>NC_081781.1:3948246-4279496 GCF_963082965.1 Carassius carassius | reverse complement strand
AGAGCAGAGAAAAGTGAGAGAGCGACGTGAAGACATCCTTGAGCTTCTTTTAACCACTGGCTCATCTTTCCGAATCAATACTTCCCCAGCGCTCCCCTGACAACAGCCGCCTGCCTGATCCATGGGCTTCTCTCTGCTCCAGCATCCTTCTTTTACAATATTGTCATCTTTTTCTCCTTCTACAATTCTCTCTCTCTCTTTCTAAATCTTGGCTTTTCTCTCCAGGGCAGGTAAAAACACAACTGGAGTGGAACAGAGAGAAAAAATAGCAAAATCGTGAGGAAAAAAAATACACTGTGAAGGGGATTGTTTTAACTGAGACATGAGGAAGGACCAGACTGCTGCTGAACCATATGCTGCCTGATCTGGTGGAAATGAAGAATTCAGCATCCTTTAGGCAAGCATGCAGGTAGAGCAGACAGAACATGCAAATGAAGTCTGACTGCATTTTGTCAAAACAAAACCAATACGGTATCCTTTTTATCACAACAGTGTATAATTTTAAAAAGCTCATTTACATTCATGCCTTTGCAAAATAAATTTTAAAATAGTGTAAAAAATGGAACAAATAAGGAACTGCAAGGAATCCTACAGACACAACTAGGAATTTTAAAAGTTAGCAAAGTTAATAAGTAGTCTGAAGTGCACCCTTGCTGAAATTATATGACTTTCTCATGATTTTGCAGTAATGTGTAATATTAGACTTTAAGACAAACTTGTACAACTTGTATATAAAAAAGAATAAACTATATTATATATATATATGTATATGTGTGTATCTACACACACACACACTATACATTTTATAATAATTTAATTTAAATGTAAATTTACATTTTATAGAATTTATATTTACATTTTTAATGGATGAGTTCAACCAGTGAAGGAAAACCTACAAGTGTCCAGCAAACATGTGAAGTCTTTCAATAGTGTTTCTTTTTTATTATTGTTTTTAAGCCAAATGATTGTTTTGATTTATTATTTAGATTTATTATATAATTCTCATACTTACAAGCATGTTGTTTCATTATATTAGTAAATAGTAATAATAAAGAATGTGTCCAGACTGTTGACTGGTAGTGTAAACCTGACGATAAATTTCTCTCTGTGAATACTTATAATGAACTGAAATGTGAAAAAAATGTATGGCAGGTCTATCACTCCAGTCACTGTCACCGTGAGTATATTCATTTCACTGTAACCCCTAAAGGGCAACCACATTAATTTCTTATTTCCTGTGAGATTTGAGTCTGTTCGAGCAGCAGGTGACCTTTTTCAGCCTTCAAAAGTGCTGCTGAAGCAACGTTTCATTCCTTAATGAGATGTGCTGATTTTAATCGTGTTACCTCCATTCAAACAGCCTAAAGCAAGCGCCGTCGTAGAAAAGTAAACAAAAACAGAAGTAAACAGGAAGTGGACCAGTAGGAGTTCAGCCAGCACCTGTCAATCAAGCTAGATGTGGGCGGGGCAAGTGCTTCCCACATCTACTTTTCGTCTTTGCCAGCTTTCTGTCGACGCATTGAGCTGCGATCCACACCTTTGACAGGTGAGCTATTCCTCACTCGGCGCGCACAGCCTCCCACAGGACAATCACACCTGTCTCTTCCACCTCACTTCCCCTTAATGTGTCCTATCTATAGCATTGACTCAGCGGCTGCCATCGGTAAATAAGGGTTTGCCAGACAGGACGTCAGGGCGGCCAGGTAGCTCTCATCCCCCACTGAGCTAAAGAGTGATAATGATAACGTCCAGAGTAGGGAACGACTGTAAATAAATGTCTCTTTTTCTCTCCTCCTGAGCTCAATCTCTCCTTCACAGTGGGAGGAAACCCAAACCTGCTCTTAACAGCCACCACCTTGGCCTAGAACAAGACCCCGGATCCCCCAGCTGGGACAGGGCTTGGTTTCCATCTAATTGCCCTCGTCCTGCTCTTCCCTACCATTAAAAGCTGGATGTGGAAGAGTCTTTGAGTCCAGAAGAGAGGAAGTTCTCTCTCCTCCGAGACTCTCAGATGGTTGCGGTCGTGGGCAGAGATAAATTGCAGCTTTGAACCCGCTTGTCAGAAAGATGTGGCGGGCAGGTGACGCTGCGGGCGCGGGCGTCCCTGAACGTCTGAACTTTGTATGTGTGGGCTTTTACCCCTGTCATTTCGTTGCCCTTCAATCCAGTCCCACCGGAGTGAGTCAAAAACCTCGCAAATGAAAAGAGAGGATAAGTCAGGCCTGAAGAAGTAATTAAGTGCTCTACCTTGGAAATACATTTTCTGGGAATGATGATGTTGATGATGATGTAGTTAGGGATGAAATGAAAATAATTTTGCTCACATAATAGTAATGTGTGGAATAAAATGCCCTTTAAAGATGTCCGTAACCTTGATATCTCTCACTCCAACTCAGCTTTTATTGAATATCATGCATTTACTGGACAATCCAACTCACTGTTTCAAGCTCAGGTGCTGCAGTTGTTTAGTTTCATGTACCCAGGCAAAATATTTGCATATGGGACCCTTGTTTATGGTGGTACAAATTGATTTATATTATATAAAAAAAATAAACTTTTTTTAACAATATAAATAAATGTTATATATAATGTTGATTTATGTTGATACAATGTTGACACACACACACACACACACACACACACACACACACAAAACTAACGTTCTGACATATTGTTTAATCCAGATTAAGGAAATATGCAAGCAAGCGCATAAATGTTTTACTGATGATATCACTGATATTTTCCATTACATTTCATCTAATCAATTTTGTAAGGTGAAGTGACATACAGCCAAGTATGGTGACCCATACTCAGAATTCGTGCTCTGCATTTAACCCATCCTAAATGCACAGCAGTGAACACACACACCCGGAGCAGTGGGCAGCCATTTATGCTGCAGCGCCCGGGGAGCAGTTGGGCGTTCGGTGCCTTACTCAAGGGCACCTCAGTCGTGGTATTGAGGTGGAAAGAGTGCTGTACATTCACTCCCACCACCAACAATTACTGCCGTCCCGAGACTCGAACTCACAACTTTTGGGTTAGGAGTCTGAATCTCTAACCATTAGGCCACGACTTCCCTTCCCTTCCCTTCCCTTCCCTTCCCTTCCCTTCCCTTCCCTTCCCTTCCCTTCCCTTCCCTTCCCTTCCCTTCCCTTCCCTTCCCTTCCCTTCCCTTCCCTTCCCTTCCCTTCCCTTCCCTTCCCTTCCCTCCCCTTCCCTTCCCTTCCCTTCCCTTCCCTTCCGACACCAGTTGCTATGATTGGACTGGTAAGTCATGCTTTATAGGGATAGGGATAACAAATGAAGTCAATACAGGTTTAAAATGACATGAAGGAAAATAAATGATAAAATAAATGTGGGTGAACTATTCCATTCAGGCATAGCTCTGTGAATATTCAATTGAAGCATATTCTAGCCAGTAACCAGCCACTTGGACAGTAATGGGGTCATCTGATCTTATTCTTAGTGGACTTATATAACCTTCTTGCGTGAAGCCAGCCAATCCAGCCAGAGTGCCGTTTTGAGGAAAGCTTATTTTCTCATGAATATAAATCAAAGTATTTTAACCAATCATTTAAAGGGGTCATTAAATGCCCATTTTCTACAAGTTGATTATATTACATATTATTCCACAATGTGATTCTTTAGGGTCTTAATGAAAAGTCTGTAACAGTTAATAGTTTGGTTAAAATTTCTCAATGGTAGTGTAAAACAACACCCTTTTTACCATGTCAAAAAAAGCTCTGTTTACAGCAAGCCATTTTGTAGCATGTTGCTTTAAATGAAAATGAGCTCTGCTAACCCCACCCTTCACTTTCGAGCCACTCACTCTGAGAGACTTTAAATTTTAGCTGCATTCATCGTGAAACTTGCTAACTAGCACATTATTAGGAGAGGGGATTTGCAATAGTGGTTGACCAATATATCGCCAAGGCAGATATATCGGCCGATATTTGGCATTTTTTAAATATCGGCATCGGCTGATAAATTTTTCTGCTGAGAAAGGCAGCGCCTGAGCGCATAGTGCTCACATTCTACCTCTTGTTCGCGGTCATTGTTAACAGTTCTGTCTAATATGGATAGAAGTCCCAATATTTTCCCAATGCACACAAACTTCCTAGAAAACTGAGTGCCCTGTTGGTTAGTGTTTACTTCCTTTTTAATCATATTTTTATTAAATATTTATTTATTTGTGAAAAATACTTTGTCATGTTTGTATGTTTATTTTACTCATTTATCGGCCCCCTGCTTTCCAAGATATCGGCATCGGCTGTCAAAAAACAATATCGGTTTACCACTAATTTGCAAAGATTCATTAAAACCCAACAATCACTACTTCTGTTTGTGAAGCTGGAGCACGTATGATTTGCGCGAACATAAATGTATTTTAGGCAGATCGGGGGGTGCATTCCCTTCAGACACAAACGTAATCCACTGCGTTTTCAGCTGCTCAGATGTCGGGAGCAAATGACGACTGATACGTTCATTATTACATCAAACAACAAAACACCTCAATCGCTTAATCTGAGACATGCTTGTCTACATCTGCTCCGACAGTGAAACAATGGTGGACTGATGACAGCTCACTCTGTCTGTGCTGAAACACTAGAGTCAATCAACTATCTTGGGACCAGCCTTGGTCTGTGTGACGTAATCTGAGATCGGCTCGATTTGAGAAAGGCGAAATTATTTAACGAGATTAAAAAATTATATATATTATAGGGTGGTTGTGTACACACACTGCCAACACACATTTATGTTTAAAGAACTTTTAAAAGTGCATGTCGCATCTGATGACCCCGATAAGGATTTAGAAAGACCAAATTAAATAGTTTAAAAATCAATTATTGAAAACAGACTCATTTTTAAGTACCAAGGGAAAGATGTGCCTCTTCAGCAGCCACTTTCACACATTTAATTGCAGTAAAACTGTGCGTTTTTTCTCTTATATCTGTGTTACAGAAAAACTCACACCAGAGCAGAATAATCGGCTCTCTTTCAAACCAAGAGTGTGAATTTGTTTAAAATTGGCCAAATTTAAGTCAAAGACATGTTGGAATTTGAATTAGAATGACATGAAAAATAATTCACTGAATTGATCGTCTTCTAATTTCTGTGAAATATTGAGTGACAGAATAACTTACGTTATTAAGAAGAAAAAAAAGAAAAAAGAAGGAATAAAATTTGCCACCACTCCCTCAGCCTTTGTTAGAAAAAGTCATGCAGCAGCATCTGTAAAGCCTATAAACCTTCAAACCTGAAGCCAGCATTCAACAACTGACTTTGCTTCAAATATTCAGTGATAAAAAATTTAAATGTATTATATACTATAATTATAAGACAATAATTAAAAATTATAAAAATAAATTAGAATTTCAATTCTGCACTGTTTACTACCTCAATTCAAATTCAGCAACTGAATTCAAATTCAAAAGGCATCTGCAGTTTAATTCTGAATGGTGCATAACTCAGACTGACATACAGTGTAAACACCAAAATGCTGTTTAAGCTCAAACAAGAACTTTTCCTCCAACATTACAACCTCTTAAACTGCCAGAGCTGATTTTCCACAATGGGTCCTGTTCACAAATGAGCTCTAAATGGAAAAATGCTGTTAAATTTACGGTCCGCAGGTGTGCTGTCCGAAGTCGACACTAAGAGCAGCTCAAACTCCAGGAACAATATCTGCACATAAACTTAGTCCACTGCACTGTGAGCTGTCATTTACAAGAGACCCAAGCAGCAATCAAACGCCACGCCGCTGCCCTTTGCAACAAGAGAAATAGCTCCCGGACAGGATTCTGAGTGAGCTTTGTGCTCGGGAGAGAGAATTCCTCCCTGTAGAGCACTGCCGCATACATTATCTATCCGTCTCTTAACAGCAGCGTCTTATTTAATAGTTTATCAACCAAAAATGTTAGTCATACTCAAATATGGCCGCATTCAGTGTGACAAAGATTTCCTGATGTGGGAATTTAAAACACTGCAGGCCCACTGAGCCAAATACAGCCACAAAATCATCCACTTCAAAATGTAAATTTCATCCAGCTACTGTAGACGACGGAAAAGCAATCAACAGCTGAAATGTACCGAGCGAAATGTTATGATTAGGGCTGACACATTTATCATTTCCATTCTCTAGGACGGATTAAGCCGACAAAAGACATGTGAACAGGAAATTCAATTATGATGGTGGTTTGTAAAATGAACGAACCCCCAATTTTGATGCAACAGTCACGGAGGGGTCAGGAATGATGATTAATTGCAGTAAAACTGCAAAAATGTTCTGGCTTTTATTTGTGCTACAGTAACATTCACACCAAAACATGTGCAAAATTCAACCTGGTCTCATAAAAATACGTACCTCTGTGCATTTTTTTGTACAACACCGTTTTTACATATCTTACTAAATGTTTCGCCGCAGTTTCAAAGAGAAATGTCCACTGAGTGGTGCTAAAACACTGGTTCAATTCGTAAACCCTAGCACATTTTTATTACGTTGAAATGGGTACGTATTGATGTGTTTTTATTATGTTGCTTCTGGTACATATTGCGGACGTTCAGAAATTCAAATATCCATGGATGTTTGCTAAAGGTTAATGCTCTATCGTGTTGGAAATATGCCCTACATCAAACCCAACCCTAAACCTTCCTGCAAAACTGATATAAAAACGCATTTGTTGATGCAACCATCCCATTTGAATTTCTTTATATGCAGATTTGGTCTGCTTTGGTTACAAGGGATTCGAACCGGAACTCCTTGCCACTCAAGTACGTCTCCGTACTCCGTTAGCTACTGAACAAACCTACCACTTATGAAAAGCCTCAGATATGAAGATGGATGTGTGCTAACATTCAAAAGCATCAGTTTTCAAATCTCCCAGTATTGTTTTGTTTTGAAGTCATAACATGATTTTCTTCAAGTAATTGTGTGGAAATTATGCTTTATTAATCGAAACTCTGTAAATTTGTGTGAAAATAAAAGGTTTCAGAGTTTTAATACCTCTAGTGTTCATTTATTTTGAAAACTGCAGTGATACGTACTTATTGGTACATATTTCGCATCTCGTTAAAAAGTGCACCCAGGTACATTTATGCCATGAGACCAGGCAGGCAAAATTGAAGAATCGGCTCTCTTTCAATTCACGAGTCTGAATTTCATTTTAAATTTCAATTGTCACACCTTACAATTAAATTCTACATCCTTACATTTAAACTGCCATTCTCCATCCTATTTGCAACCTTAATTCTACTTCAAATAAAATCCAGGAACTGAATTGGAATTTAAATTGCATTTGCAGTTTAATTCTGAATAGTGTGTACAACCCTGACTCACACCAAAATGCTGTTCAAACTCAAACAGGAACTTTTCTACCAACATTACAACTTCTTAAACAGCTGGACCTAGTTCTCCACAAATGGTTCTGTTCACAAGTCAGCTCTAAATGGAAAAATGCTGTTAAATTTAAGGTCCATCTATAGGTGGCATATCAAACAATTTATTCAGCCAAATGAACAAACCATCAATTTTGATGCAATAGTCAGAGAGAGGTCGGGACTGACAACGGCTGTAATTCCCTCGCGACCGTGCACAGTTCTTCAAATCCGCTTCAGTAACATCCACAGGCATCTACAGAGATGTTGCGCTCTATCAGAGAAAGAGACTAATTAAACCGACTGGACCCTGCGCTGAAGGTGAGACACAGAAAGCAATGAGGTTTGCCCTCCAGTCATGGCACGACTAAATCAATTAAACAAACGCAAACGTACTGCAAAACTCCCCCCTTCTGTCCTCACCTTCAAGCTGCTGCTTTGGCGATAAAAGCAGTTTGAGAAATGAGTCAGTAAAAGCGGTTTGTGGTCTGTAGGACTGGGTTGAGTGTCAAATCAGCACAATCCAATACCTTTGACTCCTTCTGCCACACGCCAGCAGCTGATTGAATGTTGCACTTTGAAGAGGTGACCTCAATAAAGTGTGTCAAAGCTTTGTGAATGGCCGCCAAAAGGAAGGACGGATTCTGAAACGGGAGCTAATTAGTTGACAGCAACAGACGTACAGCACAGAAATGACATGACAGCACACTCGCACATGACAGAAATGCAACTCACTTAGCGACAGGGACACCAGATGACAATAATAAAGATCAGACAGGAGGGTAACCTGCATACTGTGACTTGAATAACGCATTTAACAGTTTGCTATGGAAGGCATTTTCTGCCAAATTTAAATAAATAAATGAAATGATTAAAATTAAAATTAAAACCAGATTAACGATTTCATTACAGAAAACTGTATGCAAAATATGTGACAAAATTGAGAATGAAATTAAATGATTTCATTTTCACGGTGACATACCTGTCAAATTGAAAAATAAAATGCAATTGCTGATTTCACATTTCATTTTCAATAGAGTCTCGAGGCAAGACTGCCAATATTAAAATGAAAAGCAAACGTGAAAAAGAAACTACACATACAGTTTTTACAAAGCTCTTTATTAAAGCTCACGCAATAATAGTGACACAATTCAAATTTAAATGTAAATTTTACTTGTCATTTTAATTCCTCTTTTATTTCACTGTTTTCATTTTCGTTTTCATTTTCAAAGACAACCTGCATGCAAATTACTATATGTTAATGAGTGGGTGTGGCTTATTCAAGTAACGGCGCTAGAGACAATCGTCGTCGAAGTCTCGTGTGCATGAGTTGAATGGTGGTTGAAACAATGTGTGAAACGACATTAAAATGTGAATATATTGCAATCGAGACATGGCGAATCTGTTAGTGAGCTTTTGCGGGAAGCTGCTGCAGCATTAGAACGTGGAAGAAACAACCAGCCTGACCAGCATGCGTCAAACCCTCGACCCACTGCAGTTCCTCGGCCTGAGCCTCCACGAGACTCCACGGAAAATCTGCTGTCTGCTGAGTTTGTGACGGCTGCAAAATGTCCAAGTGTATCCAAGATTAGGGGTGCTCCGATCACGATCGGCCGATCGTTAATGCGCATCTCGTCAGTAAAGCCGGTCCTCTAATCAGCGGTTAATTCCATCAGGTGCGTGATTTCACATAGAGCAGCTGTTACTACACAGAGCCGTTGTTAACTAAGAAGATGCGCCAATAAACGCTGAAAATGAACGTGGATTTGCGCATCTTCTCAGTTAACAATGGCTCTGTGAGTTAATGCACCCCTATCCAAGATAGATTCAACTCGTAGCAAAACGAAGTCATTAGGCCTATCATCCGAAATGTTTGCTAGCTGGTTTAATTCTGCTTTACTGGCCATAACCGCCATTATAGCTCCTCCACGTAACAACGTAATTGAGCCACACCCACTCATTAACATATAATTTGCATGCAGGTTGTCTTTGAAAATGAAAATGAAAACAGTGAAATAAAAGAGGAATTAAAATGACAAGTAAAATTTACATTTAAATTTGAATTGTGTCACTATGTGTAGTTTCTTTATCACATTTGGCTTTTCATTTTAATATTGGCAGTCTTGCCTCGAGACTCTATTGAAAATGAAATGTGAAATCACCAATTGCATTTTATTTTTCAATTTGACAGGTATGTCACCGTGAAAATGAAATCATTTAATTTCATTCTCAATTTTGTCACATATTTTGCGTACAGTTTTCTGTAATGAAATCGTTAATCTGGTTTTAATTTTAATTTTAATCATTTCATTTATTTATTTAAATTTGGCAGAAAATGCCTTCCATAGTTTGCAAAGCATGTACAGCAGCACCAATCAAAAGTTTGGGGTCAGTAAGAAATTCCTATTTTAATTCAGCAAAGAGCCATTAAATTGATCAAAAGTCATTTTTAATGTTTACAAAAGATTTCTGTTTCAAATAAACGTACTTTTGAATTGTATACTCATCAAATAATCCTGTAAAAAAATACAGTATGACCGTTTCCACAAAAATATTAATCAGCAGAACTGTTTTCAACATGAATAATAAGAAGAAATGTTTCTTGAGCAGCAAATCAGCATATTAAAATGATTTCTGAAGGACATTGTGACACTGAAGACTGGAGTAATGATACTGAAAATTCAGCTTTGCATCACAGGAATAAATGACATATCTAAATAGAAAACAGTTCTTTTAAATTGTAATATTTAATATTTTACTGCAAAAAATCGCACACCCCCAAACTTTAAAAACGGTAGTGTAAGTGATTGAAAATGACTTCTGTAATGTCTAATCTTTGGACACAAAAAGAGTAAAACCCAAGCTAAAACTCTCAGCCCTGTTCAACACTTCACACATAATTGGCTTATTTATTTTGCCATCCATACTAACAGGTTGCTGCATTCCTATTTTACAAAGCACAAGCACTGTAGCGTGCTTAACTCAGCAGAAAACACAAATAAAATGCACTGTAAATCTTTGTATTGACACCATCTCTTGCAAAAGAGATGTATTGACACCATCTCTTGCATCTCTTTACATAAAGAGCTATTGTTCGAAACAAGACTTATGTCGGGCTTGATGCAGTGATAAAGCACATAAACAGCACTGTCTGTGCACTGAATCTGACTAAATCCAGATGATTTTTGAATGTTTATAGCTATGTTTTAGAGTTCGGGTTAAGTTTCTTTGAAGATTAATTACCATTTCGAAGTTAATATGGATGTCTTCCTCACATAAATTACATTTCATGTCTACAATAGGTCACCACAGCTAGAAAACGCATGAATCACTATAAGGGCGAATCAAAAGACTAAGACTAATTATCAGGACAAATAGCTTCCCAACTCTGTTAGAGTGCTTTGCTAGTTCTATAGTGAATGCGAATGTGTATATAAACAGCTTTGGAATGAGACATTTATAGACACTTTTATCCAAAATGACTCACACTGCATTCAATGTAAATAATAGGACAGTTTTCAAAAACCCATGAAATTATAAAAAATCCCTCAAAAATGTGCTGACTGCAAAACATGCATCGGAGAATGTAAAGTATATAGTGTGTATTAGTATAGTATAGTTTAGAGAATTGCTATGTGGTTGATTAAAAGTTTTAGCTGGTTTCTTAAATAAAAGTAATATTTTTATACATTTTCCTTTACTATTGAACAAATGCAATTTTAAAAAAGTCTTTGTTCTTGCTTTTCCATCACTGTTGTTATTGTTAAATAAAACTAACACTATTCAAAATCATTGGCGATAAAAACAAAACAAAAAGAAAACAAATACAAAAATAAGATGAAAAATTCAACTTCAAAAAAACTTTTGAAATGTTGCCTTGGAACTGAAATAAATATGTTAACTACTAAAATGACTGAAATAAAAAGTGAAAAATTAAATTGAGCTATATAGAAATTTTATACATTTAAAAAAAAGCACCAAACAAAATTGCTACATTTTAAACTACAAATAAAATAAAAAAGCTTACTTAGATTTATAATAAAGGCTATAAAGGTACATACAATAATAATAATAAAAGATTACTGTTATTCTAATTAATAAATACACATACAAGGAAAATAAAATATATAAATAGATTTAAAATCGGTAAATATAAAGCATTCGTTGACCCAATACAGCTAAATAAATAAATGTTTAAGTTTAAGCTGGAATAAAATTGCCCTGGAAATGTTGCCTTGGAACTGAAATAAGTTGAAGCACTAAAATTCCTGAAATAAAAATAAACTAAACCTATATTCAAATATAAAAAAATAAATAGATAAATAAATAAGAATACTAAACCTAAAATGAAAATAAAAGCTAAATGAAAACATAAATATATACTATACTAATAGGCTACATAAAATACTAAAATAATACTGTTCTGTAAGTCAATGGGGTCCAAAGCATACTGAAGAAAGCATGTCATAAAACAACATGAGAGTGAGTAAATAATGACAAAATTATAATTTTTTTACAAGCCACTTCTAAAAAATCTTCAAAAAACTATTTCCTCATATAAATTCTCTCAAGGAGGGCCACAATATTAAACTTCCGCTTTAGTAAAGCTCATCAAACATCATATGATGTTCAGGGTCAGAGTTAAGCAGAACAGGGTCACCTTTCACAGTCTTCGTCCCTTATGGTTCCTAATTACACACCTGACCTACCCACGAGACCAGCAGTTAATCAGCTACAAGTGTGGGCCAGTTAGATTAACAAACGCTTTGTTATTTGACGATAATTTGAGTTACAGGTGTGACGGCAGTCCTCGTGCCAGCATGGACTGCTAAAAGAGACTGTTGTGAGTTTAATTAGGATGGATGGCCCATTTACACCAGTTATCGGGGTGTGAGCCAGGTGTGCGTCACCCTGATTTGCTCGGAGGATTTCTGTGCAGCAGAAGCAGAGGGAAGAGTAGGGCCCAGGTGAGTCCCATCAGTCTGACGACAGCTGGCACTTCCCTGCAGCTCTGAGAACGAGAACCACAGGCCAATGCAAACCAGAATGCTCTGATCGAGTTCATGCTTGGCGAAGAACCTTTCATGGGTGACATCACAGCACCTCTTCTGTGTCTTTTCATACATAAGAGACTTATCAGCCAAGCTCAGGTGGAGAGCGAATGCATTCAGCCACACACAAACACACACACGCCAATTACAAACTCCTAGCAGCACTTCCTCAATCTCTGTCGCTAAAAAAAAGCAATTTATGCTCCCCTTCGTCTTTGACTTCTACCCTAGTTTTCTCTCTCTTCGCCGTCTCTTTTTCATAAACGGGTCCTACAGGTGACAGGCCCTCACGCAGTGTCTCATAACCTCCATCAGATGGCCTGCCAGATGGTCAAGCCAGAGACGAGTTCACTCGACAGTCCTGTTCACAGCCAAACAATCAAAGACTTAATAAAAAATGTCCAAAGGAGACAAGTCCATCCTTCGTGAGCAAATCAGAGTCACAGATGTTGAGAGAAACACAGAGGACACGAGTCCACGAAGCCTTACAGAAGAAAAACAACTGCGTGGTACCATGAAAAAAAAAGAGAAAAGCTAAGAGTAGGTCAACCAAATCAACAACAAACAACAACAGAAAGAGAAAAAGAGAGAGAGAAAGAGAAAGAAAGAAAGAAAGAAAGAAAGAGATGTTGGCACTCAAAATGACAAATTTGCTATAATAATGAATATTATCTGAATATTATCTATATTAAATAATACTATTACATATTATATTATATTATCAAAACATAACAACAATAACAAAGTTGATTGCATGACTTTCAACATTCAACTCAACTGTGTTCAACTGTAAAAATTCTCACCAAAAAAACTTAAACCTAAATAAAGTTTCAAATAAACAAACAAATAAATACTAAAACTGAAAAAAAAATCAAACGCAACAAACTTTATCCATTATATATATATATATGTGTGTGTGTGTGTGTGTGTGAGAGAGAGAGAGAGCGTTAAAGAACAAAAATTATTCAAATAAAAACTGCAATCAAAATGAATTAAATCTACAGTATATAAAAATACATATTTTTAAAAAGTAAAAAAAAAAAACGCAAACTAACATTTAAATGAAACTGAAAATATACAAATAAAAGCTATATATAGTATGTATATACAGTATAATAAAAAAGTACCCTGTTTAGTTTGCTTACAGGGTGTATATTACTATAAGATACTTCAAGAATACCATAATATTTTCAAAGTACATGTCTGAAATTGTATGATAATAACAGTACTTTGTTAGCTATTGAATAAAGATGCTTAAAAGTATGTTCAAAATGATTAAAAACTGGTCAAATCAGCTGTTAATCTACAATCTGGTCAAATCACAAAACTATGTTTGTTTATCTGCTGTCACACCACAGAAACAAGACTCACTCAGTTTCATAAAAACACATTTGTTTACCAATTACTTTAACTCCTTCATGCAGAAAATAAGTTCTGCGGAGTGGCATGACTTCCATGCACGGCATGTAATACCTTTCAGACTAATTAAACCTAGCTTTATTGAAAAGAGCCTCCGAGTCCTGGCCAGCAAGTAGGAAAAATCTCAGAGCCCAAGAGCAATCTGTTCCTCTGCCGAGGCTGCTTATTTCCATAAATATCTCGTTTAATAGTAAAAACTAATAGGGCGTTCTTAAAGGTTGGAAACTATGCATCGTATTTACCAAGCATTTAAAGATGTTTATTAAGAAGAACACTTGTGTATCTGGAGTCAGCTGGGATCAGACAAGAGCTGTGATGTTTTGGTGTGACTGACTTTCCATTTCGCTTGACTGATGTGTGAAAAATCTCTGAGCATTACTCAGAACTACTAGAATCACTTTTAATGCCAGAACAAATATCAGTGATGGGAAGGAACTAACTAAAAGTGATCATGCTAATAAAAAGGTTTCACTTCTCAGTAGTGTGACAGTAGTTTTTAAAATAGAGCAGCGTCTACAGTAACAAACTACTTTTCCAAGAAGTGTAATGTGATGAAACACAAGCCTGAAGTAATATTTAAAACTTGGGAAGTCTAATTCATTTTAGTGATTCCATGCACTCTATAACAGATTCATTCTTGTGATTTGATTCATTCTACTCAACCCACTTCAGTGAACTGACTCATTTGAACAGTTCATGTAAATTATCCAACACAGAATAAATAAATCCAGATTGTCTCTATGCGGTATTTTAACGAAATATTTAGGAATAGTTTATCAAAAAAGTTATTTAATCATCCTCATGTATGCTGTTATGTTATTTTTTCTTTAAGAATAAGAAACAATTCTTTATTTAAAGATTCTTCACATATATTTCCATTTATAAAACAACAGTTCATTGTTTTCATGATCTGTCAAGCTCCTAAAAAGTATAAAACAAAACTGCTATAAAAAGTATCAGAAAAGCTAATATGACTATATTCCAAACCTTTTTAAACTATGTGTGCATTGCATAAGGAAATACAAAAAAATACATTGTTTACTAAAAATCTATTGCAGCTCTAAAATAAAATATGGCGTCAATAGAGCAGTTTAAACAATATTCAATAATGTTTTAATACATCAATAATAGTGTATTGCAACCAAATATCATGGTGTTAAACCTGTATATTCTTTTTGTCCATGTTGCATTACTTTCTGAAACAGAATAATGTCATATAAAGTTTTTGCCATAGTTTTGATAGATATATATACTGTGGTAATAAAATAGTACCATATTCATATTGCTCACATGGGGGATTTACATAGAAGGTGATAGATATAGTATAGTATTTTCAAGGTACATTCAAGGTTTGATTCATCAACGCCATATAACATTTTTGTCATGGTTTTGAAACACACACAACATGGTAATAAACACAGAACCATATTCATATTACCCACATAGGCTTCAAGAAATAGCATGGTAATTTCAAGGTACATGACTAAATTCATTCATTTGATTGTTTCACTTGATGCTTTTCTATTAATTTAAGGAGCATCTTAGCAAACTACAGTTTCAGGTAGCTTTAGCAACACTGATATATATTTATGGTAATTATATTGTTTTTTTTTTGCGTGCTATCTATCGCTCCTGAGAGATTGATCTGGGTCCAGCGGGGGAGGAATTCAGCTCTTATACTGCAGTGGGCAGAGATCAATAAAACTCAGGGGCGAGAGAAAGAGAGCCACAGTATATCAAGATTAAATAAATGTACAGCTCACTCAAAGACTCACGCCTCGCTGAGGGAATCATGGGGGCTGGAGCGGCTGCGCGAGAAGAGAGCAAGAGTGATTCACAGTGCTGCATGAAGACAGCCTTATTGAACCATAAATTAGTTTGGGTGCATTTTTACAGCAGCCTGAGATTGACTTCAGATACAGTAAGAGAGAGACACTGAGATGCACAGCTATCAGATTTACCACACAGATGCTGAACGTCTGCCATTTGTTGATTCAAAAAGAGAGGATTTTGATACTTCAGAGGGGATAAGGCTTGTGTGCGAAATAGTGATGCACAAGCATTTGAAAATATTTGGCCTAAAGTCAATTTTCCAATTTGGCTAAAACGGAAATCATTTAATTAACACTTCTCAGAAGGCACATTTGGACTGTTTTAGGCCCAATCCCAATTCTACACCTTAGCCCTTCCCCTTTCCCCTACCCCTCCGTTTTGCGTGTTCACGTGAAGGGGTAGAGGTGTCTCGATTCTCTTTTCTGGATTCTCTTTTTCTGGATTCTGGGTCAGCCGGCAACTTCATCTCCGGTGCCCTCTGCCGTCAGCTCAAGCTCCCTACCACGGCCACGCCGGCCGCTTACCAGGTCCACACAATCACCGGCCTAGGGGAAGTCATGGCCTAATGGTTAGAGAGTCGGACTCCCAATCGAAAGGTTGTGAGTTCGAGTCCTGGGCCGGCAGGAATTGTGGGTAGGGGGAGGGCATGTACAGTTCTCTCTCCACCTTCAATACCACGACTTAGGTGCCCTTGAGCAATGCATCGAACCCCCAACTGCTCCCCGGGCGCCACAGCATAAATGGCTGCCCACTGCTCCGGGTGTGTGTTCATAGTGTGTGTGTATGTGTTCACTGCTCTGTGTGTGTGCATTTCGGATGGGTTAAATGCAGAGCACAAATTCTGGGTATGGGTCACCATACTTGGCTGAATGTCACTTCACTTTCACCTTTTTTTCACTTTTTTGGTTGGAGGCGTAGGGGTAAGTGGAAGGGCCAGATAGCCCTTCAAACGAAGATTTTTCGAGACCACACTTCAAACGAAGGGGTATGAATTATCTCGGCAACATGGCTGCTACAGCCAACAAAAAGACACATAAATATAAGCTTTTTTGGCATAAATAAAGATTTTAACGAAAAGTAATCATTTGTTTTATGTTACATTCAATTTTGAGTTCATATTAATGGTCATGTTACTCAAAGAAATGTTTGCAAAAAATATTTGCTAACGTCATATCATTACAGACTGCATGATAGTGCCACAGAATATGTCTGATCAGGGCGATAACTGCCGTAGACATTGATGAGGCTTAATCCCCCTAATAATTAGAAATCGCTAAACCATTTTCTCAAATATTGCCTATTCAAGAGAGAGAGAGAGAAAGAGAGAGAGAGAGAGAGAGAGAGAGAGAGAGAGAGAGAAAGAGATAGAGAGAAAGAGAGAGAGAGAAAGAGAGAGAGAGAAAGAGAGAGAGAGAAATGGAAGTTGCGGTATTCGCGTCTGTGCAATTATCTTTTTAGAGTGAGTTTACTTAAAAACAGTGATTGTATCCTCGCGCCGCTGGATAATATAATGTAGCGATTCAGTATTTAAACTGTATTTAATAAAAGTCACAGGGCAGCGTTGACAAGTTTATTTTCTCCTGGATGTGTGAGCTGCGCGATTTCCGATCTATGTGTCATGTCATATGTGTCAGTAAGCAGCGCATTAATACAGAACGATTATCCCAATCCTAAGGGGAATATTTTCTCCCCTACCCCTTGACTCTCTGTTTCAAGGGACAAGGGGAAGAGGTAGGCAGAGGGGTAGGGGAAGGGGAAGGGGTATAAAATAGAATTGGGATTGGGCCTTAGTGTCTATTTCAGGTTGACGATATTGATTTGTCATTTTTAATCTTTATTTGTTGATCTTTGCTTGAACAAAAAAATCACTTAACATTATTTGAAACGCGCCTCCCATCCAATAAAAAAAAAACTTTAAATAAACTTTGAGCTTTGTTAATTTTGATCTAAAATTAAGAGTAAAATTAACTATTTCGGTTTTTAAGTCTAAACTTAAAACACATTTCTATTCAATGGCCTTTCCTAATTTTTAATTTATGGATTAGTATTGTTATCTTGGATTTTAATTGTAATTTTATTTGATACTTTACTGTATTTTATGATTGTTTTGTACAGCACTTTGGTCTGTGTAAGCTGAATTTAAATGTGCTCTATAAATACAATTGACTTAAAATGTGATCAATAAATGTGCTTTTTGATGCTCTTAAGCATTTTAGCTGCCTCATTTCAAGCAGTACGTGAACAGATCATCTTGACTTCTTTACTTCTAGTTATGGCACAAAATAGAGATGAATGAACATCATAAAGGTATGCTGCGAGAAACAGTACAACTGTATAAATAATGTCAATAAAACAGCTTGTAAACATAACCTCAGAAATAACAAATAAGAATAATAGGCTAAAAAAGAGAAGCATTTTGATAAATATATGCAATATATTACATACTCATCATTATATTTCTACTTAACCTTATTTAAAGCATGTCTGTAATTTCAGCTTCAGCTTTGTTTTTTGGCTAAATGAAAACTTGAATTTTGGGGAAAAAAAATATCAGTCACACTTTAGTTTAGGGACCAATTCTCACTATCATCTATCTATTAATAACAACTTTTGCCTTAATAAATTTCTTATTTGCTGCTTATTTACAGTTAATGTAGGATAAGGGATCTAAAATGTGGTCATGCAGAATAAAGCGTACTGTATAAATACTAATAAAAAGCCAATATGCTAGTAATATGTATGCTACTAAACAACCTTTTAATAGTGAGATTTGGTTCCTAAACTAAAGTGTTACCATATATTTGTTTCCGTGCATCACTAGTGGGAACTTTATAATGACTCTTCAGCAGGATAAACATCCTAAAGGAACTTGCACAAGTAATCTTCCGGAGTTTCAACATCAGCAACAGCATTCACGACCCATTTAACGTCCATAATGTGATGCGTTCCTGAAAAGTCTGGTAAAAAACAATAACACATTGTGGTATCATCTATTTCAGATGAACCTGCTTCTACACGGCTCATAAAAAAACTAAACAAACTGTGATTGATTGCTTTAAATCTCAGCCAGACGGTCGCTTCCTGTAAGTGGCTGGTTCGAGCCAGAATAAGCTGCAGTGTGGAACAGACCTTTCACAGTTTAGTCAAAGCTACAGGCTATGTGAGACTAGTGAAAGACAGATGAGAATTAGAACGTGAAAGGTCTGACCTGCAGAGAGTCTCGGCCGCGTCCTGGGCGTCGGCATCTCCTGCCGTGCGTGAGGCAGCATGTGGTAGCGCTTGGCCTCGTTGACCAGATCTCGGCAAGCCTCCGACGATTTAATCAGCTCCTCATTGTCCACCACGTTCAGCAGGTAACTGGGGTGAATGAATGGAAGTCTAACGACGGCCAGCAACTCGGATATGTGCTGTAAGAAAGAGAGAGAAATATATTCACCATGTGATTTCAGTCTGCATTACTATTAAAAGTACTTCAGTGATTCTGATTCAGTTCCACAAAATTATTATTTTAGTACATGAAGAGTGAATAGAGGTCTTACTGTATATATATATATATATATATATATATATATATATATATATATATTACCATATACTTAAATACTAATAAAAGACTACTTTGTTTTATACTACTACTACTAATTATACTACTACTATACTACTAATTATACTACTACTTTGTACCCAACACTTCTTTTTATTTATTTTTTCTATATTAAAAAGCACCAACTATCATGATAAACCGAATGTGAATATAGTATTTACAATATGAACAAGCTGTCAGTATATCATATGCTATTGCTACACATCATTGTAACAGTTTTCAATTTATTTTAATTTGGAAATGACAAAAGCAATCACTTGCAGTTCATTGTGCAAGTCAAGAACAACCCGGATTGATTCAGTGAACAGCGAGTCATTAGATTCAACTCATGAATTCAAAACAGGTTTTAGACTCTTTGACTGATTGACTTCAAAGACTCAAAAAAATCAGAATCATGCATATACAGTATTCTCAGACAAAGATCGTGGTCTGTTTTTTAGAAAAATGCATATTTTTATTCAGCAATAATGCAATTTGATCAAAAGTGAAATTAAAGACTTTTATAATATTACGAATAATTTCTATTTCAAATAAATGCTGTTTTATTCATCAAAGGGTCCTGGAGTTATGGTCTCCACAAATATACTAAGCAGCACAACTGCCAACATTAATAATAAGAAATGTTTCTTGAGTAACATAATATTTGTATGATTTCTGAAAGATCATGTGACTCTGAAGCCTGGAGAAATGATGCTGAAAATGCAGCTTTGCATCACAAGAATAAATAAGAGTTTAAGATATATTAAAAACAGTTATTTTAATAATATGTATTGTAATAATATTTCAGAATATTACTGGTTTTACTGAATTTTCTTTGATAAATTAAATGCAACCTTTGTGAGCATAAGAGGCTTCTTACAAAAACATTCGGACTGAGGACTATCTGTGGCCAGCTTGTTTGCTGAGAGTCATCCTCAGTGGGGTGTTTTGCTCACGTCAGCGTTAAATGCTGTAAACACAAGCTGACAGGGACAGCAGCCAACCCAACCCTCTCACCTCTGAGCTCACAACACATTACGTAAGCATCCGTAAGAAACACTGACACGGCCGGTGTGAACACCTGGGCTTCTGTTGTGTCTCAGTGAGAGATTTTTCCTGATCTGACCTTGACAAAGTACTCTAACTAGCTATTCTTCATTATAGGCAACATTTTGTAGTGAAAGTGCATATTCAATAAGAAAAAAAAGAAGGACGAAACTTAATTATATCTACTGGGAATTGGATTGTGAATAGAGGTTGTAGGTCAAAATCACTTTCGAGAGCACATCCATGTATCCTAATGCTACAGCTTCTTTTTCAAATCTATCAGCATTTTCAATTATGTAACTTTTTTTTATCTTGTTTATTAAACATTAAATTACTGCATTTATTATTAGCAAGATATTAGAAAGCCTGCATTAACTTCAACAAATTGGTTGATACTGAATTATTGTGAAAAGAAAGGTTAGGGTTACTTGCGTGTAATTATTCATAATTTATTGTATATCTAATAGAATAATGTAATAAGTACATGTGATGTGTAACAACAACACCTTACAATAAAGTGTTACCAAATTAATTATAGTGTGGCCAATAAATTATTATAGTGAATTAATTCATATTATAATTAGTGATTAATATGTATTAATTAATTTAGTTAGTAAGTTAGTAAACTGGCTATTTGACAATAAATAAATACATATTAATCTACATAGTTGGATTGTATTTATAAAATGAACATAAAAACACATTGCATTATGATGTAATGCGTTTTTTTCTTTAATTATTTTGTGAATTATAATCTAGTTATATTGCAACCAATATATCAAGGTAATTAACAATATCATTCATAATTGATATTTATTTATTTATGTACTTATTTAGTTAGTTGGCTATTTAACCAATACAAAATTTGCATAAAAAACGTATTATTATTAAATAAATACACAAAAAAACGAACATAATAAATAAATAATCTACATAGTTGGTTTTTAAACCATTTAAGGCATTAAAACTGCATTATGATGTAATGTGTTTTTATTTTTTATTTTGTGAACAATAATCTAGTTATATTGTAAACAACAAATCAAGGTAATTCACAATATAAATAATTAATATTTATGTATTTTATTAGTTAGTTAGTTGCCTATTTAGACAATATGAAAGATGCATAAACGAACTTAAATCAGTATTAAATAAATAAATCTCTTGACATCCCTAAACAAAAACAGCTTGTTTAGCAAACATCTTCCCAGACAATAGAAGGCTAGAGGCCAGACGCATGCATGGCCCGAGAGAGATTTCAGACCTGTGTGCCAACTCTCCACACAGCTTTACACATGCTTGGCTCAACCGTCCAAAATGTGTGCCGGATCTGAACTTTTTGGTTTACCTCAGCGCACTGGCAAGACTTCCACCTTTATGGATTGTTAATTACTCTGGGTTTACATATCATATGTGCATCATTTGCATACTGATATAATAAGCGGCACGCTTGGTTTAGCATATGTCCCCTCGACAGGATCACATATCGCTGAACTGTTCCTGCATCTCGACTGTGAGTTCAGGGATTAACAGAACGGGACTGATCCCAGTGAGGATCTGATCTAAAATAATGTCACAGCAGATGGACGCTCCCCCGGTGCTGTTCCCTTCCCCCTCACCGCACTCAACCAACCCAGCCAAACCGCTTTAGACTGGTTAGAGAAAATAATCACAAGCTCCCAGCTTGACCCGGCCGCCGGGACCAGACGAGGAGGATTTGAGCTCCAGATCATAAATCTGAACAATTAAATGCGTTGATGGTGCTCGTAGGCTCCTGTCTTGCGCCGGGCGATTAAGTGATAGTGATAAAATATGCAACCCTACAGAAGAAACGAAAGAAGCAGCAGTGGCTCGTCAGCGACACATTTTACCCTGAAGGATGAAAAATGCAACAGAGGAAAGAAATCACGAAGTCAGATGAAACTAAGATGAAGAATCATAATGTAGACAGCAGCCATTAAAGGGGACAGAAACCCTGAAATAAACATATAGAATTCAGTCAAAGAGAATACAACTTAAAAAAATAAATACATTTAATATTTGCTGTACAGTGTTCATTCACAGTTCATAAATAGACCTTTATATTAAGTATACACATAAGTGCATTAAGTAAATTAAAGTATATAATAATAATATTTATTTATTATCAAATTGAAACATTTTGATGAAAGAATATGAAAAAATGAAACACTTATTCATACATTAAATAACACATTACTATATTTTACTACATATTATATAACTGATATATTTATGTATTCATTTATTTTTAATAATGTTAAATACTACAGTTTATTAAATGTAATAAATTAAAATTGAATAAATAATACATTATATTAATACCACATGTTAAAATTGTGTTTACAATATTTTAAATACACTTTATTACATAACAGTGTGATAATGATGATCATAATATATGTGATATATAATTCATCATAATATATCATTTGATATTTTATTACAACAAATAATTTTCAATACAAATACAAAATTTGAATCACTTTTTAATTTGTAATTAAAAATTTTCTTTTTTTTATATAGAAATAGTTTTTTTAAAAGCGTATGTCTAATTTACACAAATATTGACCTGAATATTAACTTTACATTTTAATATTTTAAAAAGTTAAGATTAATATAATACGCTGTAGGTTATGTAAACAGATATACATAATATACATAAATAACCTGTTTTATATATAATTATTTGTTTGAAACTATTTTATATCACAACTTTAAAATACTATATATTTGTAATTATATTTTAAGTATTTTGCTTTAAACTAAAATTCCAGCATCAACATGACAGAACCGTCGCCCTTTATTAACAGACATATTATCAGAATGAGGCATTTTAGCTAGATTTGTGGGAAGCTGTAAGTCTTTTCTTCAGGCGAGTTGGGCTGTTTCACCCAGTCTGACCTGTAACCCAGCACCCATCACATGCAGCTGTGTGACATATTCAGCCATAAACAGCACACGGAGACTCACACACATCCCGTATCCTCCGCCTCATTTATATTCATGTATGAAGCACCTTGCGCTTAGACTTCTTCCAATGCTAGGTTCAATTTGTCAATGAGCTTAACGACGCCAATCTCCAGCGCATTAAATCAGTGCTAAAGGGAAGTGACATGCTGTGCTTAAGCTGGCCGTTTGGGTTGTGCCTGATCGATCTATCGAAACAATACACACTTCGCCTAAGATCTTGAACATGAACACAGTGCATGGTTAAAGTGCACAGCTTCTTTCAAAAGTCAGTTCGCAGACACTTCTATCTGAACTTGAGTTGCAGTTAATTTGTTAACGGAGAGGTTAAGTGTCTTGCTTAAGGGCACAATGGTGATCGCTCATCTCTTGCTCCTTGCAGAGATCGGACCAGCAAATTTCCACCTCCACACCGCAGCATTTAAAGAAGTTTTATGCATTCGCTCGACTCATTCAATATGCAAGAGGTATTGGCTTACTGGTGAGACATTGCACGGTATCTCACCTTCTCCTCCCAGACACAATACTTACACACCTCAGTGGCCACATTAAACCTGCATACGCAACATCAGCTCCAAAACCATCTGAGCCACAGAGACAAAAGAAGCACTACACACACAGTGATGCACACCGACACTCACGTCATGGTAATCAGTCTGATGGCACGCTGGGCTACAATGACAGAGTCTAGGTGTGAACCTGCTGGGGGGCGTTTGGTGACAAGCAGCGCACACAGAGCATTTTCCACTTCCTGCCGTCTGCTGGGCAGCAGGTAGCAGCATCTGAGTGTCTATTGCTCTGTTTCCGAAACCTAGAGAGCTGCCTGCCTAGACAGCATACTAACAACCATGGAACCATGAAATGACTGATTTGAAACTCTTTAAATTGGCACCAACTCTGTGTTCCTCACAAACAGCACTCCACATGAGCACGGCATGCTATTGGTTCCAATACAAGCTGCTATGCTAACACTGCAATACTCAAATCAGCATATTAATAATACACAGCATGCAAAAACACTACACTCTGAGAAATAAAGGGGTCAAAGGAGGTTTTCACGGTGATGTCACAGAAGAATCATTTTGGGCTCCACTAAGAACCTTCTTCCACTACAAGGAACCTTTTTTAAATCAAGACAAAATTAATTGAGAAGCAAATTACAAAATGGAAGTCTTTTTTTTTAAATGCTTAAAAATGAAGCCACTTTAGGCGGTAAAAGAAGATATATATATATATATATATATATATATATATATATATATATATATATATTTTTTTTTTTTTTTTTTTTTTTTTTTTGGAATATAATAATAAAAAAAAAAAAAATATATATATATATATATATATATATATATATATATATATATATATATATATATATTATTATTATATTCCAAAAATATTTTCTAACATATTATATAAATTAAAAATAATTATTTTGATAATAATAACATTATAAATTTAAGAATGATTAGACATGTTCAAGACAAAAATACTGAATAAAAAAAAAAGCTATTTTTTTGGCAGTGTACATAAAATTTGGCCAAAACAATGATACTTTTCCAAAAGCCTTTGAGTCAGGAGCTTTGCGTCTGTTGTCTGAAAACACTGCCTCCACAGGCAGCTCAGGTTTAGAAACAGAGCAAATGTCTGTGAGAGGCCTCATGTTGTTTTAATGCAGAAGATACAGAGTGTGGAGAAACTTTATTTAGTCTCCCTTAAATATAACATCAGCCAGGCAGAAAGAAATAAGCCACTGAAATATTCTCTCAAACAGAAAACAGAAGAGTTCAGCTGGGGGGTATCCCTTCCTGAGAGAGAGAGAGAGAGAGAGAGAGAGAGAGAGAGAGAGAGAGAGAGAGAGAGACAGACAGACAGACAGACAGAGAGAAATGCAAGTGAGGAGAGAGAAAACTCTGTGCGCACTGAAGCGAGATTCAGTTGGGCTTACGCCTGGCTTTCAGCTTTTGAAAGAGTGAACACAACAGAGATGTATGCATAGGAGCCGAAGCTGACTCACCGTCTCAATAAAGCACAACAGTGGCTGGCCGTTTTCTCAGCAGTCTCAGTTCCTCAAGCATTTTTCTCATTCATTTCCTTCACACTGCAGGCATTTCAAAATGCTTTTAAAAAATAGTTTTAAGACGTGAACCAAACCAACTAGCACTGAGATTTAAAGTCTTGAATTGATGCACAAAAAAGAGGTATGTATGAATGAAGGACCCCACTAAGCACTGCAAAATTAATTTAAAAAGACATTGCTTTGTAAAACTATTGACTTACGGTGATTCAAATGAATATATTTGCGTTTACACTAAAAAGATTACATTTAATTGTAATAAGACAAAACACATTTACACAGTGAACTGAAGTAATAAAAATGCTTTGGGAAATGTGATTGATTTTAGTGCATTGATTCATTCAAATTATTTATGTAATGTAAATTAAAAACTATTCACAGATTTATTGCTTTGTGCTACTGTGATAATAACTAGTATAAAGAATCTTGCAGCTTCTCACTGCTTTAACTAAAATTAGTGTTTTTACATTTATTAGTAATTTAAAAAACGTGAATTAAATCGACTAATTGATAATTAAATAGTGTTTTGACAAAATATTATTTTCAATGTAGCTCATAAACACTGATTAAGGCCCCCTCTACGTGGAGACGAGTTTCGCTGTATACGCATACATTTTGTATCATATAGGCGTTTCGTCCACTCGGATCCAGCATTTTGGGAGAGTGGAACCGATATTTTTTGAAAATTTTAAATTTTAACACAAAATAAATTTGTGTGGAATGATGACGTCATCGGCCCACGTCTCGGCTCTAGT
This sequence comes from Carassius carassius, assembly GCF_963082965.1. Classification (NCBI taxonomy): domain Eukaryota; kingdom Metazoa; phylum Chordata; class Actinopteri; order Cypriniformes; family Cyprinidae; genus Carassius; species Carassius carassius. The sequence continues at coordinate 4,253,369 of NC_081781.1, read as the reverse complement.
CAGACACCGCTACGTCACGTAACAGAAACAAAAACATGAACAAACACTGAACGATGTCTTTTTATTAACTAACATTAACACTGATTAATAAATGTATTGTTTCATGTTCGTTTGTATACCGCTCGCAAGGTTTATGCGCATAGACCAAGTCTTCTTCTGTGTTTTAGTGTATTTCTGTGGCAGAATTAGAGTGCCACATACTGGTCTGGCATGTATACTACATCGTTTTGTGTCGGTTTTGTGGTTTTCGTGTGGACACAGATATTTCTTGAGACGAGGCTGTTTTTGTTTTTACTGTACAATTTAGGTGTTTATATGTACAGTATTAGCCTGGCCAGCCAGACTTACATCAAGATGTTTAGTCTGGAAACTCTCCATAGACGAGGCTTACTCCGAGGGGCGGGATAAACGGCTGTCTCTCAAAATCCCTCTGCACGCAATAGGATAGCGCTACAACCAATCAGAGCAACGAAGAAGGTTGCACTTTTTCCGTATCCAGTCGGAAAAACTCCAAACACATCTTCCTTTTTTAAAAATGACTTAAGTGCTGTTCTTTGCTCTTTTCATAAAGAGAGTAGGTTCAGAGTCGCGGCCAAAGCCGATTCAAAAGATCGTTGTTCGACAGCTGCAGCCGCCATTCTTTGTTTTCAAGTGGCAGCCGTCGCAACTCTCTGTCGTCATATGTTAAGCCCGCCCCGCCTGCTCTATACACGACGTGATTGGCCTGACCCAATCTGGGTTTTTGCTGCTAGAAGGTGTATTGAGAGTTGCTAGACTGTACTCTAGGCTGCGAAATACATTTTGCTGCCGCTAGGGTGCGTCTAGATTTCTAGGCTAGTACAGTATATAAAACACAGATACATCTGCCCAGAATTTAATTGGTGATTCATTTTTAAAATGATATGAAAATATAAATCATCCAATTTATTTATATAAACGAAAAAAAAAAAAAACCTGTTAAGCATGGTCAAATGAATCATAAATAATGGCACAATGTCAAACTATTGGCTTATGATAAAGTTTACAGTAATTTTTACAGTATTTTATTCCCAACAAGAACCCTTGTGACACAACAAAACACTGTTTTGACACCGTATTAAGTACTAAATGTTACATGCATGGGAAAATTTAATAATTAAAACATAAGGCATTCATATGATACATGTAAATGAACAACATTAATTTCTAGGCAGGTATTTCTGAATCAATGCCGTAAAGGGTATGTCATAGTGATGTATCGTGTGACTCTTTTACCGGGTGTTTTGAAGGCAGATCAAAGTTCGTGATTAAAAAATGTGTGCAAACTGTAATGAAGCAGAGATCAGTTAGCTCCTCACTATCCGTGCTGACGCTGAGATCGTTCGCCAGTTTAAGAGAAAGTTAACATGCCTAGCATCACATCCTGATGTTGCATGTCAATACAGGACCTTTACAAGTTGTGTATGAATGCATGCAGAGATTCCAGAAAATCACTTGCAGTGTGAATGAACCAAAATCTGCTGATCCGGGAACAGTTGGCGGGACACATTACCCGTGTATTTTCCGGAATCTCAGTGTGAAAGGGATTGAGATTCACTTTTGTGAATTTTGGTTTGGTGTTAGATAAATAAATATAAAAATAAATCACCTATAGTATTCATGTATTCACTAAAATGGGTCAAACGTTCCAGTGCAACGTAATGAGCGAGTTCAGAAGAGCATGTTTGAATATCGACTAACACCTTTGCGTTGTAAAATATAGAGTATGTCTGCAAAGTAGATTGAACTCTTATTTCCACCGAACCAGAAAGATCCAGGTATCTTATGATGCGAAATTAAGCACAGATCAAAAACATCAAAATAAACAGACCAATAACCACCCAGCACATTTAATCTGTAAACGATAATAAACTCCTGCACTTCTCTGCTATATATTTCCTTTACAGTTTTAATTTAGACTAAATGGTCATCATGATTTGGTAATAGTCCAGCCGCCACGTCTTTATACTAGGACTGAATGAGAGGTGAGATTGAAGTCCTCAGTAACATCTGCAAAAAGAAGTTCTGATCTCATTAAAAGGCTTAAATGGGAAGATTCTCCTCTATGCCCTCAAGTCAAACATGACCCCGGCAGCTAATGAGCACTGTCTGCCAGGCCCAAGCATCAACGCCGCCGCATCCATTGTTATTTTCTGACTGCTGAATTAGATATCCCTGCTGAGGGGGAATACAGAATGCCCCCTTGTGCAAAAACCATCATTAAGCATTCTTTTCAGCTGCATATTAGTTCTCTCCTCAAAGGAGATGCAATTAATCAACCTTCTTTGTCAGCCGGCCTCACCGGTCACGATAAAGTGCTGTATGAATTCTTTCAGGGCGTTTCTTTAATGGTTCCGCTGCGCAGGGCTTGGCAGGATTGCACAGATCTAATTGAAAGCGTGCGGGCTGGGTTCTGGACGTGTCATGGAAAGGGTTTGGATTTTGACTTGTGCTCGGCAGGACAAGGGCCGGATCTTTGGCAGCTCCAGAGCCGTGCTGTTAGCAATCTCGGGAAGTTTAGTCCGCGTTTGAGTGACAGTGTGACTGCTGCTCGGTCCCAGCAGGTGGACGCGTGGCACTGAGGCCAAGGTTTATCAAAGCTGATTTTTGTGCTTGCACATGATATTTGAGACACTGGAGGTGGTCAGACTATGAAGTTTGCTTTCTCTTTTGAACACCTGAATATCTGGCTACGCTATTAGACTGTCGGAAGCATATTGGACGCAGAACAAAACAGAACAATTAATGGGAATCAGTACGCACATTACAACTGGTGTGTCTAATAAGAAAGGACATAAGGACAATGAAAAAAGTGGTGGGGCACATTAGAAACTTCATCAGCCTGGCTTATGCATATAAAGCAGTTGATGTAATGTTTGCCCAGTAATTGTAATTTACTGATAATAATCAGATTGCCATAATTAATAGATTTGGAGGAGAGTAGGCACTTACATTGAGTGGCTCATATGTTCAATGGAGTGCAACAGTTACTGCCTACTGTTAAAGCCACCTTGGATCAATAAAATAAAAATAAAATAAAATAAAATAAAATAAAATAAAATAAAATAAAATAAAATAAAATAAAATAAAATAAAATAAAATAAAATAAAATAAAATAAAATAAAATAAAATAAAATAGTCTTTAACAAGTGAATGAAGATGAAGCATTGCAAATTTTTAAATGCTTTGAAAGAAGTCTTACAGAAGGACAAAATAAGTCTTTTTAATTTAAACATATTTTAAAATATAATTTATGGCATTACTTTACATTACTTCAGTGTCACATGATCCTTCAGTAATCATTCTAATATGCTGTTTTGCTGCTCAACAAACACTTATTATTCTTATTCTTATAACAGTATTAAAATCAAATGGCATTAGAAATGTCTTCACGGTCAATTCTGATCAATTTAATGAATCCTTGCTTAATAAAAATAATTAATTTCTTCAAAAGAAAAAACAAAAACCCTGAAACGTACTGACCCCAAACTTTTCAATCTGCACTTTAAAACATACATTGAAAAGTGTATGTATAGTGTACAAGAAGTTTGGATTGTGTTCTTCACAATGCTTCACTGGGGTGACTCTCTGACTGTCGGATTGTTCCTTTCATGATTCATGGGTTGCCTAGATCTTCACTAGGAACTGCACTGCTAAACACAATTTAAAACAAAAAAAATATTGAGATATAAAAATAGAAATAAAGCATAATAATGGCTCCAACAGAATCATCAATTAACAACTTCAAGAGCTCACTGTAGTGTTAAAAATCAATTCCACTACGGAAGAAATAAATGGGATTTATGTCAAGCAAATGGACCATGCAAAATAAAAGCGCTTCAAATATTATAATTATGGCACCAAGAAGTGAGGGAAATGATTTATAAAACATCTAAATGGTTGCCTTCCTGAACCATTTTTAGTCATAATGATCTGCAAAGTGGACTGCATTTATGATGACAAAAGTCAAAAGTCTGGTTGCATGAGACTAGATCTGTGTGTTCTGAATGCTTCAGTACACCCGGCTGATCTTTTACACTCATTAGGCAAGTGATAAAACAAGTGGCTAGGTACTTTTATCCCTCTGAATGGCATGTTCTCAATCCAATTTCTTCATGCAGTCTCTCACACACCAATCCAAATCGAAAGGAGTCACCATAAATCACCCAGTCCATCTAGACGTATGACTACTGGACCAAGGACAAAGTAAGGATCATTTACTAACATTAGGACAGGGCTGATCATTCACATCTCAAGCAGGAGCTCTGCGCCGGTCCCAGGTGTGCCGTGAGAGGCTCTATTTAAAGCTTGGCTTCTTCCCCAGTGGCTCACGCGGGCTCTTGTGTTACAAGCACATAAAAAGCATGTTGACTTACTGTAATAAACTAATGCAAATTGTGCAGTGGCGTGAAGGATTGCAGAATAAAGATCCATACATCACTGTGCACGGAGGTCTGGCGGCTGCACGCAGCCCACACGCCACCCACTAATTCACCACTAATTTACCATGAAGCATAAAAGTATTCTTTTTTAATTATCTATACTTTCGGCCAAAAACGATCCCTATCTTGGACCACTGAGACGCTCTCAGGAACAAACACTTGCTCAGAGCATTTGGCTTTGCGTTTGTGCATCAACTGTGATAATTGGAACTGATATATCCTTAGGAAATGTCAGTGGATTCAATCAAAACCCTTCCATCGGAGTCTGTAAGGGGGTGAAATTTAGAAAGATAGAGAGACGGAGAGAAAGATTTTGAAAAATGCATCTGTGGATCAGAGTTGTTTATGAACTCTGCGCAGTCGCCGGCCGTTTTATAGCAGAGAGAAGCTTGTGGTGGTGCATGAGGGGGTTTTTAAACAGCAGCACTGTCACACATGGCTCATCCATTTCAGACCCCATCAGTGCTCCAAAGGGTCCAATGTCATGCCACACGGCCCCTGAATATCTGATCTCAGGCCTCGACTTCTGCACGCCTCTCTGCTCCGCTCTCTCTTATTTATGTTTGCTGCAACTGGCCTGAATGTATTCTTCAGGGTAACAGAAATAGAAGTGCAAGGCCAGCAAAATGGTGTTGACCTCTTGTTCTCGGGACTCCGGGAAGCCAAAACTTCTTCAATGTGAAGTGGAATTTGAGGAAGCCCTATTGAATTGTCTAGCCCACCGCAGACAGGTCTTTTGATCCTTAAAGAAACAAAGGCACTTCAGGGGGCCTGAACTCTTGCTGTGTCTCGACAAAAAGCAGCCTTTAAAATTCAGCTTTCAGACAAAACTAGCAAACAGAAAGCAGTCAGAGTGCTAAATAAAACAGTTTTAAGACTCAATGTGCAAAACAGACACTAAAAATTGATTAAGAACAGACTTTGTGAGTTTATGAGACCACTTTTTTATTTTAAAAGATTAAATACCTTTATGCTGGGTCAAAAATACAATACAACAACAGGAAATGTTTTTTTTTTTATCAGACTACACTTATTGTGTTATATGTTGTTGATTCACTAAAAACTTTAAGACTAAGAGTCATTCATTTAGGAAACCGACTACATTTATAGGGTTAGATTTGTTGCATGTTTCCACAAAAAAATTGTCACAAACACAATTCCACCTGGCATTTATTTGCTGATTACAATCATTAATGATTCAATAAAAAGAGTCATTCATTGAGGAACTAGACTACAGAGTTTGTGCTATGTTTGAATGACTAAAAAAACTGTTTCATAAGATTCATTGATTCAGGAAAATCATACTATGTTTCTGATGCATTAACTAAACAGTACTAAATAGGTTTAAACAGTAATTTGCACAAATATCAGGTCACTTCATATGTTTGTACCGATAGACTAAAAGTGTTGTATTATGGTTTTTAAAAAGAATCATTAATTCTTATATCAGAAAACATAGTTATACTATGATTTTGATTCACTAAAAAGAATTGGCTCATGTGAGTCATTTATTCAGGAATCAGACTACACAGTTTGTGCTATGTTTTTTGAATGACTATAATAACTGTTTCATGACCATATCTGCGATTTCAGTTTCGGTTCTCTTACAAGACTCTATTGTTCAAAACTGAGACTGTATTGGTCATGCTTTATGTTTTTGATGGATCCACCTAAAAGTAATGCTTCATAAGTATAATTTGTTCAGGAATCAGTTTACATTGGTTGCGCTGTAGGTTTTTCATTTGGTTAAAAAGAAAACTTTGAGTCATTTTGAGATGACACAGTTCACGACTTACATGTATCATCACACTGAAATGAATCAGTTCATTGAGAATTGTACTACAGTGGTTCAGCTGTATGTTTATGACTCACTAGAACCAGCTAATTAAAGACATTCATCGAGGAAGTTGGTGTTGAAAAGACATAAACGTAAGTAATGACCGATACTGTATTTTCATTGTTTAATTTAAAGGGATAGTTCACCCAATAATGCATGTCGTTCCAAACCAGTATGAACTTCTTTCTTCTGTTAAACATAGAAGAAGATATTTTTTAAAGAACGTGGGTAACCAAACAGTTGACGGTAGCAATTGACTTCCATTGTATTTGTTTTATACTACAGAACTCAATGTCTAGTGTCAACTGTTTGATTACTCCCATTCTTCAAAATACTTTTTCATTTTTGGATGTACTATCCCTATATATAGATTGGGATCCAAACGTTTGGTTCAATGTTTCAATGGTCCAATGACATTTTTGGAGGATAAAATGTAGACAAGACATAGATTTGAAGCAGCTTGCACACATGAACGATGCTGATCTCACCTGTACTCTACCGACTGGGTCCTTCTTGATCCACTTGATGACGGTCTCATAAACCAGCTCCTCGGCCTTGGTGTTCAGGCTGTCATTGGACAGGTAGTTAATGAGGTCTTCTTTGGAGATGCTGAGGATCTCGTCTTGTCCTGCCACATCGGGGAAGTTCTGCAGGGCGAAGGCCTTGGCCATGTTGTGGAGCTCCGTGCAGCACATGGCCTCGGCCATGGCCAGAACCCCCAGGCAGTTTGCTGCAGTCAGCTGCTTTTCTGAAGAAGAGAACAAGAGAGGCGCTCACATCCATAAAAGATCACAGCACAGAGGGGATAGCAAAGCTATCTGTGCTGTATATCTGGGAGGCTCCAGAGATGGGCCCCTGCTTAAGGCGCCCCGGAGACAAACAACAGAACAAATCAATCGAGCTCAGAGCAGCGGGTTGGGACGCTGTCCTGTGGATTAGATTGGCAAGGTGAAGCTCATCTTTAGTCCCGCTGAGTCACATCTGAAGGTACTTGACCAAGCGGGTGCAAAGGTCCACATTTTTAACAAGGCAAGAGTCTTTTTGTAAGTGTAGAGCTCTATTTTACACCACAAGAGCTGAATATGAGTCTGACACTCTTGCCGTGGTGAATGAATCTAAGCCTGGATTGCCAGTCTGAGTGGTTTCTTAAGAGAATCTATCTAATTCAAATATGAAAAGCATAAGAAGAAAAGCTAAAGTACACGTATGTGGTGAAATACTAAAGATGTTAATTATGTATATAAAAACTAGTCGGCTTTTATACATAAATATACACAGCTCTGATCAAAGTTAAGGATAAATTAAATTGATCAAAATAAATGGTTCTAATGTAAAACATTTCTATTTCAAATGAATTCTGTTCTTTACTTTCTATTCATCAAAGAATTCTGAAAAAAAAATGAATCAACCGTTTTCAACATTGATAAAAATAAGAAAAGTTTCTTGAGCAGCAAATCAGCATATTTTTTCTGAAAGAATAAAAAAAAAACATTTCTGAAAGATCATGTGACACTGAAGACTAAGACAGCTAATGTCACAGGAATTATATTCCAATAGAAAACTGTTATTTTAAATAGCAACAATATTTCACAAATATTACCATTTTTACTGTATTTTGGATCAAATAAATGCAGCCTTTGTTAGCATAAGAGATTTCGGTAACACTATACTTAAAGCCTTCAATGCATATTACATAATTGTATAGATTATTATTTCTTTTTTTGCAATTATATTAAATAAAATGTGAAAATAAATAAGTTACTTAACTGACATTGAAACCCATGCTTGCTGCAATGCAAAACGCTCGTCTCTGACAATCCAATAAACAAATACCACCAAGACTGCAAACAACAAGGACAGCAGATTTAAATCACTCCGTAACAGACGCAACCTGATCCGAATAAATATAATAAATGTGGACCGCATCAAAACCCGTGTCATCGGCAGTTCTTATGCTACCCAATTTGTCTCCAATATAAAACAGAAGAGTACAAATTGTTGTAAAAATGGTTGAGTGAGCGCCTGCTGGAGGCAGATGGGCTTTTATTATGTCTGGATCTTTGGAGGCTGGCCTGCAGCGTGCCATCGTCAATAAACCAAACGGGCCACTCGTCTTCTTTTACTCTTAGAGGAAGGAAAAATGATTTTTTTAGGTGAGGTTTGTGCCAGAGGCAGACTGACTGCAGAGAGAGGCTTATGCCTGGTGCTAGCATGAGTTTATAGACACACTCTGAAGTTTCTGAGTCAATGATGCTGTGTGTGGCATAACAAACACATGGCCTGCACCTCGCTACCAACAGAACTTCAGCTGCTCTAACCTCTTTATCTTAAACCTATTTTAAAGAATGCTCTCTTAATATGCGGTCCTTGAATTCCCAGACTGTGTGCTGTGTAGTTCGGCATTGAAATATGTTTCTAAACCTGTGTTCCCCTCATTCCTACACACCCTCGCCGGACTTAATCAATTGTTTTGTACTTTGCAACTTTGACATGCAATCAGATTTTTTGCCCAAGGCACAAACCAATCCTCAACCTGATGTTTCTGAATGCATTACACTGACTTTCATTTGTTGGGGTCTTACAGGGACTGTAAGAAACAAATCAATAGCTTTTGGTGGTATATCTTTACTGACCTTTTAAACCAGAAGTTTGACTTCGTCCACATTCTCTGTGCATATAGAATATCAATGGTATCACAAACCTCAGCAGAATGACTTTTTGATACTATCAAATAATATATCGCTGGAGCATTCTGAGATGTTCCACCAGCATTATATATGACTGATTCTTCAGGTAAGAGCTTGAATTTTTATTACAGATGATTTACAACAGTAATAACAGATTTATGTTCTGTTTATTACAATGAAGGTCACATTAAATATGTTTTAGTTTTTTTTTTACTATGCCTTCATCATTTATTTTTGCGGTTTAATATTATTTAATTATTTTCAAATGACTTTTTATGCAAGGATTTTTTTTGTTTCAACCTCGTCCCAGCCTTCAAATACAGTTGCATATTTTAAGATCGGGGCAAGGGTCAAACAACAAAATTATTTTTTGGTAGGTGGTAAAAAAATTAAAATAAAGTTTAAAGTAGTCTCTTATGCTCACTCTGACTGCATTTATTTTTATATTAAATACAGTTAAAACAGTAATATTGCGAAATATTTTTTTACAGTTTCAAAAATGTTTTCTATTTGAATATATATTAAAATGTATTTTATTTCTGCGAAATCAAAGCAATTTTCAGCATCATTACTGCAGTCTACAGTCACACGATCCTTCAGAAATCTTTCTAATATACTGATTTGCTGTTCAAGAAACATTTATTATCAATGCTGAAAACTGTTGTGCTGCTTCATATTTTTGTAGAAAACTTATCTTTTAAGATTATTTGATTAATATAAAGTTCAAAAGCACAGTATTTATGTGAAACAGAAATGTTATGTAACATTATATAAATGTCTTTACTTTTGATCTATTTAATGTGTCCAAGCTGAATAAAAACATGAATTTCCTTTAAAAAAAAAATCTCACTGAGCCTTGCATGTTGATTAGTAGTGTACGTTTTGTTTTGACAAAAATATGATGGAAGAGCTTAAGAAATAAGAAGAAGGGAAAATCAAGGGAAATAAAATAATTATTGGCTAATTATTAGACTGTCCAAATCATTATTTCAAAAGACTGAAAAGCTGATAAATAAACATCTATGAAATTAGCTTTAGCAAGACAAAGGAGTCTATAAATTGCTAGTTCTACACTCTCACTACTTTCATTTGTAGTTTTGTCAGGTACAAAAGTGAAGAACTTTTCCTCATCTCCTGCCAGAATTTTCTTCACTCTGCTGGTCATCTGAACCTCCTCTATATTTAGTATTGATCTGAATAATCAGTGCTGGATGAGATTGTGACATCGGGTTTGACATTTCAATGCAATTCTTCTCTGACCTTCATACAAATGAACTTGTACATGACTCCATCTGATGGATGCTGGGATCTTTTGAGTTCCATACCTAAGAAAGACACGCAGACTTTGCAGAAGGTGTTGAACTGAAACTTGTTGGCGGCCTCCAGCAGGGTTTTTGCGTTGGCCGAGTGGATGACCAGCGAGCCGGTGTAGACGAACTCCAGCAGCAGCTCCAGCACATCTGCACCGATGTTAGTCATCTTCAGCTCCAGCTTCTCTCCACAGCCAGTCTCTCTCGATGACCTGACCACACACACACACACACACACACAGAGCTCATGACCAAAGGGAAAGTCTTACGACCAAATCATGCTTCAAATACATCCAGAATCCATTACTGGATGGTTCTATCAAACGGCTGCCTTTGTAAAAGCAAATTCTGTAAGATTTATAAACATTATAATGTGTTTAAAAGTTCTTAAAACTTTGCCATCTGAAAGAAAATGAATACATTTCAATCTATTTGAGCTTGACATATGACATATAAGATGGACCCTTTTTAATAAAAAAACAAAAGCATAAGATAAACTTATTCAAAAGAGGATTGAACTTAAGTTACAATAGGACCTATTTATTTATTTGTTTCTTTATTTTTTTACTTATTTAATATATGTATATATATTTTTTTTTCATTTTCAACATCTAATTTTGTTTAATTATAAATTTAAATAGTAATATTAAACTATTACTAATTAGTTACTAGTTAGTCTGTATTAATAATTATTTCATTAGTAATACTTATTTTGTTTATATTTATATTTTAACAATATTCTTATCTTCTTTTATAAAAATATATTATTAATATCATTTTTTTTATTTAATTACATTTTAATAGTTTTTAATTACAACCTGAATTCCGGAAAAGTTGGGACGTTTTTAAATTTTAATAAAATGAAAACTAAAGGAATTTCAAATCACATGAGCCAATATTTTATTCACAATAGAACATAGATAACGTAGCAAATGTTTAAACTGAGAAATTTTACACTTTTATCCACTTAATTAGCTCATTTAAAATGTAATGCCTGCTACAGGTCTCAAAAACAAATGGCTAAAAAAGCAAGCAGTTTTGAAAAGATTCAGCTGGGAGAACATCTAGTGATTAATTAAGTTAATTGATATCAGGTCTGTAACATGATTAGCTATAAAAGCTTTGTCTTAGAGAAGCAGAGTCTCTCAGAAGTAAAGATGGGCAGAGGCTCTCCAATCTGTGAAAGACTGCGTAAAAAAATTGTGGAAAACTTTAAAAACAATGTTCCTCAACGTCAAATTGCAAAGGCTTTGCAAATCTCATCATCTACAGTGCATAACATCATCAAAAGATTCAGAGAAACTGGAGAAATCTCTGTGCGTAGGGGACAAGGCCGGAGACCTTTATTGGATGCCCGTGGTCTTCGGGCTCTCAGTCGACACTGCATCACTCATCGGCATGATTGTGTCAATGACATTACTAAATGGGCCCAGGAATACTTTCAGAAACCACTGTCGGTAAACACACTCCGCCGTGCCATCAGCAGATGCCAACTAAAGCTCTATCATGCAAAAAGGAAGCCATATGTGAACATGGTCCAGAAGCGCCGTCGTGTCCTGTGGGCCAAGGCTCATTTAAAATGGACTATTTCAAAGTGGAATAGTGTTTTATGGTCAGACGAGTCCAAATTTGACATTCTTGTTGGAAATTACGGACGCCGTGTCCTCCGGGCTAAAGAGGAGGGAGACCTTCCAGCATGTTATCAGCGTTCAGTTCAAAAGCCAGCATCTCTGATGGTATGGGGGTGCATAAGTGCATACGGTATGGGCAGCTTGCATGTTTTGGAAGGCTCTGTGAATGCTGAAAGGTATATAAAGGTTTTAGAGCAACATATGCTTCCCTCCAAACAACGTCTATTTCAGGGAAGGTCTTGTTTATTTCAGCAGGACAATGCAAAACCACATACTGCAGCTATAACAACAGCATGGCTTCGTCGTAGAAGAGTCCGGGTGCTAACCTGGCCTGCCTGCAGTCCAGATCTTTCACCTATAGAGAACATTTGGCGCATCATTAAACGAAAAATACGTCAAAGACGACCACGAACTCTTCAGCAGCTGGAAATCTATATAAGGCAAGAATGGGACCAAATTCCAACAGCAAAACTCCAGCAACTCATAGCCTCAATGCCCAGACGTCTTCAAACTGTTTTGAAAAGAAAAGGAGATGCTACACCATGGTAAACATGCCCTGTCCCAACTATTTTGAGACCTGTAGCAGAAATCAAAATTGAAATGAGCTCATTTTGTGCATAAAATTGTAAACTTTCTCAGTTTAAACATTTGCTATGTTATCTATGTTCTATTGTGAATAAAATATTGGCTCATGTGATTTGAAAGTCTTTTAGTTTTCATTTTATTAAAATTTAAAAAACGTCCCAACTTTTCCGGAATTCGGGTTGTATATGAATGAATTAACAGTATTAATTTAGTATGTTTTGATAAAAACAGTTTTTATTTTTCTTGGCAGGATCTTGGCTAAACTATGATTTTATTAATAAAAAAAAAAAAATTACTATTTTAAGCATTTTACACAGAAAAAGTAAGTTTTTTAATTTCTACCAAATTTCACAAAGAAATACAAAGAACTGGCACATGACTTTGAAGAAGAAAAACGGAAATAGTGTTTTCTTGAAAAAAAAAAAAACTTAATATTTGTTTTATTTACAACATTTAAAAAATATATTGTGCAGTGTAGTAATACACTGTTTAAAAAAAAAAAGCTAGATTTTTGTGAATGAGTTTCAACATGAAAGTCTCTTATTAACAGTAAAATTTGGCACTAGTTATGCATCATTTCTCTTTTTTCTATTATATATTTTTTTAAACACAAAAGGCATCCGTTTTGTAGAAGGACCCGACAGGAAAAGCATAAAGCACAGACTCTTTACAGTTTGATTCTTGCATCTGAAATTAAACTCAATCTGAATGAAAGAAAGAAGTGAAACAATTTTTTGAAACATGAGCATGGCATGCTTTGAGGACGGGCGCAGGTGGCACACAAACACACAGAGAGGATGACGGGGGGAGAAAGACATGGAAGGAGAGGGGGACTGACACCGCAATCTGCCTGTCCACACGGAGCGATCGCACAGACGGAAGCGTTTCATTTCGTTAATAAGATTCCTACAGCATTCCGAGCACATCCACGGACTCTCACAGTTACCTGCCCGCTCATGTCTTTCACATGCAGTCTTCTCGATCACTTCAAATATGATCATTCCCAGGGGTGGATGGCAAATGTGAATAACGAGCAGCGTCTGTGCTTTTATGATCCTAGAGGAACGATAATCCCCTGAAGGTCAAGGGCAGGAGGAGTCAAATGAATAGCCAAGCGGCCGTTGATTGTGTTTTAGTGTGGGCTGAAGATAGCACTGATGTGTACAGTCACCAGATAAGTGCCAAGCTACCAGACGGAAAGCCGATATACATGAAAAGGCCATTAAGGTGAAAATGAGGTGATTCTAGATATTTGTCTCGGCCTGTGTGATAATCCACCTGCCCAAACGGTCATTTCGGACCTAATATTTTCCAGCAAATTTATTGATTAAATCACTGGGTATTCGACCTTGCTCTACAAATTGGCTTTTTGTAGACACAATAGAGAGCTGTCTAAGTTTCATGCAACTCTGAAATCACGTTCCCACGGATCCCACTGAGTGAAAAATGTCTGTAAAGTGATGCAATGCTGAAAAACATCAAGTGTCTTAATGCTACAGCATTCAAAACACTCAGACGGGAATGCCGGTGTGTTCGAAAGCAAAATATTTCATCACATTTTCACCTTCTTACATGGTTCTTGAACAGATAAATTGGCATTTTAGTCTGCAGTTGAATGAGGTGCATATTAAGACACAGCATCTGAATAAAACTGCTAATACCAAGTACTAATGACTTAATTTAAACATTTTTAGTAGACTATTTACTTCTGCAAACCCACATCCATGTCTTCAAAGCTTCTGGATATTGCCTCATATCAAAACAAAAATAGATTTAAAGATTTAAAAATCAAACACAACTTCAGTATAGCTAAAATCCAACAGAACCATGCCTTCAGAAAGCAATAATACTCCGACTATTTACTTTATATAGCTATACTGACTAGCTACTTTGTTGTTTCATAATAATATAATATGTCAAGTTGAGACAATTATTATTATTATTATTATTATAATCATTCGTTTTAAGACGGTAAAATATGATCACAAAAACAGCTTCAAGCCTTTTAGTGCTACACTCACTGTCTGTAATAAATAAACAACAATACAAATACAGAGAGCATATAAATATATAAAGCCTTTAGAAATGTCTTGCATTATAGCGGACTAGTTTGTTGTTTAACAAATAATATAATACCATATAATATAATATCAATAATATAAGCAATTTTTTTAATTAAATTCATTAAATATGATTTCAAAAACAGCTTTAGTACGAAACTGTCAACTACAACAACAAAATAAAAGACACATATACATATAAAATATACATAAATATACATAAATATACAGAGTATGTATAAAGTGTTTAGAAATCTTGCAAAAAAATGTTAGAGGCAAAACCCAAAAACTTGTAAAAATTAATCATTTACGTTGTTCCAACCAGTAATTGTTTTCTTTTTTATTAAACATAAAAGGATGTTTTCCATGCAAAGAAAACGCTTAATGATTTCTACCCTCAAGCTCCAAAAAGGTCTAAAAAGCAGAAAGGTAGTCCATACGACTCACTGCACTATATTCCGAGCCTTGTGAAGCCATACATTATGGCTTTTGTTTAGCCGCCAGAGCTCTCAAAACTCATTTGCACTTATTCAGTTCAAATCCCAATGCAAAATACAATCTGTAAACAAAAAGATTTCGGTATGTTTCTCTCAAAAAAAACGACTGTGTGTCTTCGGAAGAATTGGAATATAGTGCAGTCAAATGGAGCAGTTTCACAGAGCTTGGCAGTTTAAATCATCCACTTTCCCTGCGACCAAAACAACACCCCTTGCTGAAAACAAGCTCAGAGTTCCTGCCGAAGATGATCTTTTGTGTTTCCCCACAGAAAGAAAACAACACTGAGAAATGGGGGTGTGAACGACAAACTACTCGAATGCGCGTCTGAGAGGATCCCATCGTCTTTCACTATAGGCTGCATTTTAACACAATACTTTTTGGCAACATTGACTACGACGCCACACGTGACCTGTTGAAGTCGACTAAAGGAAACGGGAGGAGCTGAGGACACGGTGAAGACATGTGGAGGATGGTTGGAGTGAAGAAGACAGAGTCAGAGAGAGAGAAGAAAAAGTGAAGCAAGGGGACGTTAGCTCTGCCACAGGAAGCCAGCAGCCATTCTTCAGGACCATGACTGGATCTTTGAGCGTGACCCCCCACCAAACCTAAACAAAGTCCCCTGTGGCCCTGTGCATGAACATAGGAGTGTGTAGGGTGTCATTAGTCTCCACTGATTGAGTACTTGAGGGGGGAGAAGGACAACTCAAGAGGACAATGTGCAATTACGCCCCTGGAACTACAGCTGAAAAGATTAAGAAACGCCACTCCCTCCTGAAAAGCAAAAAAAAGCCAGAGTTTGTTATTTTTGTCCTCTCTAATTGCCTTGGCGGTGGGTTTTAAGATAATAGAATGGGATGTAGTCCTGGGTTAAGTTATGGAGGTGATAAAGAAGAGAAAGGGGGGCCGGGGGGGGGGGGGGGGGCGACGACAATAAGAACGGAAAAAGACAGAGGAAGAAATAAAACAAAAGCATGTTCATCAACCAGGTCAATTAGTGCAATCCGAATCGGCTGGAGTAGCGATTTGCTTTGTCTGAGCACTTTTATTATGGAAATCACTCTGGCTTTGGAGAGAGGTGCATATTTATGGAGCTGCTGATTGCAAGCGTTGTTTTTCAGCTAAATGGAGAGAGCGAGAGACAGGCAGAGAAAGAGAGAGAGACAGCATGTCTGTGAGAGATAGAGCAGAAAAAGTGTTTACAAAAATGAGCATCTATTATTTTTCTCACTTAAAGTGCCATTTTTTCAGCATTAGCAGCCAACATGAGGATGATGGGAGATGGCCACATGGTGCATGTGTGTGCAAACGGAGATTATAAATTAGCTGGGCACATCCAAAAAAACTGCTGGCCACTGTCGACTCTTAACACATTCAAACACACACACACATGCACACCAACACAGATGGGGAAAATAAATAAAAAATATCTGGAGCTCATTTTCTCTGTCCATTGCCAGTAAGGCATGGTTAAACATGAAAATAAAAAAGCATGCTTGATTGACCATAATTATCCTCGTTCATGTATGTTTCCAGACAGAAATGGCTACAGCGTTATGTTGGCATCTGAGGTATAGAGGACTGGGGTACATTCACTTAATAAAAAAACACTTTTTTGCATCTCAAAAGAAATTTTCTATATAAGGTAAAATAAATTTTACGTAAAAGAAAATGTATTCCGTTCTTCCAATAATTCATAAATAAACAAACATATTAAACAATAAAAAATATTAAATATGCAGTATACATAAATACAATATATATCTACATACTGCATATTATTAAAATATCATACACCATTTTATTACATATTTTACAGTTTTATATTAAAACTGTATACTGTATTTTAAGACCTGCATATTTATTATATATATTACAAATATATATATTAAAATTATATTAAATTACAATAACTATTTGAACTATATTAAAAATACATATAATTTTATAATATGTCTTACAATTATATACATAGTCTTAAGACATGCATAAGTTTGCAGCAAAATAAGACTTCAAGATTTGGGATTTGATTGTGAGGAAATCTGATTCAGATTTCTCTGGCTGTATGTTACAGATCATTTCAGCTGACAGCTAACTTCCCACAATATAATTAGGAGTATTAGTTATACCTCATTTCATCCCATTTCTGCTTGCCTACAGGACAACTCAAGTAAAACAGGACACTGCTTACCCCACTCTCTCCTATTTCGGCGTAATACCGATTCTCGAAAAATCTACAGATATGACCGAAAAGCATGATGGGAAAAGGGAATAAATAAAAAAATAAGCCTTTTTTTTAAAGGTTTGGAGAGAAAATAGTGCCACCGAACCATTACAGCATGAAATATGAATGAAGGAGCACACTGTGGAACTTCATTACTGTATATAAACTTCAACCCTCCGCGCGAAAACAGCCAGAAAGTGACTTTCCTCTAGTGCAGGAGGTAATTGTGCCTTCATAGAATTCGACTGTCACATCCCCCAGGATTAATGATCTCCCACTGTTTTCCGAATTAAACCTTGCTACTTCCCCGCACTTGTAATGCCACATCTACTGTAAAACAAACGCGTGGTCTTATATAAATAAATAAATCAGAGCGCGGTGTCAAAGCTACTTTAAGCTAGCCAAGTTTCACATTACGCACATACGCTTGCTGCAGTTGCACTACCCATAAATTAAAGTGGCACAGAGCATACTTATTGAAAATCCGGAGGGGAAAATGGAATTACTGAGAGCAATCCGTCTCTGCGCTCCACGCGGCTGACGCTAAAGGGGAGGGTAATGGCTTTTTTCCCCGTGGCCGAGGGGAAGCGTGTGTGCACATTTAGGAGGTGCATTATATCCTTCAGGTGGCATGTATTCTCCTGCACCCCTCAGATGAGCTTAATGCGTGAGCGTAAAAATAGCATGTGGCTCAGGCCAGGAAAGTGAGGCCAGGAAAAGGAAACATTGTTCAAAAAATGTAAATAACGGCATGGTGAACTCATGCGATACAATCAATGCTTATATTAAATTGTGTAAATATAATTTACAATTATAATTTACAATTCTTCCAACCAAAATCATGCTAATGTAACATCAACTGAAACTAGAATAAATGCTATTTAGAGTGTGTCTCTTATCTCCATCGCCTGTTTCAATGAGCAGCTGAAAATAGTAAAGCGCAGAAATTTCAAAATAAGAGTCTTTTTATATTATAAAATATGTTTATAAATTAAAGTTCCACATTATTTTTAATTAAATTTCATTCCATATAAATTAATTAAATTTAATTGAATATTATTGTTATATTTTATTTTATTTTAATTTAATTTAATTTAATTTAATAAAATTTAATTCAATTTAATGTTATTTTGGTAACAAAATATAATATCTATCTATCTATCTATCTATCTATCTATCTATCTATCTATCTATCTATCTATCTATCTATCTATCTATCTATCTATCTATCTATCTATCTATCTATCTATCCTTGATAACTTTTGCTTTCCTATTTAAAAATTACAGTTTAAATGCATCTGAATTTCAATTTATTTTAACTCTTTAACCTACATACATTGCATAAACATATCTAACATTTTGCTAGCACTAGACTTTGTGTCCTTTCATTTCTATTCATATGCATGCTAACATGGGAGAATGAAAACGCAAGCATGTTCAAAAACGTTTTATATTGACAATGTCTGATGAACTTTGGCCTGCGATTATTTTAACCTTGAACTTTGACCTGTAATTATTATATTTAATGAAAATCTAACTTTCACAGATTAATCTCTTGATTCAATGCATGCAATAAAAACCTCAAAGCTACTATAAAATAGTATTTAAAACTGTATATATATTTTTTTTTAAACCCTTCTCTTTCAACACGTCATTAAGAAACATCTTTTGCCAATCCAAACAAATCCCTTTTTTCCTTTGGAAATATGCCATATTATGCATTTAAATTGGGTTGTGAATGCGGTTTCATGTTGACCTTAAGGAACTGGGCTTTAAACTCGACGGGATCATGCTCAGGTGAGGGTGACCCAGATCCTGGAGACATACTGAGATCACAAATCTTCTCTTTTACTACTTTGCCCTTAAGCAATGCACTTAACCCAAGCATGCTTCAGAGAAATTGTTCTTGCAATTAGCATGGTTTGGATGAAATGCATTTGTGAAATGGCAAAAACACTGATAAACACTGACTATTCATGTATGTAAGTTACAGAAACAGTGACATTTTCAGTGCAGGTCCCCTAAGCTGAGCTACAACAAAAAGCAGCATGTGATTTTGTGAAACAATGAAATCCTCTATGAGTTTCAGAGCCGGAGAGACTAATCTGTGCACATCGCCTGCCAAAACATGTCTCCTTCAGTCTGATATCACCAAACAATCACGCAAATGTCCTCTGTCAAACACAAGGTCAGTGGAAACCAGATCTTGTGTGCGTGAGTCCGCACAGGTCCAATGTTTACGATGACAATTGTATCTTTCCCTAAGCAGCGAGTTTCTGTCATGTAGAGTCCCTATAAGCGTTCTGATGAGTGGGCTGCTCAGATTTTTCTGTAAGGCGACTGGCATCTATCCAGAGTACCTGCGCGAGAGTTTCAGCATTCAGTGGAATAGAATCAGACAGAAAGTGCAGGGACGACGAGTCCTGCCCAGCGGATTGACCTTATGAATTGTGAATGTGAAAAACTAGCAACTGTGCCAAGAAGAACAAAGGGCATCTGAGGACAGTCACTCACAGCTCGGACTATCTAATGTATAGTGAGTATCAGGGACTAACACACTTAAAAACAGCCAAGCTACTAACTACATCTCTCAATATTGTGACAGCAGTGCAAAGTGCACAAAAGTTCTGTTTTTGTAGTAACTATATTTTGGAGGTAATTGTGCTAAGCTAAGCTATATTTTGGATAACTGTTGTATTTATTCTACACTGTTTTATCTAAGGACCGAGAAAGCTAATCAAATGAGATTGGATAAATTTTGTCCAAATACATCTTTTCCGCAGTAAAATAAATACAGAAAAATGATACTGTTAGGGTTAGGGTTAGGCTTTATAAATTAGGTCTGTTTGAGTATTATTGCATAAATTCAGTTGCTCAAGTTTAATGTATTTATTTATAGTACAGTATCACATTTAAGCAATAAAACAAACAGTCCATTCAAATGTCTGAGGTTGGTAAGTTTTTTTTTTTAGAAGTCTATGAAAAATACAATAAAAGCAATAAAATACAAAAAGGGGGAAATATTATTAAAATTTTAAATAACTGTATAACTTGTATTTATATTAAGATTTGTAGAATTTATTTCTGTGATGGAAAGCTGAATTGTCAGCATACAAATTTCAGTGTCACATTATCCTTCAGAAATCATTCTAATATGATGATTTTCTGCATAAGAAACATTTATTATTATTATCATCATAAATTAACCCTTTTTGTAATCCATGTTGTTTCAAAAAAGCTTTAGAAAAAAATATATCATGCATTCATGCTTTACTGGAAAAGAATGTGGATTGACATTTGTTCTAATAATTTCTCTCTCTCTCGCTACATATATATATATATATATATGAACATTCAACTATTGATGAATAAGATGTCTTGCACTTCAAATATTTTTTATAAAAGCTATGGTTTACCATTTTAATAAAACAACGAACCCTCCAATAATTATTAATTTTAAAATTATTTTGAAATATGTCAAAAAGTCACAATTTCATGGGCTCTTAAAAAAGTACCTTGTTGTTTATCGTGTCACCAACAATGAAAATGAGATCCAAAACACACAGTAAACAATTTAAATGGGAGCACGGATGTGCTGAAAATGTGCACACACGCACACACACACACACAAACACGAACACACACACACACACACACACACACACACACACACACACACACACACACACACACACACACACATAATAAATCTAGCAGCACTCGCAAAATATTTTAATAATAAAAATCTCAAAAAGTGATCTGGCAATGGATGTAGAAGAGTGTAATTTGGAAAACTGTGCCAGCTCGTAGAGAGTAAATACAGTAAATTTGGGAGAAAGTTGCTCAGCTCATCTCATTGTTTGCGACTCTGAATGCAGCTCCTACCATTCAATGCACCCACCGTGAATGTTTAACATATGAATGGGGAACTTTTATGCCCTATGAAGACCATACGCTTGCTGATAAAATGGCTGACAAAGCTCATCCCATAGTCAAAATAGTGACAGATAGCACATTGCTTTTGGAGCACACTTTCCAAAATGCACTGATAGTATTTTAGGGGGGGATGATTTGAATGTCTATTGTGATTTCTTTTTTAAGATCCCTCAATCATGGAACACATTCTCTGCTTACAAAAATGGAAATTAATGTTAATGTGTTCTAAAATGGGGGGAAGAAAAGGTAGAAAGAAAAGGGTTGACCTTTTTCCCAATTTTAGATACATTCATTTGAGTGAAACGGTGAATGGCTGCTGGCCCTGTGATAGAAACCAAAGTCTTCCTACAAACCTGCAAGAGAGAAACAGAGGGAGGGAAAAAAAATGACAAATATGCGTCCTACAAAAAGAACAGATTGGATCAACGGCTGGTGGGAAGGGAGGAAGGCAAACCTTTTCACCAGGTCCTTGAAATACAAGCTGCAGGAAGCTAGAACATTTTGGTGGACTTCAAACTCTTTGCCTTCAACTATAATTTTCAGGTCTGTAAACTCTTTCTCTCTGCGCTGCTGGTTCAACTCCTTCAACATCTCTGTAGAACAAAGAAGAAACAGACAATGCCAAACACGTGTTTAGAATTAGCTTTTTTTGGAAAAGATGCATCAACAAAAGCAGACAGAGGCAAATATCACCACAGTGGCATAGATCAAATCAGATCGGCATCGAATAAAAATGCAACACTTTACCGACACATTAGAAGCAAAATAAACAATTCACATTAGACATCAAGCAGAAATGATTCAGATTAGAAGATGCAAACACACAATGCCATATTTCACAGTTTTAGAAAGAATAAAAATAGGAACTGACTGAGCTATATGGGCAAGAATCAGCGTGCACAATACTGGCAAAAATTAAAAATACATTTCCTGCCCAAACCATTTATTTATTATCATATTCCTCGGGATACGGTGGCTTTTTTTTTACCAATACTAGATTGGAAAACCGTATTGTCTGTATTTTAGGACAAGGAGAACAACAGAGCTAGCAGAAATGATGATTAATGTGTGTGAAAAACCTAACTGGATCATTCTTTGTAATTTATAAATATATTACATTTTCTATTCAACAACCTGGATGCGTGATTTTCCAACAGAAATGCTTTTGTGCTCTTTGTGAATTATAAGAAAGGAAAACAAATGTGATGTTTAAAACATGATTTTAAATACAGCCGTTTGGTATTTCGTTCCAAATAAATGCAGTTTCTATTCACTGCAAACACTGGCACTGAGAGTTTAAGACCATAAAATCATAATATCAGCAAAACAGGCCAAAAACCAACAGAAAGCTTCAAAGAGAAAGACAAACCTCAGCAGACACGGTTCAAAACACTTTCAATTCATCAATGCATTCAATTCCTTAAAAAAAAATATCTGTGCTCTCTGATCTTCATTAACGAAAAACAAAAGAAAAGCTTGTTTGAAATCAAGCAGGGGGGAAACATTGCATTAATAAAAAAAGCAGACACTGAAATTAAATAAATAAAGTGTAAAACGTTTATACAGATCAAGTGCAAATCATATGTACAGTATATAGAGATTTGCTAGTAAAATCACATGAATATTCCTGCAGATCTCGTCGACATGTTTACCAGAATCATGGGAATATTCACGCACAATCAAGCAGCAGATGTAAACAGACAGATACCGAGGCAGAAGTCCTATAGGATCTATAAAGCGATTCTGACGAGCGGACCTCGCAAAGCATCTCCAACAGAGAGCCAGCGTAAGATCAACGGCTTCAGAACGCCATCTTGTCTCTTCATGCAACAGCAGCTTTCTGTTTCGCAATCCGTGACAGCTACAACATATTTCAGCTGTTACAATTCAAAAATATTCCTCGTTTTGACACACTGTATTGACAACACGTTACACAACTCCTTATGCAATGTGTTATTGTGATTCACCATCGGCTAATTCATGCCACTTCCTCAGCACCGTCGACTGTTTATTTCCACAGCCTAATGGTCCAAATCTGTGATTTTTCATGAATAACGGCTCATACTGAGTGAATGTGTCTCTTGGTTGATTTTACAGCCTATACAAGCCGTTTGTTTGATCTGGCAAAGCGAGAATTTAGTCAAAGTACATCATGTAGTCAAGGTTTGGGAACAAAGGCATGTGGAGACGTTCTGTGAATACAGAAAATGACCTCAATTTTCATCCTAGCGTTTCTGATATAGACCGTAAAGACAGCTAGCATCAATTTAAACAATTTAAAGCATTTTTACCAAACAAAGACATGTTCTACAGTTTATGGACATAATATAATTTATATCTGTTAACTATCTGAATCACTCATAAAATCGCAGGACAACTGTGAATATCCGACTGCAGGGAGAAGCGAATCAAATTATTAGAAACAATGCACTATTTCAGAAATCAATTTGATCTGCAGCGCTAAAGCGAATGGAACAGCATTGTAAACACATCACCGAAATGAACAACTACATTAACGCAGCGCGCGCACACACACACACACACACACACATACACAGAACAATAATGAGAGCCTTGAGCCACAGCGACCACTTCAGCTTTAGAAAACCAAACACAATGAATCTCAGGGCCGTCTAAAATTACACTGAAATGACAAAGAAAGCAGCTGATTTACTGATGCTCCAACACTGAGGCCTGGTTGTTTATGGTTCAGAATGAATCAATAGGCTAAATAATACATAAATTTAAAAAAATGTTGTGTTAAATGGAATTTTAATTGCCAAAAAGCTATTCAAAGCCCACAGTATATTACAGTCTGAATTATAGTTGACATGCAACACATTTCATAATATGAAGCCATTCTGAAATTTGCTAATTTCTTGGGATTTATCTGACAATTTAAGCTATTAACTAAATGCATAAATACACAAATATAAATGC
Organism: Carassius carassius; assembly: GCF_963082965.1. Taxonomy (NCBI): domain Eukaryota; kingdom Metazoa; phylum Chordata; class Actinopteri; order Cypriniformes; family Cyprinidae; genus Carassius; species Carassius carassius. Next base: position 4,229,204 of record NC_081781.1, on the reverse strand, counting down.
ATTTTTTATGTGCGTATATATATATATATTTTTTTATATAAATGCACATATTGTGTATGTGTGTGTGTATATATATATATATATATATATATATATACTACAGATTACAATACACAGATTCACAAAATCGATTTTTTAGTTTTACAAATTCTAAAAAACAAACAAAAACTGTTGTGCTTTTAAACACAAAAATGAGATTTTATTAGTAAGACATAACCATTATAAATTTTTTTTTTATAAAACAGTTGTTTACGGTTAAAACGGAATTGATTAACAAAGAAAAAAAACAGCTAAATGAACTTTTCATCACTAAAAAGCTATTTAAAAACCCATAATATTTTACTGTGTGAATTATATATGACATGCAAAACATTTCATAATATAAAGTCATTTTGAATACTAGCAAATGTATTTATCGGACAATTTAAGTAATAAACAATGCAAAACAATGTAAAACAGTAAAAGTATAAATGTAACAATATTTAGAAAGAAATATCATTATTAAAATGTAATTAATGGCTGGATTTTGTGTGCATTAAAATAAACACAAAATAGTTTTTTATTAAGCTACAAACATAGATTATGTATTATGAAAACCAGTGCTAAAACTGTCCTCTGCTAATTAGCAATGCCAAACTGACAGCTGTTCTCTGATTAGAATTAAAAAATATATATATTTGAATAATGTAACTGCATGTGCTCCATATAACACAGGTTTTATTTAGAAGACGTATGTGTGTGTATATATGGGGATTGCAATAGAAATGCGCGTTAAACGACATGGCTTTCACCTCCAATCTCCAGCTCTGCACATGACACCCAATTCACAGAGGAACGACGGTGAAAGAGCTAGACAGGACCACCTAGAGTTGTCAGTAAACAATGGTTCACCCGCAAGGTCGCTGGACGCGGCAGAAAAGCTGATGGAAAAGCTAATTATACGGTGCGGCTCTCCGTGGAACAGCCATCATTAGCACTGGCCACCAAACATCACATGGCAGGTGAATTCTGATCTCCTCTGCCCAACCTGAGAGGGACACGGAGGTAGTGGAGATGATTATATGTGATTCGATGGTTTGAACACACGCTGGAAATTACAGAGTGTGTTGTGCATGTAATGGGAAAATAATTGGCTGTCTTGCAGAAAATGGTGCAACAGTAACCTACTTTCTTTGTTGGTGCTGAACTAATGCTACAATCTCCATTCTGGAGGTGTGTGTCTCCTGTAGCATGCGGCGGTCATGTGGAGGGAGGAGGAAACTAATGGAGCATGATAAACAAAGTCTCATAAATGTATAGGGTTCATGGTCAGGCATGTCTCACTCGCAGGTCATCAGCCGTGCTGCTCTCACCTCTCACCTGATTGGCCTCTCAGTGGACTTAAACAGCCAATCAGCAGGTTTCAGTCCATTAACCACAAATAAACAGAGAAAGTTCAATAATCCAATAATGCACTGTGGAGAAAAACACCGACTCGTTCATTCATTGGGATGCCTGTCTGTTCACTGCTTTGATAAATACGCCACAATTGTTTCGAAAGAAAATATCAAACTAAAAAAGATGATGATAATAATAATAAAAGATTATTTTGCATCTATGGTGAGTAAAAGTATTCATAAAATAAGTATTTATATTTAAAAAAAAAAGTGTATTAGTTTCCACAAAAAAGAAACAAATTAATAATGATAAGACTATTAATAATTCTTCTTCTTCCATTTCTTATTATGTATTTATTTATTTGAATTTTTTTATTTGTCTGACTTATAAATTATTGCTGGCACTAAGTTATTAATAACAGTTATTATTATCAGTGTTGAAAACAGTATTTACTGCTTGCATTTTTTTTTGTGGAAAACATTGATGAACAAAAAGAACAGCAATTATATTAAATTAAAATCTCAAATATTTGTAATGTTACTTTTGATCAATGTGCATCAATGCTAAAAAAAAAAATTCATAAAATACATATTCATAAAAAATGCTAGGGTAACACGGTTTCCACAAAAATAGTAATCGGCTAAAATGTTAATAATAAAGTTTTCATATTTAATCCACAATCCACATTTCATTTCTAGATGTTTATTAATGAATTTCTTCTGTACTCCAGATGCTTATAAAGTATGCAAAATGTATTATTTACATAGAAAAAAGCTACAATATGTATAAAACTACACTGAAAGAAAAATATGAATTATTATTTAATTTGTTTTATTAGAAAATCAATTGCATTCATTTCATAATACACACATTTAAAAGTCTTTTTATGTGCTAAATAAATCTTTGACCTGATCTGAATTCCCATGATCTGATATAATAAGTGCAGCAAATAATTCAGTTTGGAAATGGTAAGGTCAAAGCAAAGATCTAGAACTTAATATGTCTCCAAAACAAAATGGATAACATTGATTTTGTCTGTGATTAATTTTTAGAAATGCAGAAAGCACAGAATGTTTAGTATTAAAAGAAGAGGTCCTCGAAGTCTTTCTTTTCAGGCTTTAAGAGTCCAGCATGTGAGAGTGGACTAAATGCAAGGCCGAGACGGGAGAGAGAGCTTACTGTACATGCAACAGCTTCACGGACACAAAGACTTACACAGAGCCGCTTCAATTCAATTCAACTAGACGGTGAATGGACAAGATGAAAGGGGGAAATAATATAATGGCCATTTAAGTGCATTGGAAAGACGGACATGAAATGGCCCTACAACAACCTTTTGATGAGTTTTTCAGATGCATTATTGAGCTATTCTAAGGTTCACTGGGCAGCTCATGTTTTCCAAAATGGCAACTGCTAAACACGTGGATTGACTCGTTACATCGGTACAACCGACCGATCCAAGCCTCTCTGTGGGGGTGTGTGTAAGGAGGATAAAAAGTATGTAAAAAAAAGCAATAGCTAAACATTTATTCCTGTTATCCACGGTGTAATAGGGCATGTCAGAGCCATTTCTATGGCAGCTACTGAGGGAGTGAATAAAAAAATGACATCCAATCAGAAGCCAGTAAAGTGTGTCACCATTACAAATAAGACAAAAACAACAACATTTGGGGAAGAGTCCATTTGCGAATGCAAGGGAGGGGAGGACGATTTATGAAGCACTGCAAAACAATCCTACTGAAAGCAAGCCTGGAGAAAATATCTGTGATTTACTTTTAGATGTAACCTCAGCTAAATTTTCTTTTGAATATAACATCAGTAAAATATCTGTGATTTCCTTTTGAATATAACATTAGTAAAATATCTATCATTATTTTTGCACATAACATTGGTAAAATTTTAATGTAATGTAAAGTGTAAAGATTGTAACATATTTGCTGTTTTATTAAGCATATATTGTATATTAACTGAATGATCAGTAAATGCGTAAAGCTAAGATTCAAAAATAAAATAAAATTCAATTAAATTAATGCTCTAAACATGGTGATAAAGGCTTAATGTAAAATTTGATAAAAAACAAAACTAAATAATAAAATAAAATACAATATAATATAATATAAAATAAAGAATGTAATAAAATAAAATACAAACATGTTAATGGTCTACATTAATGTTAAATTAAGTAGTTTTAACTTACTCAGATAAAAATGTACTTGGAAAAAACAACAGAAAATAAAATAATATAATACAAACTTAAAAACAAGTTAATGCTCTTTTACATGTTAAACTGACATTCCTAGTTTTAACCTATCAACGTAAAATGTAATTAGAGAAACACAAAAATAAAATAAAGTAAAGTTAAGTAAAGTAAAGTAAAGTAAAGTAAAGTAAAGTAAAGTAAAGTAAAGTAAAGTAAAGTAAAATAAAATAAAATAAAATAACCTGGTGATAGATACATTTGAAAATCCCTATTTGCTTTTTCCTTCTTCTTTCAGCTTTGAATAGCGGCAAATTCAAGCAGCTCAGTGGATTATTCCTGTTTCTTTCCAGTTGACTATCCAGGGACATGTTACCAGTGATTCTGAGGCAGTGAATCTGTGCTGTATGCCTCACTGGACAAATGATCCTTGGCCTCGTCTTATACAGGAGGAGATGCCTGTCAGGAGTCTGTGCTCTCGTCTCCAAGACCCAGAGTCCAAGACCAGCACAGTGTCACTTCAAGCTACATACTGACACACACATATACACACACACACACACACACACACACACACACACACACAGATGGCCTTACAAAAACAGAACTGAGGTGGCAAAAGCCACCAATAAAATCCATCCAGGTTACAGTGGCAGCAGCAGGGTTGTCAGTTCGAGTTCAAAGATCACGATCTGATTTACTATCTGACTCACAGAGCTGTGATGTGAAATATATTCCCTGATTGCTCAGAATAATGACAAACTCCTTCTAAAGCTACAACCTCCATAAATACAGCAATGGACATAATAAATATATATACTCTGCTAAAACCCAGTATATAAAATACATGAACCAGGACTCCTAGCTGAACTCTAACCACATTTTATTACGTTTAGTCTTTACAGATAAATAGAAGCACTCAACATACTTAAGTCAAATATTATCTAATCAACCGATATTAAAACAAGAAGAATCTCTGACATTGGAAAATTACTGAAAGCACAAATGCAAGAGGCCTGATGGGTAATTTAAAGCGCTTCTGCAATCTCGTTTGGATTCAACTCATTTAAATGGGTTTTTTCCATCAGTCACGCAGCTGATCTGCTTTTCCTGCTGGATTAAACTCTATAGATTGTGACAAAACGCAGTTAGTGATGACTGTACTACACAGCACGGCCATGTGTTCCTCACTGTGAGCTCATGAGCGCCCAAGAATACTCTCAAAATACTCATGCCTTCATTTTCACTTCATGTTGGTGATTCTGATTAACTTTTGTAATATATTAATATTGTACGAACGGGTGGCTCTTTAATTAGTAGCCTTTCTCTGTCCTCAGAAATAAATTAATGAATAAATAAATAAGGCATTTTAAGAGCTCGACATTTTTAAGCCTAAATTTTGAGTTAAATTTTTAAAGGGTTTGCATAATATCAAAGAGAAAGAAAAATATACTTTTCCAGAATTTCTTTACTTTTGGTGTATCCACTCAGAATTGAAATGTTCAAAAATATATATTAAAACATTCTTTAAAAAAATTGTTAATTAAATTAATGAATAAAAAACTAAAATCCACTTTCCTGTATTTTACATTTGTATTAATATATATTATTTTATATATATATATAAAGTGTTACAGTCAGGGCCATTTCATTCTATTTATTCCATTCTAGTCTATTTAGCAAAAAAAAAAAATTCAAATAATAATAATTATAAAAAAATTATTATTTTATAAATTAATACAAATAAATGTTGACCCCCGAATAATATTATAAATATTTAATTAATATATTAAAATAAATTAAGTAGCAATCCATCATTTTTTGTTCGTTTTTTTAAATGGTTAATTCCACATTCTTTGGCACTTGCTAACATGAGCAACATAAGCTAGCCCAATTTTTTTTCCATTATCCAAAAAGTGAGAAATGTCATTACCATCACTCACAAAGATCATCCTCTCCAATGACAGACTCTAGAAAAATCCGCTAGAATGTTGATCGAGGCCGAGAGATCATCAGCTCTTTACTCCAGGATAGGTGATAAATGTTTAAACATAGATGAAAGAAAAGTTTGAAGAAGTTTTCAAAAATAGGAAAAAATTCTCCTACTATAAAAATCATTTTACACAAGCAAAAAACATGCACTTAATCACGTGTCAAAAACAGCTTAATAATGTAAGTGAATAGAGAATGAACGGATTAGCTTGCAAATGTGAAAATGTGTGACATGAGAACTCCAAATCAAACATCTTAAAGTGTGCATATATTTCTCATTAGTGCTCTTGGCCCTCTTTTGGTTGAGCACCCTGTAAATTAAAAATAAACTCGTTTACAAGGCAATGCTATGTTCCAATACAGATTCATCTTGGTTGAGGGAGAGGCTAATCGTGACGAAAATTCATAATTGACAAGCAAAGTATTGACACACACACACACACACACACACTCGAACACAAGCAAATGCATTTATCTGACTAATTCAGGAACTCATTAACTGACTTAATCGCAGCAATTAGCTCATGGAATAAGCAATTATTTTCGGCACATGGCCACAACTTACCAATGTACACACACACACACACACACACACACACACACACACACTGCCAGATCAGTTTAAAGTGTTAAATCATATTTGATGGGCTGATCCTTAGATTCAGTGTTGAATATGTTTGCATCTCGGTTCAGAACAAAGCAGTAGGAGTACAGTATGCTAATTCTCTCTCAATCCTTTTTCCTTCCCTTGTTACTGGAAAAAAAAACAAAAAAAAAACATTATAATCCACTGACACATTATGCTTTGGAAGAAACCACTTGGGTTGCTTGTGTACCTGTCACATTATGCCAGAAAGGAAGTTTAAAAAATAAATATATAAAAAATTTAAACAATAAAAACGGCATGCTTGCCAGAACATCAGCACCTCCCTTCAATTTAGTCACTTTCAAATGTTTCCAGAAAAGTTTTATGGAGACAAGTAGATAAAAAAAAAAACAACAACGTAGAATTCTATTTTCAGCCAAGCATTTATTCTAAATTTAATAAATAAAATGAATTTTTTTTTTGTTTTTTTTTTTCATTCAAAGCATTTTTCTACAGTTCATGTAGGTTGTCTACAAACCGGAAGGTTGGTGGTTCAATCCCCGGCTCCACCTGACCAAGTGTCGAGGTGTCCTTAAGCAAAACACCTAACCCCAGCTGCTCCCGACGAGCTGGATGGCGCCTACAGCTATTTAAAAAAAATTAAAGAACGGGGTGGCAGTGGCTCAGTGGTTCATGTAGGTTGTCTAGAAACCGGAAGGTTGGTGGTTCAATCCCCAGCTCCACCTGACCAAGTGTCGAGGTGTCCTTGAGCAAGACACCTAACCCCAGCTGCTCCTGACGAGCTGGATGGCGCCTTGAATGGCTGACACTGCAGTCGGTGTGTGAATGAGTCTGTGAATGAGTGAATGTGAGGCAAATTGTAAAGCGCTTTGGATGGCCATGTGGTCTGTTGAAAGCGCTATATAAATGCAGTCCATTTACCAATTAAATGTTTCAAACGTTTCTAACATTTAAATTGATTCTGTTTTAAATGACAGTTTGATCCAAAATGTGAATTAACCACCAAAATACAGCAATGTTTTAAACTAGTTTTCTACAGCATATGATGTTATAAATGAGTTTACCTACTGTAAATACTTTTCAAAACAAAACTATAGTGCTGTCAATTTATAATGTTAATTTAGAGCAATTAACCAAACAAATCAACAGGAAACAGCAGTTTTTAACTTTACACAATATATTTAAAACAACAACAACAAAAAAACAACATAACATAACCAATAATGTAAAATAGTGCAGTATAGAGAGTAAAATAGAAAACCAAATTAAAAAAGCTAGGCCTATTTGGATTATTTTAATCTCATGATCTCAAAATTCAGACAAAAAAAGAGCCAGGACTGCAAGATATAAACTCAGAATGAATATATAAAGATATATAAATATATTATATATATATAGTAAGTGATATAAAGAGATACAGTTATTTATGTAGTTTTTTTAACCCCATAACAGAAACAAGTCACCATACCATTCACTGTTACAAACAAACAAACAATGAATAAAAATAAATGCAATTTCAAATAAATGCATATAGGGATGGAGAAATATTTAAGCATTTTTTTTTTTATCTAGAAAAGAAGCATATGTATATATTTACATGTAATTATTGTCAAATAAAAAAAAATAATAATACAAAAAACTTGAATTTTCAATCAGTAGTTTCAGCAGGTGGCACAGATATCAAGATCTCATGCCAGTGCTTAATTTCAACTCCATTCAATCTCAGAGAATAACTGTGTGTTGTGAAATCATTAACTGGTGACCCCTGGGTCTGCCCAAAACAAAACCTGCTTTGGAGATCACCGTGATTGAAACCATGGCGCTTCTAATTACTTCTAATCTTGCTCTCACAATCGTATCTTATTGCTTTGCAACAATAGAGCAATAGAGAAATAAATAAATAAATCGTTCTCATAATTTCTAATAAAGATATTAGATTAGCATTTTAGCAGGGGAATGCTCAAGATATTCTTTTGACCATTTTACAGCTACAGCCTGCTTACATTTTATTCGTATGGAGGAAAATCGAAGACATCCATATGAACTACGACCTTTTCAAAACCCTTGGGCTCCCACATAATATTACAAATATACTTAATATATTCTATATCCACTGCACTGTACTGCATGAGTCACACTCAGATATAGAAATTGTGTGTGTGTGCGCATACACCAAAAAGGATCAGATAAGAAAGTATTTGCAATATTAGCAGTGAACAGAGTATTTTGAGATTATATCTGAGAACTAAATTTTAAGATCATGTCTTTTAATGAATCATATCTGCTAACAGTAATGGACAATTTGGATCATTTTGTCCCCACACATGATTTTCTTTTCCCTGAAAATACTGTTTAATATGACCAAATTTTACAAATGTATTACTAAATTTACCAAACTTACTGGCATTGCTCATACAAACATTTGGTAATAATATATATATATACATTATAATTTTTGTACTTGTCTACCTTAATAACTTGTGGCTTCCCAATCAAAAAAGACCAGCCTAAAAAAATTGCATCATTATGTTATGTTATTAACAAATACTGGATTCAATCTTTTTAGCAGCTTGTTTTCTTTCACTTTAGAAAATTTCAGAACAGGTTCACAAAACATCTGTGCCTTAAAATATAGAGAATCCATTTAAATCCGTCACACCATCATGTCCATTTACTACCGGAGTTCTTGTATTACGCTTTAGCCAACAAGAATTTGGAATCTGCACATCGTTGCCTTTCATTTCATGTACTGTTACACATCATAGAGCTCACTTCTACAAACATAGTGCTGACTCCAGCTTCTGCATCATAAAATATGTCCAAGCAAGCATATTTCACACCTATGCTTTGCCTTATTTCAACAGATGCATTCAAATTGAGCAATGATAATGCCGGGAAAATGCTTTCTGTCCATGTTTCTGAGAAACGCCATGCTTTAGCGGCCAGGGAATTTGCTTTATACAGTTACCGGAGAAGCCACAACAAAAATAGTTATTATCTGAACGTGTTCACTGTAGCCACACTACTAATGAACCGCCAGTGATGGCAATTATGGATTATCTTTGAAAAGCACAAGGGGATCAATTTATTTCTACCATGCGGGCGAAAAAGCTCTACAAAGTTTGAGCCTAGTACCAATACAAAACATTTCATGCTGCGGAAATATGTATATTTAAGCAATAAAGCATAATATTTTTTCCAACATGTATTTTAGCAGGTCTGGAGCCCATGCTATTCGCGTTACAAACACAACATGAAAGATCATGAAAGATTTCCACTGCTACTGAACTGCGTGCATCATGCAAAGCTGTTCTAAACTATGGAATGACAGATTGAAGTCTTCATGCATTTTCTATAAGTGAGCATGTGTGAGTTATACTTGCATTACTCTGCCATTCGCTTGCCTTTGTTTCTCAATCCCTAATTACGTGTGCTCTCATTAGTGGAGAAATGCACGCGTCATTGGCACTGTGTGTGCCAGCATCTGCTCCTGTTACAGACAGATTCTTCGATAATATATTGCACACTATTATATACCCAGATCATCCCTGTTATCCAGTTTCATGAACCCATCATACGTATCTGAACATACTCGGTTATAGATGAAAGATGGATATCACATTAGTTCGTTTCTTACACACTGTCAGAAACACAGAAGAGAATTTGAATTGATTTGGTTTGAGCAGATATTGTCACTTTTGCTTTTTGTCTAACAGGCTAAAATCGGTAGACCAATATTTCATTATACATTTTCTAGTACCTTTTTGTAATCAGAAAGTTTCAAACAAAATGACTTCAGGGTGGGTAAAGACAGGATTTTCATTTTTGGGTGAACTGTCCCTTTAAGGAACTGCAGACGATTGCAACAAACTCTAAGTTAAAATAAACACCTTAGTGACAATCACACATTACAATTTTATAACTGGGCTCTTGTTAGTTAAACAATTAAACAGCAATTAAAGCAACATTTGCAAGAAAACAGTTCATTTGAAAATTTTCATGAAGACAAAACAAAATAAAGAAGCAACTGGAACATTGCTTTAATGAAGAGGGTTTTTTTATGTTACAATTTCGTGCAGCACCCGAGGACATGACAATAATGACACTATCTGCTCACACCAACTTGAAATTCACTTCTATAGTACAGTATTTTCACCTAACATTCATAAAGAAACTAACTAATATTATTTCATCATTTTTGACAGGAACTCATTAAGATTCTCACAATTCTGACTTAATTTTTTTTTACTGTGAGATATTAAATCAGACTTGCAACATATAAATGTCCAAAATGTGAGATATAAACTTACAGTTCTACAAAGAAATAATGAGAAATAAAGTCAGAATTGTGTGAGAAAAAAAAGTTTTAAATGTTTTTATTAAATGATATATATAGAATTCTGAAAAAAAAGCCAGAATTGCAAGATTTAAGCTAAAATTTGTGATATTTTAACTCAGAATTGTGAAAATCATCTGAATCGTGTTTATATCTCGCAATTCTGACATTTATTCTCAGAATTGCTAGAAATAAAGTCTACATTTTAAGAAGAATTACAATTATGAGATAAATTCTGAGAATTCTGAGATAAAAAGTCACAATTACTTAGGATTTGGGATTTCATGAAACAGTACGTTAATTTGAACCATTAAAAAAAAGATCAAAATAATAAATAAATCACTTCGGGCAGACACCCTCATGTCAGCTAACTCTTTAACTTCATCCTGTGAGGTTCCACTCTATTCATTTTCTTGTCATTGTGTAAATAAGAAATACAGTAAAAGTGTAAGGTAAGCTATACCTTACATCAATTATTCCCTATAAATTCAGCACAAACATTTTCAATACTTTTAATGTTACAGAGCTCAAAAGGTTCTGCGTAACAGCAGTGACCAAACCCTTATCCACATACACACATCTAACCTCAGCCAATTACAACTCCCTGACAAAACACCTCCTGCTCACCTTACACTTCCATCAAATCGATTAGGACACAAACAGTCTACAGTATGTGTGCTGGGAATCCCTTGAAGTGATTGTGTTTCAGAGCACGAGGCTGTCCTGAATAACTGCTGCTGTATAATGAGCGGTGCAGCCCATCCTCCATCTCCACACTGTACTTCCTCCAAGACTTCCTGCTGAGAAGGGGGCGGGTTCACCCGCTGGCTTCCGTCTGCACCCTGATGTGAGCGCTCCCACAGGAAGGAGAGGCCTGATTTGATTGGTTACAAAAAACATCCTCGGTGCATATGCAAACGAGACAGTTCTGATTGCGAGCCGTAGTCTGAATGTCACTTCGTCTCCTGGTGAGAATGAAAGGAACTAGTTTGGCATCAATTTTCTCTGACCTCGATTCTTACCCTTCTGATAATGAGACTGTGAGGGCTGGACACACCTCAGCGGCACTCAAGTGTGAACTTTTTAAAAAAGCAGTCTGATGCAACCGAGAGCAGAGGTTGGTTTGGGAAAGGTGGTTTCGCGCCCAAATGTCACAGGAAAACCTCGGGTCTTGTTTTATCTCATAAATCGCTAATCTCAATTCATTTATCATTTATCATTTATCGCTAATCTCATCGTCCCTGACAAGTCCCATCAGACGTCTAATCAGCTAAGCACCCTGCTTAAAGCAGCTCTTTAAATAAATGATGGGCATGACCCATTTCAGAAATACAGAGTACAATGAAATACATATATATACATACACACATATACCCTTCTTTATATAAAAAAAGCAGAATTATAATATTTTGTCATCATAATTATTAGAAAGTTTTCATAAAAGAAAATATAAAAAATAAAAAAATATATAAAGTGTGCATATTTACATTACTCAAGACCTTTTACATTACATTAATTGACATTAATCACAAATTTTCATTAATTAATCATTAATTAAATTTAATTACATTTATTTTTTACATAAATTTTTTTTACGTTTATGAAAAACGTTTGCATTTATTTGATCAAAAATACATTAAAAACATTAATGCTGCAAAATATTACCATTTAAATGAACTGTTTTCTATTTTATTTTATTATATATTTATCCATGTGATGCAAAGTGGAATTTTTAGCAATATTTTATTCCAGTTTTCAGTGTCACAAAATCCTTCTGAAATCATTCTAATACGCTGATTTGGTTCCCGGAAAACATAAATAAATAGATAAGTAAATATATTTTTTCATTAACGTAAAAGCTCATCCTTCCTTAATAAGCTGCATGATTTGAGCTCTCATCGTTCACAAACAGTTAATACTTCAGGTTAGAATTTTACAAATGTAAACACCAAAATTAAATATCTATCTCCAAAAAGTAAAATGATATCGGGTCTTTATTATGTGATTTAATTATACACTGGTCTTTAAAGGTGCAACAATAAGAAACAAGCATAAATAAAAATGTTACAATGATTTACAAGAGCACACAGCAGACTATAAAATGTTTTATGAAACATCAAGACAGACAACTAAAAAAAGACAAACGGAGAAGGAGAAAGATAAAGATAAAAGAAGAGAAAGAAAGCAAATCTGAGAGGAGTTGGTGACAGTTTGTGGACATGCCGTGAGTTTCCAACAATCGGAGAGAGAGCGGCTGCAGTTTCCCGGCCACGGCTCCGTGTCTCGGAGCGAACCTGTCAGGCGACGCAGAGTGTTATCTTGAAAGGCGAGTGATTAATGAAGGCACGGCAGAGTTTGGGAACGGAGGAGGTGGTCGGCGAATGATCAATCTTAATGAGCTCTCCTGCCGACTGCATATTAACTGCAGGGGACGTAATGTATGGCTCACAGAGGGCTGCTCCCTTCTTAAGAAACATAACAGGAAGATACTCACACCAACCTCCACTCCAGCTCCAAATACATCTCAATGGATGATGGCAAAATAATGATCTAGCGTTGACTCTTTGCTCCTCAGACATGCTCGCATTTACACCTGCTTTCAGAAATTAGGATAACAAGCAGCCGGATTATCGGAGGATTTGGCGTGGGCTCGTCTTTATTCTTTATTCTAGTAACTATAATACACAACAGGGATGAGTCCGCACGAAATCCTCCCATAATCCACTTTATGTACTCCTGTTTGAGATAGCAAATGGACTACTTTCATCAAAAGAGATGATTCAGTAAGGCACAATAGTCCAAAGTTATGCCCACAACAATGGTAACTACTGAAATAAATACAGCAAAATATATGCATGTTATCTTGGGTGAAGCTTCCCAGCAGGCTTCTCACATTTCTGTCATCGTTTACTCGCCCAAATAACTTCTGTTCAGCTAGTCTAGTACTAAACCAACACTAACCAGCATACAGCATAGCATATATTTTCTACGCTACAGTCTTGTTTTTGAAAGAAGTCTTTTATGCTCACCAAAGCTGCATTTATTTCATTAAAAATAGAGTGAAAATTGTGAAATATTTTTACAATTTAAAATAACTGTTCTCTGTCTGAATATATTGTAAAATGTAATTTTTCCTGTGATAATTTTTCCTGTGTTTCAATGTCACATCCTTCTAATATGACGATTTGCTGATCAAGAAAGATTTCTTATCATTATCAATGTTGAAAACTATTGTAATGCTTTATATTTTTGTGGAAACAGTTGATTAAAATAGAAAGTTCAAATGATCAACATTTAATTAAAATAGAAATCATTTGCAACAATGAAAAAGTCTTTACTGTCACATTTCAGCATGTGTCCTTGCCGAACAAAAATTAGAATTTCTTCTTCTTAAAAAAAAAAAAAGAAAACCCTACAAATTTTTATATGTTAAAAATTATATAAATCAATTTTATATATTAGACCTAATTTCTTTTAAAAATTACATTTAATTCATTTCTGATGACATTATTAATATGTAAGATTATAATAATTAAGCTTGAACGTTTATTTTATTTGATCATTTAAAAACACAATGTTAAACACAAATTACACAGTATAACCTCACGCCCAAATTAACTGACACACCATCTTCGAAACGCACTCGTGAGTGAAAATATTTCAGCCTGTTTGACTTTCTATTAAACCTCATTAAAAACTTCTTCATTTTAGCCTTGACATGAAATCTTTGGTAATAAATTTTGATATGGATATCCGAGCACAGTCTCCACCAGCAGACGGCACAGAAATCACATTTAACCCTCTCATCTTCATTCCACCTTCTACCGATGTTGATCAGGGAAGTAATTAAACAGCATCCACTCCTTCCTCCATCCAAATGCAATGCAATAAAGATGTATTACTTTTCATTGCGTATACAGAGTAATTTTTAAGGTTTAGCAAATGGACGTTGATTGCATAATAGATCTTTTTTGCAAAATTAATAACGTGAGCACAGACCCCCATAAACATCACATGCTAACCCAATGCCAAAGGAGTAACAACACCACTAGATAATCACAAACCAGATATTTTCCTTCCATTGACCGATTGCAAAAAGTCAAAATTGCTTCCTGCATTCAACAGTCAGACTAGTCCCAAACATTGCACTTTTAAACAACCCGCTTGGCATTCACAAACAGGTGCAACATTTAAATGTGATAAATATGAATGTTTTCCCATCATGACACGCCGGCAAGATGTGTCCGCAATCAAACATACAACCCATTCAATCTTTTTGGAGGGAAATCTGAATAACGATGCAGCCACAACTGACATCTTCACATTTTAAAGAGCACATTCATCCTGCTAAACACCACGGGTTTGCTGGAAAAGGCTTCCGGATCTCATGAATAGCAATAAATGTTATTGAGGCTGATTGCAGCAGCAGTATTTCGCTGTACAGTCACACAGATTTACTAGTGCAGTCAACCAACATGCAAATATACAAAACTACAGCAATTGGGGAAGTCCAATCTGGCCTGTGGAATGATATGAGAGAAAAATATGCCTTGAATATGTCTTAATTTGCCGTCGCATTTTAAAGTTGGCATCTTAAAGCGGTAGGACCTTTCTTGTAATTTCACGCACCGTTCAGCACAAATTCACCTGGCTCTGTGTGTGTGACATCATAACAACAGATGAAGGAAAAATATTAGGGGTAAAAAGAGAATTACACAAAAGTGCTTCCGCTGAATGATTATTAGATACTGTATGATAGGCCAGCATTAATACTACCTGACTCTCAAGTAGGCCTATAATAAAATGATCACATTTTGTGATTATATAAATATTATATATTACAGAAAAGCAGTGAACTGGATTGTTTTTTGGCGTCAATATAAATTGTGTTTATTAAAACAGAATAAATAAGTATAATCATATAAAATAAAATAAAAAGTAGATGTAACTTAAAATAAAAAAACATTAATAAAATAAAAAATAAAATAAAAATAAGTAGATGATAATACAAAATAAATAGATAATAATAATAAATATTATTATTGTAGCTAATATAATAATTATTATTATATCTTTAATAAGTCATTGAATATTTGCTATCACAGTTTGAGGTATTTGTTATCTAAAACAACGCCATCCAAATAGTTTTAGAAGACACTGTATATAATTGTATGTGTAAATAACACATGTATAAAACTAATAAGGATCCTAATTTCACTGGCACCAGTATTTGTTTCAGATAAACGCAACGCTTGAACCGACCTTATTATTCCAGATTATCAGTTAAGACTGCACAGTAAAATACACAAATAAATGTGCTCATTAAAATGTCTGAAACTTGCAGCACGGCTTCCAGATAAGCTTGTAATTAGGATACACAATGACAGCAATATTTTAATAAATACACACAAATGCACAAGTGTATATGCAAAAGACAGAAGCAGCAGCAGAGCCTGCGTCAAAGCGGGGTGCTCCATGGGTGGCCCTTGTATCGCAGTGTTAATCATCTGTCTAAACTGATTAGTTTCCTAATTGAACAGCCAAAACTAGCCGTGCCATTGTAGGTCATTTGTCTGGAACGGCAGGGGAACACTGCTCCAACACTCTCAAGCTGATTTCTACAACAATCCCTAGACCTTGTGAGCTCCGCAGCTGCGGCACTGCTTTAAAACCACAGGCTCTTTACAATGATGCATCATGGGATTTGGTGTACTGTAGAGCACCGAACTCTCCTGGAGGTGTTTATGTGCACACAGGGCTCGTTTTACATATCTATTCTTTCATCTAGACACAATGGAGTGCTTTAGTGCCCGCCCATTTTTTGAGAGGCACTGGTTCCAGAAATATTTTCCCCATGAATCATAACATGATTCTATGAGGGGCCGTACAAGACTTAGTTCATTCTGGCACTCTCACACACTTACATTCTCCATTTTACATACATATATTCTTGCTTTCACATACTTTCATTCTCCTTTCACACACATGTATTCTTGCTTTTACACACTTTCATTCTTCTTACACATGCATACATTTCTTGTCTTACACACACATACATTCTCCTTTCATATGCATATATTTTTGCTTTCACACACACACACATACATTCTCCTTACAAATACATATATTTTTGCTTTCACACTCATACATTCTCCTTTCACATACATGTACACACATACATATATAGAATGAATGTATGTAAGAGAAGAATGTTTGTTTGTAAGAGAGAAAGTATGTGTTTGTGAGAGAGTATAGTGGAAACAGAAGGTGTTTAGTTGAAATGGAAGGCAGGTTAGGCGCGATCTGGCTCACCGTGACAGGTCTTGATCAGCATGGCTGAGGTAGACGGGGGAAGCCACAGAAGAATTTCAGCAACACACAATACCTGTCCATTTTTATACCTATAAATATTCTATTTATAGGAAATATATATTTGAACTTTTCTGCCAAATTTATTTGCCATATTTATGTACCTATGTACATGTATGTATTTATTTATTATATTTAAAATATGAGACGTCCCATTTTAGTGTTGACATCAAATTAAATTTACAAAAGTGATTTTATTAACATAGACATGCAAGTTAAGTGTCTATTTTAATATTTCAAATAACTTTATTTCAAACTATGGGTGAAATCATAATTTAGCATAACATATTCATCTAAAAATGAAACAACTACTTATTCTGATCTGTACTTATTAAAATATACAGTATCAAAGAATGTGTGATCATACTAAATCTGATTACAATTTAAATGATTAAAAACTTCTCACTGATCAAATGGGTAAAACTTATTGGTTTGAAGGATAGTGGCATAGGTTGGTAAAGAGGACGGAGCTAAATATCTTTTTCGGTGCAGCTGATTTGTGGAATTTTTATACTTTCAAAATGAATTCCACTACTAAATTACTTTAAATGTAATATTTTATTACCTTTATTTTAAAAATACATTTATGCAAACAGATGGCTTCAACAAAGCATATACCAATGATTAATAACCTCAGAGCTAAAAAAAAAATTCTGTCTGTAAAGGTTTTTCAGCGATTGTTGAAAATTAATGTCACAATAGCGTTTTTACTTCCAGAACCCAAATATTAAGCTCTATATCTGAAGAAAAACATATTCCAGTTGCTGTTGTGAGCACAACAAAGAGAACATTAAGTTACCCTGGATCGATTCTTGCACATGTGATTTTTCGATATCTTATGTTGCGTCGTCCATCACACACTTATTCCTGCAGAGTTATGGCATCGTTCCTCAAGTCCCTGCTCATTAACATGGATGCTCGTTCATTTATAACGCGAGGAGAAGCGCGCTCAGCTTCATTTCTCCATGTGTGGCTCCGGGAGCAGGGTGTATGACGCATGGCCCGAGGCCGCTCTGTCTTAATGAGACAAGGAATCCTGCAAAGAGTCTGTGTTTGCCTCCATGTCAATGGCCCAGCAGCTTGTCTCGACTCATTCCCCGAGATGGGACTCACGGGGAGTCTGAACTTCGCTGGATAACAGGACTGTCATTTCCAAGTGAACAGATCAAAGTTGCTGTACTAGTGTCACTTTGATGTGGAAAATGGCATTGCTGGGACTGTTGGATGAGCTTTCCGACTCTGAATTCAGGCAAACACTACAAAAACTCCAACCAACTTAATGAGGTCTATATCAATAATATAAAAAATATATATTTTTTAAATGTACTATATATATATATATATGTATATATATATATATATATATATATGTATATATATATATATATATATATATAGATATTAGCATGGTGATGGATATGACAATAATAATGTACTTGGTCTTGGTGGAATAGATCTGCTACACTGCTGCTGCTGTTGCTGTAGTTGTAGATTATTGCTGCTGTTGCAAGCAAGAGCCGGAACTTGCTACTGCCAATGCATACGACAATACGGTGACATAATGCTGCTACACAAAAAGCATATATAGCAAAATAACCCATAGCAGATCTATACAGGTGGAGCTGGGGAAGGTGGAGGGTTTCAGAGAAACTCTGAAAAGCGCACTGCAGTGAATGCTAGCCAGTCATATAAAGGCAAGGCAGTAAGCTCATGAACCAATTGGCTTGTGCAAATCGACGCCCTCGTCCTCAAAGCCACTCAACTTGCATGTGTCAGTGTTTATGAATAGATTAAATGAAGCGGGACAAATTTAATCTTGACAAACTATGTATCATTATAAAGATCTAAGCCTCAAGCATCGACGACAGATCGCTTTTTTTCAATGGAAAGCTGATAAAGACTGTATTTGCTAAATTTGTGTAAGCAGTACACATAAAAAACATGAACATTAGAAACACTGTACATACCAGATTCGTCGTAATAACGAGTCATAAACACATCCACAGCTGTAAATCCCGGTTTAGTTAGAAAGGTAAGGGTCCACTGAACGACATCTCATGAAGCACGTTTAGTCCAACGAAGCAATAACGTTGTAATATGGATCATAATTCCTTTGTTTACATTTCATTTCTTCAGCGACAGAACTTTTGCGTCCGTTATGGAATAACTCACGGTCGGAAACTGCGTCTTGGTAGTGAAAAAATGGCATGGTTTTGCAGCGTACAGTGTCACAAACAGAATGAGACAATCCACCGGAAAAAAGAATGAATGAAAGATAGGCGAAAGATAGTTTATTTGAATTTTGGCGCTCCCTCGTGACACGCTCTGACGCACCTGTCAGCTGATGGAGGCGGAACTTATAGCGATGGCCTTTTTCTTTGTTTGTTTTATTTTTCAACAGTTTTTATATATGTGAGAGTGTGTTTTATGTTGAATGTTAATGTATATGCATGATTACCATCTGTTTGAGTGCAAATCAGCCCAAATCAGCTCGCTATTACTGTACTATCACGGCTATCAAACTGAACGCGTCTATATGAATAGAGAGAGTGGATTATTTACTCTTCGGCACATTTGTGTTATTACCATCTGTATAAGTGGCCATCAGCACTTCAGCACTTATTTGCATCGTAATTCATTGTAAATGCTGCATTTCTAACAATCTCAGGATTTTCTGTAATTGGCAAACAAAGTTAGATCTTTTTTTATTTTTCTTATTATTCTTATTTTTCTTACTCAAATTATTCTTATTGTATTTTTCTAGTGCTAAAATAAATCACTTATATGATCTCTAAGTTTCTGTCTAGTGTTTTATAATTGAAAAAAACTATGCAGTGGTATGTTTACTGACTAAATAGTTTGTAGAAGCCTTCAATACTATTGGGAAATATATTTTCTTATATTTGGGGGGTGGGGGGTTCAGACATAGTCTCAGAAAAATATTTGCAGGAGTCTCATTTTTCATGATATTTTATTCAGATTTGAAATAGAAACTCATGAGACATGTGGCTTTCAACTCATTACTTTTCTAGATTGCTCCAGGACTCATTTAAAGGCCGTGTTGCAGGGTAAATTTTTTAACAAATTTGTGCAATTTGCTTGTTGGTAATAAACATTTAAAATGTTATCCATTGTATTTTATGTTGTTGGGTATCACAAAACGGAATATAATACGAACAAGTAGGTACTATCTTACAGCGGTCTCCTTTCCCCCACAATGCATTGCATCACATCACGTTGGGGAGAGAATTTACCAAAGCCTGCCTTGAGAGCATTGAGAGTGACTAGAGAGACAAGTAGTAGACGAGACTATTCAGATAGCGCAGATTATAGATAAATAGATAAATACATAGATATAGATAGATAGACAGACTACATATATAGATAGATAGACAGACAGACAGATAGATAGATATCGACCAACAGCGACCCAAACGCACTCACTTCCCTACAGCACAAGCTTTTCAGCGCAGTTTCCATGGGACAGCGACACACACGACACACACGCGGCTACGTTTGCAACAACATTTTCACCGGAGAAAGAGATAAACGCTTAGAAACGTCCATATAGCTAGCATGATGCCTTCTATTTCTAGATTACAAAGACAACGTTTACCAGTTCTATGACACTATGACAAAGGTTACCGGTACTTATCTGAACTAACGTCATGATCACTGCCACTAGATATAAAGAAAACGTTGATTTTTTACTCGGTGCTACTCAATGACAGTAAAAAAAAAAAAAAAAAAAAAAAAATAATAATAATAATATAATCGAAATTACACAGCTGCAGGTCATCATACATGTTGGCTCTTGCCACCTCTTCCTCATCCCAGTCAGTCGCTATAACGTTAGTTCTGATGCTGCGTTCCAGGCAGGTTTTTGAGCTCGTAATCACTATTTATATATATATATATATTTATATATATATATATATATATATTTACATTTACATTACGTTTAATCATTTAGCAGACGCTTTTATCCAAAGCGACTTACAAATGAGAACAATAGAAGCAGTCAGGTCAACAAGAGAACAACAACAGTATACAAGTGCCATGACAAGTCTCAGTTAGTCTAGTATAGAACGCATAGGTATGTTTTTTTTTTTTTTTTTTTAATTAAAAGACAAGAAAGGAAAAGTGCTAGTGTTAGTTGGTTAAGTAACACTAGCACTTTTCCTTTCTTGTCTTTTAATATATATATATATATATATATATATATATATATGTGTGTGTGTATAGTAAATGATATATAAGTTTAGATGCCATTTTCTTTTCGTCTTGCCATTGAATAATGCATATTAAAGTTAATAAGCGCAGCTCTGCTTTGTTTACAGCAGTAACCCAGGAAACACGTCATCATTGCTGTTCATAAGCGCCACCTGCTGGCAGAGAGTGAACTTGTGTCTCATTCAACTTGTCTGCTGTTTCATACAGATATGTTTTATGTATAGTTTCACAAAACTAAAGTCAGACCATTCTGTTTTTGCTTCAAACTTCGAAATTATAGTTATAATTATAGTTTTATAATTTAAGTTTAGTTTTGTTATATTTCAAATTTACAAAGAAACGTGCAGCTATAAAACGATTCCTTTTCACTTACTGTATAATTTGTCTTTGATCTCATTTTGTAAAAAAAAATTTGTGAGAAAATCGAACCGTGAAATAAAAATTGTGAATCGAATCAAATCATGAGTTGAGTGAATCGTTACATCCTTAATTATTATTATTATCAAAATATATATTTTTTTAATTCCTATTCTTTAAAACACCATAGCAATATTGGTTGAAGAAAGTTTCAAATCCATTGCTCTCAACAACACACTGTTCTGTTTCAATTTTTACTATTTTATTTTTTACACAAGAGCGGGTTTTGTATAATATATAGCCTCCAAAAAATATGACTCATTGGGTAAATGACTGATAAACTAGGTTAATTAAGACCGACTATTCATTCAGACAACCCACTGACTAGTCACTACTGAATACACACACCTATACTCTGCACATGATTTCACGATGCAATGTGATGATAAATTACCATTTCAAACCCAACGAGTGAGTCAATTCTGTTTGTGTGTGAATGTTTATGCGATTTTAGTGTAGGTGCCTGTGAAACAACATAATCCTTTTACTGTCATGATTCTGCCTTCTTGTCTCTGATTTTTCTCTAGTCTTGTGGCAGGATCATGACAGGCCCATGTTTTATGTGCAAGCACATGGCCATTTGTTTGGGCCATGTGCTTGCGTTGTCTCGTTCCCTCGCCCCGCCCCCCTTGTTACCCTAGTTTTGTCTTCATTGATTTACCTGTTCCACCTTTTGTGTTCATTAGTAGCCTCCCTTTATAACCTCGTGTGTTTCTCTGTCCCTTTTTCGGTTCATTGTTTAAATATTGTCACGTTGTTTAAGATTGTCTACTGTTGCTACCAGTTGTGATTTTGTCAAGTCTTGTCTTAGTAATTGTTTGATCGTGTTTTAGTCATAGTCTAGTTAAGTGCAGTGTTAGTCTAGTTTTGTCTTCCTTCGTCTGTCTAAACCTTGTTTTGCCCCCTCGTGAGTTTTGTTTTCCTGTTTTTTTGTATAATAAACTGTGTTGCTGTGACTACTGTCTGCATTTGAGTTCATCCCTCCACCACCCATCCTGACAGAATGAACCGACCAAGAAGGAACTCAGCAGACAGGGGTTCCTCCGAACTCCAGCGACAACTGGAGTTCCGCAAGCAGTGCTGGCTGTCATCCCCTACTGACAAAAAGAGTGTCACCCTCCCTTACTTGTCCGAGGGTGAGTGGATCCTGCGGAACTATGCCCAACTATGGGAGAGTATCTCCCAGGAGGAGCCGCAGGTCTCCCCCTCGAGGTCCCCACCTTCGGCCAAGCTGCCAGTGATCCCAGAGGGTCGTCTCCTGGCCGTTGCAACACTGGGGGATCAGGCACATCCCTCCTTGAGTCCTGAGGCACCTCCCACGCCTGTTAATCTTCATGGTAAACGAGGGAGACGGACTTCGTGGGATTCTTCGTCGGAGTCATCCTCGGCTGAGTCAGCGCTGTCTGAGACTGCCCATCAAACGCAAGTCACAGATCCCGCTGAGCTTCTCCAACCGGACACAAGTCCAGCTATGACTACCACACCGCGACCTAAGAGGAAGAGGAGTAGAAAGGGAGCCTCTCGCCCTTCATCTCTGCCGGTCCCAGAGCCCGCTACTGCAAGCGCTGTCCAAAGCGCTGTCCCAGAGCCCGCTACTGCAAGCGCTCTCCCAGGTGCTGTTCCAGAGTCCGCTACTGCAAGCACTGTCCAAAGCGCTGTCACAGAGCCCGCTACTGCAAGCGCTGTCCCAGGTGCTGTCCCAGAGCCCGCTATCGTGAGCGCCGTACCCCAGTCGGCTGCCGTGAGCGTCATACCCCAGTCAGCTGCCGTGAGCGCCGAACCCCAGTCAGCTGCCGTGGGCGCCGAACCCCAGTCAGCTGCCGTGAGCGCTGTTCCATAGACTGCTACAGACAACGCTACTGACAACGCTGTTTCCAAGGCGGAGATGTGGAGCGTGGGTTCTGAGTCAGATTCTGTGAGCTCCATTCCTCTCTCCGCTCCTCGGCCGCCTGCTACACCCCCAGTCATGTGTCCTGTTGTGTCCCCTGCTGTTTCCCCGGTCGGGCTTCCTGTTTCTTCACCCTCTGTACCCCTGTGCGTTTCCCCGGTCACCCCTGTCACCACATCACCCCAGACTGTTCCTCATGTGTCCCCATCGAAGTCTGCCCGGACCCCTCGCCATCAGCCATCGTCCTGTCCACCCAAGACCCCCAGTCCACCTGTTCACCCTGGACTGCCCCCTATGAACTTTGTTGTACCCCCACCCCCCCTCCCGTGTTTGTTATTTTTGTTGTTTAATCCCAACCCTGTTGTCATGTTTTCGTGTCTGCCTTTATTGCTATTTGTCATGTTTTGTTGGTTTGTGTCCTGGTCTCAGTCTGTCATGTCACGTGTTTAGTGTTCCCTTAGGGAGCGTCTGGAAGCCGCTCCTTAGGGGAGGGGTTCTGTCATGATTCTGCCTTCTTGTCTCTGATTTTTCTCTAGTCTTGTGGCAGGATCATGACAGGCCCATGTTTTATGTGCAAGCACATGGCCATTTGTTTGGGCCATGTGCTTGCGTTGTCTCGTTCCCTCGCCCCGCCCCCCTTGTTACCCTAGTTTTGTCTTCATTGATTTACCTGTTCCACCTGTTGTGTTCATTAGTAGCCTCCCTTTATAACCTCGTGTGTTTCTCTGTCCCTTTGTCGGTTCATTGTTTAAATATTGTCACGTTGTTTAAGATTGTCTACTGTTGCTACCAGTTGTGATTTTGTCAAGTCTTGTCTTAGTAATTGTTTGATCGTGTTTTAGTCATAGTCTAGTTAAGTGCAGTGTTAGTCTAGTTTTGTCTTCCTTCGTCTGTCTAGCCCTTGTTTTGCCCCCTCGTGGGTTTTGTTTTCCTGTTTTTTTGTATAATAAACTGTGTTGCTGTGACTACTGTCTGCATTTGAGTTCATCCCTCCACCACCCATCCTGACATTTACTTCTGAATTCTGTCACCGGCAAAAATCCCTCCCCAAAAAAACTCTTCTGTGCACTGAATTTTAGAGAGGTTCCCATCTCAAATGTTTGAGAGAACCGCAGCCAACATGTTGGCACCAAGGAACCAGCTCTCCTTGATCAGATGAGATATTCAGGTCGGTTTTGGTGCCAATCGGGGCCAACATCTCGCAAGTCTAAAAATATGGGCTCCGTCTTCAAGCTGTCTTGTTCTGTTGTGAAATATAGTGTTTTTAGGCAACTGCTCATTGAGAAACAATATATTTCTGAAGCGTGTCTTCCCTTCTGAGTGTGACAGAGCAGCGCCATTGGCGTCTATCCCGAAAACAGCTGTCGGCCTTAAACACCACATGTCACTGGCAAAGACTTTCTACACCCCCACTGTAATCTCAAAGCCGTATTTTTATGCTGATAAGACATTCGGAACAATATAAATCAGCTCAATGGCTCTGAAACAACCCCTGGGCGGCCTTGAATTTCCTGACTTCTTGAAGTTTCATTTCATCACTTTTGAATAAGAATATGTTAAATATTCCAACCAATAATTAAACTACAATGACAAATTCTGAGTTTAAAAAATCAAACACCATGCAAAAACAGATTCATGGTCAGAGACATTTGATCACCTTTCAAATGAAATGAGAAATGCTGTATGACCTAGAGAAAATCTGCTCTTATGAAAAAGCCACATAGAAGATAGAAGTGCATACTGCATATCACACTAATGAGTCCTTCCCTGCCAGACTTTAATGTGGACTTTATTTTTGTGCCATAGATTAAATGGATGTGAACTAATGATAAAATGTAGCATCACTCATTCGTCAGTGGATAGAACAGCACTGCCCTTCCTTTAATATCACTGAGTACCTTCTGCGTATAAGCTTCTATTCTACTAAATGCAAAGTGCTTTGCACAGAAGGTTAATCTGAAAGTCAATAGTGAAAACACTAAGTGGTACATTTTGCAAACAAATCTTTCAAAAACAGATTTCTGGAGTCATAAGTATTCATAACAGTTAAAAAAATACTATGAAGATTTGAAGAGTTCATACAATTTTAAATCAAACAAAATTAAATTAAATTAAATACGTAGCTAGACAAAAGTCAAAGTAGCCTGAACAACCACAGTATTTTTTGTTTGTTGGTTTGTTTGTTTTTATGTGCTGTTTAAAAGTGGGGTTATCTTAAATAAATAAATAAAATGTCAAAACAAACAAAAATAGATAAATATAAATAGTGATAACATGTAATTAAATAAAATGAAATGAGATAAAAATTTAATTAAAATAAAAATGGACTATCAAAGAAAAAAGGAAGTCATTCAAAAAGCAAAACGAAGCAAAATATAGAGTTCTGCTGGAGGATATTACATGTAATATCTTTCAAAGATTAAAGTCCACTTTCCTTATTTTCACATAGCTGATTTTCTTCTAGCAATTGCCATTTTGAGTGTAATATGCACAAAGATGGTCAGTGAACGGACTGAAGCTGAGACAGTTTTCCAACTGGACAACAGCCAAACAAACCCAAACCAACCCAAATTGGTCAAATGAACTCTTATGACCATCGGGAAGAACAGACTGTCCAAAGTGTTCCTAGAAAGTAATCCACACTCAGCATTACTTGACAGGAACCTTTCCTGTTCCATCTCTAAAAACAGCCAAGAGCACAAAGAAGTACCTCCAGACCTATGTTAGAGCAAATCGAGGCCAGACGGGGAGCGCACTCACGCTGCTGCTAACCTTGCCAGCTGCACTTAAGCACAATGCTGCTGTATTAAGAGAGAATGCCACACTTTCACGCTACTGCTGGTGTGAACTGACCCATGAAGGGTCTGCGCTTCTTTAAAGAGATTTAGGAACAGGAAACGGAGCTAAAAACATCAAGGAACCCAAGCTCTCTGTCAACCAGATCTTATATCTAAAGTGCTCCGATGTGCTAATTAGGTCAAACAAGGTGAAACGTATGAGTGAATAAATGAGCCAACCATCAAAGTCAAGAGAACCGGACCATTTTTAGCAAATTAAGAAAGCGAAGGAAATTCATTGAGCTGGGAAACAGCTAACCACCAAAGTCATACAGTGCTGTTCAGGGTTTGGGGTCAGTAAGATCTTTTTAAAACACTTTTATTAAAGAAGGATCCATTAAATCAATTAAAATGGTACAAAAGATTTCTATCTAAATAAATGCTGTTCTTTAAAAATTTCAATTCATCAAAGAAACCTGAAAAAAATTATCACCAGTTCCACAAAAATGCAGCACTTAACTAATCCACACTGATAATAATAATAAATGTTTCTTGAGCAGTAAATCAGCATATTAGAATGATTTTCATGAGACACTGAAGACTGGAGTAAAGATCTTGAAAATTCAGCTTTGCCTCACTGGAATAAATTACAATTTAAAATATATTCAAATAGAAAATAGTTATTTTAAATTCTAATAATATTTCACAATATTATTGTTTTTACTTTATTTTTGATCAAATAAATGCAGACTTGGTGAGCAAAGGACACTCAAAACTAAATAAATAAATAATAAAATAAAAAATGTAACTGACCCCAAACTGAATGGAGTGTATGCCACTATTCAGTCCACTGCAATACATAACAAAACTGCCACAAATTTGAGGAAAAATAAGCTTTTTTTAGTATCAGTTCCAGTATCTTTAATGCACACTGTAAAAATGATTATACTACAACAAATCTGTTTCCTGCCATTTAACATGCTATTTCTGCTGTTTATACTCGATTTTATGCAGGTAATTAAATTCAAAGCATTCGAAAAAGTGCAATAAATGTATAGTTTATTGAGTTATATCTTTGCCAGCTCTTTGATTTACTTCAAAATTTAAAGCAACAATTAAACTTATATTTCCAATGTTACTGAGATTTTTATTTATTAATTTTTTTTAAAGTGTGCAATACCACATTTTGAGCCCTGACTACTAGGAAAAACACTTATTTACATGACCTGCTTCTATATTTACTGAATTTACCATAGGAAGTGATATGTATGAACAAACAAATAAATACAAATATTTATATATTTAAATACTAAATATTTCAAATACTGTACATCATATGATTGTACAAAATAAAATAAAAAAACATGTTTACAAAAACACCTTAAATCTGTCTTAGGTGGCTTACTGGTCTTAGCTAGGTTGGTCTAAGCTGATGGTTTATAGTAGTTTTGGCTAGTTTTGTTAGCCTGGTCAATCTGGCTACTAGGCTTGCCGCGATAGACTGTGCTGATGGTGATACCGGTGTTAAGCAGCAACACCGGGTACGTCACTTGCCCACCGACCCCCACCGTTATTTTGATTTTTTATAGTAATAAAAATTATTTAGTTCAGTAAAAGACATAGACACTATAGTTTATACTATAATAAACTTTACGCGACTGCATTTCAGATCAGATTTAATTTCTCTAGTGAGGAGAGTGAGTCGATCTGACTGACAAGCGAGTAATAAAAAGCAGTTTTCTATACCTATTTAAACTTCATGTAAGTTATTTGTTATTTTATATTAGGCATAGCCTGCCCTATAGCATGGTATATTTTTATTTGTTTTGTTAACAAAAGTTCTATGTTTTATATATAGGCTTTGTATTTTATAGTTGCATTCAAGCAATTGATGCTGAACTGCTGCAAATTCAGTTAAAGTAAAGTGCGCACGGTGCTCTAAAGCTATTTAAAAGTGAAGGAAAGCGAGGAAAAGAAGGATAATTCAAATGAACTAAAAACTTCATTTTATCATCTTCAAACGTCAAAAATCATCTTAAGTTGCTGTTGTTTTTCAACAGAGAAGACTATAAAAATAAACATCTGCTATGACTGACATGAATAAGACTTAATTTATAGAGAAATAAACAATTTGGGTTGCATTATTATGTAAACGGAGTCTTTCACATGGCAAGTTAGTCTACTTTAGTTTTCACAACAAGAGAGCCAAACCTGCTTCAATGCCACTGCTTTAACTGCGCTTTAAGCAGTTACATTTCAAAAATGCATGCAAGTCTAATGCAATTGGCTCTTTTGCATCTTAAGAGACAATAGCAAGTTGCATCGATGTGGAAAGTAAATTGCACTCATTTTATAGAGCTCATAAAAAAAATCTAATGAGCTTAGAAAGCCAATCTAAACCTAGATTAAAAGCTTCATTAAATGTGAAAATTGCTAAGGGAAAACGTAACATCTGTTTCTGGACTGACAGAGTCTCGTCCAAGGTTATCTTGTACAAACAACGATTTACAGCCTTGAAAACCATCAAGAATTCACAGCAGGAGACTCTCAGGAACTTGTGTAAATGTTTGCGAGGAAAAGGTCTGCTTATGTGACAGTTGTTTCAGGACTGAATCCACGACCTTGGAGATGCTTTTACACCACCGGCTGTTACACGGCAGGTTTTAACATCGTCTCCCTGACACGTTTGTGGTTATTTCCCTGGAAAAGATACTTCAAGACATCCTCGGACATGTTCGTTAGTCGCAAACGCACAAGCTAAGGGAACCACTTACCTCTCGGATGACTCTGGTCCGTGAACTCGTACTTCCCCATTCCGACCGTACGGAGCATCTGAAGCCCGTTTGGGCTTTCCTGATTGGTCGAGGCCGGCTGAGTCGTCGCCTGGCCGTTCATTAGCGGCAGTGCAGCGGAAGGCAAAGCGGGAGGCTGTATGAGCGCGTGTGTCATGTGACCATTTCCCACCACGCTCTGAGGGGTGGGGTGAACTACCTGGCCGGGGTTGATTGGCGGCTGGCTGGTGGCATAGTGCGACTGGTTTTGTAGGTTGAGGACCAGGCTGCTAGGTGGTTGGGAGGAAAGGGGAGGAAGCTGGAAGTGGGAGGTCATGAGCGGATGGTGCGGTGGGATGGGGGTCTGGATGGCTGGGGTCACTCCGATGATGGGAGACTGGACGGACACTCCTTGGCTGTAGGCAGGTGGCTGAGGCATCCCATACGAATGGACCAGTAGGCTGGGCTGACTGACCGCCACCACTGGAGGCACCCATGGGGGCCCTGCGGAGAAAGATAGGAAAAACAGAGTGAAGAACAACCAACATCACATTTGACATTCAGCCCACTTCATCTGGGAGAACCTGTGAAACTAAATTATTGTTTTATGGCATCCGTGCACCTTGGGTAGGAAGGTGTTTGCTAAAATAACCAAAGAAGAAACTTTTGGATGTTATTTGGAGGAGCTTCATTTAAATTCTATGTGAATTGCTGTTAATATTACCTCTGGTAATGAGACAATTTTCAAGCGAAACAGGATGTTCGATGAGAAACAAACAAAACAAAATATAAGACAGGACCAGTAATAGGCATTTGGCTGCCAATAACCTGCAATGGCCTAAAGAATAACACATTCTGATTAACCATTCCAAAAAAAAAAAAAAAAAAGTAGACACTACAATTCAAAACCTTTTGGGTCACTTTTTAAAAATAAATTAACTTTTTTATTTAGCAAGGGCACATTATATTAATCAAAAGTACCAGTAAGGATATTTATAATGTTAAAAAATATATCTCTTAAAAATAAATGCTGTCCTTTTGAACGTTTTCTGAACAGTTTCAAAAAAAATTAACAACACACCTGCACTGATAATAAAGCATTTTCTTGAGTGCCAAATCAGCATATTAGAATGATTTCTGAAGGATCATGTGACACTGAAGACTGGAGTAATGATGCTGAAAATTCAGTGGAAAATCCCAACCCCTAACTTTTGAACAGTTGAGTAATAATAAAGCAAATGAAGTCAATTGTGATATATTGTTGAAGATAATTTATTACCACTATCCATGATAAAGTGAAACTGAAGATTTCCTATTTGCTCTTGCTATTCAGAAGTAGAAGCTATTAGCAGACATTGGCATTTAAACAGCATCTGCCTGTGCAAAAAACATCAAGTCATCAATATTTCTCCCTTTTTCAAGAAGAGAGGTCAGATGAAGTGCACTGTCTAATAGATGGCCTCATAATGTGATGTATTTAAGACACATGGAGATCTGACTCTTCTCAGATTTTCTCATTTTCCAGCAGTGACCTAGTGGTTTCGATGTTTGAGTCAACCCAGATCTACGGTTTGGTTTTGGATGTGGGATTTACTCATAACAACTCCATTTTCTGCTGTGACAAGGGCATCCACTGGAAAACATTTATTTCTTTATGCATTATTCATATTTTGAGGGTCATATCAGAGTCATTCGCCAATGCAGTAATGCACCAAGGTTACAACACGAGTGTACGCAAGAAGCAAAAACTTCCTCTTACTGTTTGTATTCATCTCAACACTATAACTGTAATTTCAAAGACAGACAGAGTTATGATAGCAGATCCTACGGGTGCTTGCACACTAGAGAAACCTCTGACAGAGCATTTGATTTATATGAAAGTGTAAAATCCATTTCGAGAATGTGGAAAGTGCCGGGTCAGTCTGAAATCAAGTGGGAATACAGCCAATTGGATTTGTAAAAATCTGGACCTGTTTGAAATTCTCATTGGTCAATGGATGTTTACCTCAAACCCCTGCCGCAAATTCAGAACAAACTAAGGGATAGCGGCACTAAATTTCAACTGCCACGGACATGCTAACAAAAAAAATTAGACACAAAAGTGCTATTAACCAAAAACGTAATTCCCAGAGCATTTAAGCATTTTCTGCAGATTTGTGCACTGCAATCAAGTCTTTTGACGAAAAATCTATCATTAGATTATTAAAGAAATAAATAAATAATAATGAAACTCAATTATAGCCCTGGCTTCAGCGCTGAAATGCTAATGAAATTAGCAGTATGGATCCTAGCGTTGATTGCTCATATAATTACAAAGCGAATAGGGATAAAATAGTTGTTTCATAAGAGTGCTTTATAATTTCGGAAAAGTCGAGATCTCTTTTTTTTTCTCAAGTTAAATCAACCTCTAATTATTACAAGGGACTTTTTTTGCTGAATTTAAATTAAAGTGCAAATTGACGTCATGCGAGAGCCGAGTCTTTGTAAAAGTTTGGGGAAAGGTTTTTTTTTTTTTTTGGAATTACTTCCTCACCGCGCACTGCTAACCATCATGATTAATTAATGCCTGCAGAGTCGTTATGTAGCTTTTTTGTCTCCGAGCTAATGGGACGCAGATCTGGGCTCCAGATGTGTCATAATACACCAAGCGCTGTCGAACGAGGGGAAGTTGAGTGACATCTCACTTTGTGTTTTGGGGAAGGTGCCGGAAGCGGGACCTTGTAGAGCACAACACAATGCTAACACTCCCTCCCTCTGTGAGACTTCGGTTCCTGCTTAAACGCCTCAGCAGGGGGCCCCTGTGGAGGCCCCGGGGGGCTTGAGAGAAACCAATAAAAAACTGACGAAACTGTCCTCTTCAACAGCGATGTCCAATTTCCCACATATAATCACTCAGGAAAGGCTAAGGGCAGCAGTCCGTCTTCATTAACAGATCATTCAGATTTAATGCGAGGAAACGCTCGTGTAATCCGCATTACTTTGGTCGGCCCCTCATTACTGCCTCAATTTCATGCGTTTGATGCTATGGCATGATGAATTTCAAAACAATATCTAAAAAGTCAACACAAATGACCCCATGTAAGTTCATTTGAGGAGGAAAACATCATAACTAGGTTCATGTCAATATGGTAATTTCATAAATCTGAGACCAGTTCAAGTTCTGTATGTTGATTGGTCAAGAGCGCTTTCCCTTCCGTATGATGACCACAAGCAACTGAACTATTTCAACCAAAAACAGAGACGTGAATGTGATGCGCTTTATTTGTAAGTCACTTTTGGATTATGAAAACGTGTATAAAATACACATTTTAAAAACTAAAATAAACATATAAATATAAAATATACAATATATTAATAATAAAAAAACAATAAAATAAAAGTGATGCAAATTTATGTCAAAATAATTATAAAAATTAACCTTAAATAGACTTCTAACAAATAAAATGCTGAAAGAATGTTACACAACAAATAAAAATAATAAAATAAAAATTATGCAAATTTAATCCAAATTAAGGTGTCATTTTCTGGCAATTCACAATTAACTTCAAACAGCCAATTAATAAATTAAAATACATATGAAATCAAAACAAATAATAATAATCAATATAAATAATACAAACATTTTACTATTACATATTTAATATTACTACATATTAAATATTGCTATTTTTACAGTATTTTTGATCCAATAAATTGACATTAAAAAAGTCCTTACCAACCTTCTGATTTGTTTTAAAACCCTGTTTAAGAATTTATTCATAAATATACAGTGGCTGCAGTATTCATCCAAAGTGACTTTCAGATGAGGAATACAGCAACATGAGCAACTCATCCAAGGCAAACATACTGTACTGTTTCCTGTCTGTTGTCCCGTTCTGTATGAAAGAACAGATGAAGACAGGTGGTGGCGTACCTGTGGCATCGCTCTCTCTGTGCTGCTTGGTGGGAGGCTCATCTGTCTCCCATGGGGTGGACTGGTTGATGGGGGTCTGGCCCCATCTCACTCCAGGAGCCAACAGGAGACTTGGAGCCTGTGTCTCACCGGGAGAAAGACCCGCCGCCTGTGAAGACACAATACATATGACTGAGATCACAAAACACCTTTCACTCAATCACATGGACTAAACGAACAGACCGTGGGAATCAAAAGGACAAATGCTTGAATCTGATACCACCTTGAAACATAGCAAATCAAAAAGAAAATGCTAAATAAATTGGCACCAATTGGCTTCATAAATCCTGGATTTAATGGGTCATTCTATGTTATTACAAATTCAATTTTACTTCATACCAATTCCAGATTCTGATTACGTTCTATTCATGAAAACAAAAAAAGATTATTCTACCCTAATATAAATTTGAATAACTGTAATTAAAATATGTAAATGAAACTTGTGTGTGTTTATGTCAGGTTTCTGCTTTTACGTTTGGTTTTTGCGATTTCCTCTGCGTTTTCTGCATGGCAGAAATTATGAGGCTCTAATTACACATTGTGAAGGAGTCTGGCTCTTATAATCAGTATTTCTCAAGTTCTTAGAAGTACTCATGTCAGACTAGGATTGGATTAATTATTTAGCATAAGAGCAAGAAAACTAGAAGTGTTGTGGAGACAGTTACTAAATGCCCTCATTAAAACTCCTCCATTTACAGTGTACCATAAAATGAGATTGAAACCCAGGCCAAAATATTATAAAGATTAAAAGGCTTCATCAAACAGCGTAATCACAGAGTGTTTTATATTGGGAACAACCTCAGGAGGTCTAATTAAATATAAATAAATTTATTTACATTTATTTTATATGAGATTTGTAATTTGATAAAAAAAAAAAAAAAAATATATATATATATATATATATATATATATATATATATTAAGTCATTTTATCACAATTCACAATTCATCTTAAACTACCTATTTATAAAATGAAATGATAAAATAAGATACAATAAATGAAAATAAGATAAACGTGATGTGCATTTACTCCAAATTAAGCTGTCATTTTCTAGCAGTTCACAATTAACATTAAACAGCCAAATCATACAGTAAAACATCACAATAACAAATAAAAAAATAAAATATAGAAAATAGAAATAAAATATAGCTATATTATAGTTTATTATAGCTAACTAAAACTACTGAAACTAGAATCAAAACCATTAAAAATGTTTATAATACTTTAAATAAAATAATATCTAGTTGCCATTTTAATTTAGTTTAACTTGATGTATTCAAATAACTAAACCTTAACCTATAATAATAATTTATAAAATCTATGTAGATTTAAGCAATGAAAACCATTAAAAATCACAAATGATACACAACAAAATTGCTAAAACTTTAAATAAAATTGTAAATGTAACTGGAAATGATTTAAAAATATCATAACTGGTCATTTTAATTCAAAATACTACAATAGTGTATCAATGATGCTAAAATAAAATACATACTAAATACAAAAAAATAAATAAAATAACAGTGGAAGGAACTGTTTTGATGAACATGTTAACATATTAAATTTCATTTGAGCTCCTAAGGTTTAAAAAAAAACAACAACATCAGTTCGTATGAAATCGATATCATGTTGATATAAACAAATATATAAAAATGCTAAGAATGCATAATTACTTAAATGAATGCATGAATGAATGAATAAACAGTTACCACTGTTGAAATGACCTAAAAATAAGTCAAATTACATTAATAGTTGTATTTTTTTTTATAAAGATTAAATTAAATTAAATATAAAAGGCACATATTTGTGAAATTTCTTATCTGGAAAAGCAAGATGACACCCTACAATATGGCATAGGTATCATATCTTTAAAGTGTTAACTGTCAAATGTAAACCTAATTAATAGTAGCAGCATATAGAGACACACTAACCCTAAGCAATACCCAAACAAAGTCTACTTTCCTCCAAAAAATCCCAATGTAGTTAGACTCTCTGTCCCTCCAGACATTCGAAGCCCACCTAGCTCAACTTTGTCCTAGTTCACAAAACCTGACAAACTTTGCATGAACAACTGAAGACATTAAAGGCCAGAGACTAAACAAAGCTGTTGTTGTCTCAGGATTGATTTATGCCTTACGTTGACCGACAGTTACCTTGTTTCATGATCGCTGCTCGACATGTTATAAAGCCTAATAATTCTTCACAGCCTCTAGCTTTTTTCATTTTTTGCCCCATTCATCTCCCAAGTGTTTTCCAATCCTCATAAAAATGCATCATTTATGACGTGGTATTTTCCGCTATAATAATCCTATGCATTCCTACGACCAGCTGTCACAAAATGTTAAATCTTCCTCACCCGGCTCGGCTTTTTATAAGCACGATTGTATCAAAACACAATATTGCATATCAAATTTTCTCGCAGTCCTGGTGAGAAACGCATAAAATGCACAGTTCAGACTTTTTACGGGCATCTGCTGACATCAGTGGGGGCGGTGATGACAGACACTGTAAAACGTGGTAAGACTCGAGCCGAGCCGAGCCAAGCATTCGCTATTTTCTCGTGTTTTAATTCATCTCTGGTTATACCAGGCCGCGCATCCCTGGCGGGCCATTATCGCTGTGTGGCAGATGGCTTCCCTGACTCAACAGAAAACAGCTTGGGATAGTGTGTGTGTGTGTGTGTGTGTGTGTCCTGTGCAAAACCAAGCAGCCAAAAATAAATGAATAAATAAATAAATGCGCTTATGCTCTTCAGCACAGAGAAGTTTAGCGTTTGTAGTAGGCTGTCGCCTGGGATTTTTCTGTAGTGAGCATCTAGTTACAGGGAGGACTGTCTTTCTAGTCCATGGGGAGTGAAGGACACAGTGAGCACACGACTCACTCATGATGCAAGACAAACAACACAGACCCAACTCACTAAACAGTTCACTGCAAAAACCTCTTATTTACCAAGCAATAGAGATTAGAATGCTTGGATAGCAATAATAAACACAGTAGGTACAATGTGCATGTACAAATAACTAATAAATAAATAAATTATTAATAAAAGAAAACAATTATAATAAATAAAAAGTTATAATAATAAAATATTATAATATTACAAATAAATAAAATGTAAAAAAAAATTATGAAATACATTTTAGAGTTTAGTGAAGGTTCAAATAATTTCTCAAATAAAATATAAGCAAAGTTTAGTTAAAGGTCAAATAATTTATTACAAATGTAATTAAATAAAAAAACGTAAAAATATACATCACTGTTTCTCAAAAAACATTTATATTTATGTTTTTCTTTGTAAAAAAATGCATATTAAACTTAAGAAACAAAGATACAGGTTTATTTGTATTGTTAAAACGTTGCACTCACATTATTGCAATCTCTTTCAAATGAGGCTTTTCTTTGCTAAACAGCTGATTTACAGAAGATTTACAGAAAAATGGAAGATAATTAATGAAGGGTCAATTAATTCCTAAATATTTTTTAAATAAAATAAACCCCACCTACAACATTAAAATAATTTACAAATACCGTTAAAATAAAAATAATTGTAATTTATTTCTTAAAATCAGGTAAAAATAAAACATCTAACTAAAATTATTGACCCGTAAAATAAAATACAGAGTTTAGTTTTAATTCACAAAACCAAATAAAAATATTTCAAACGTCCAGTTCATTGCTTTAATCCTGTATGAGTTGGCAGTAGAAACCAAAGGGTAAGGGACTTTAGTGACAGATCAAGTAAATGTCAAATGCAAACAAAGATGAACTCAATACAACTCATTTTTATCAGGCTAATGGTGTCACATCACTCAAAAGTTTCCTCCATTAAACATATTCACTGCAGCACATTACAAAGACTACAACCTCGACAATGTAAACTCTTGAATGTCATTTTTAATGCATGAGCAGGTCGCCCGACTGTATGGCACTTATAACAGGTCAATCACTCCTCGGCCATTTGAAGAATGTAATCACTATGATTTTCCTCATACAGGTGCACAAATGAGGTCCGGGGGACGTGTCTCACTCTGGCAGGAGCCAGATTGGCCAGAACCGATTCCAACAGGACCTTATCTGAGAGCGAGGTGAATATCACCAAGGTTACCGCTTCCCATACGGCTGGCTCGGCAGTGAACTAGTGCTCTGTATAGCAGGCCAGCATGTATACAGTAATCCTCCACCGTCTTAGCTGAAAGATACATACATTCACAGACAGACAAAACCAGAAAACACTAGTTTACAGTGTAATTGAGGAAATTCACCAAATGTTTTTACATCACAACAAAGAGCTTCAATGAATGCAAAACACAGCATCTTATTCTCTAACAACCAATGGAGGAGCAGAATACTTGGATAATAAATATCAAATGTATAAATAAATAAATAAATAAATAAATAGCACCTAATTTTAATTCATAAAATAAATTAAATACAATTTATTACAACCGACAATATTTTTTTTTTATACATTTTTGTGTCCAATTCATTCCTATGGGATGTTTTTAAAAGCTAGTGTTGTAAAACTCAAGATAATATATATATATATATATATATATATATATATATATATATATATATATATATATATATATATAAAATATCAATATAAAATGATATTAAACTAGAAAAGCATAGGTGTACGTGTTTACAGTGTAATGAAATAGGCAATTGCGAGCCTATCATGTTTTTCACATCACAACAAAGAGCTTCTTTTTGAGTTGGAAGAAATAATGAATGCAATTCAAGCCCCTTGATTTTGTACATCCTACAAAGCTCTCATATTACGGCGAGGCTCACCATGCATGCCAGCCGACATGAAGAATACAAGCGTTGAGCTGAGCGAACCCAGGCTCTTTTTACAAATAAACATAGGCACCAATAGATCTCCTTCTACTCCACCGTCCTGTCCGACGCACCAAAGCACACCACACATCAACGGCAGGAGGACAGCAGACAATGGCCCGAGGTCTTCTTTACGCCTCTATTGTTCTACTGCCTTGGATAACCTAAGGACTCTTGATCAAACGCAAGCCAAGATGAATAGCAACGTCGAGCACTTGAAGAACCCATTCAGTTCAGAGCTACTGTTTGTTTTAAAGGGCTGGGCACACAATGAGCTACCTGAAATCATCTGTGGAGCATTAAACACAGCCCTATAGACAGACATTAATGAGCACACTCATGTTCACTTTGCAAGCTTATTCTGACCAGGAAATGCTCACTTAGACCATGGACTCCTTATATAAAGAGATTAAATACAGTGCAGTTTTTTCATATTTATTGTTGGGTAAAGGTATGGACACATTCAGGAATTGTGGATGAAATTGTCATGAATAAAGTGCTGCTCATACAGAAGTCACTTTCAAGTGTAATTATTTAAGTTGGCAAGGCAACATTTCATAATTTGCTTGAGTTTAACTTGTTCTAAAAGAACTAAAACTGAAAAAAAAAAATATATATATATATATATACACGTATATATATATATATATATATATATATATATACATATATATATATACATATATATATATATATATATACATATACATATATATATATATATATATATATATATATGTACATATATATATATATATATATATATATATATATATATATGTATATATATATACATATATATATGTATATATATATATATGTATATATATATATATATATATGTATATATATATACATATATATATATATATATGTATATATATATATATATACATATATATATCAAAATATCACTGAAAACTACAAAAAAACCTCATTAAAAAATTTATAATAATTAAAAAAAAAACTGACTCTGAGGGAGAAAAAGCAGAAAGTTTCTCAAACTAAACTTGTTGTAGAAAGAATCACTGCGAGCAAACTCTGAACTCTTTAGAATAATAAACAGTATTTTTGTGTGAAAAATCGCCAGCCAATCCATTTGGAATTGCTGTTTTTAACCAGGTCTTGCCATTTCTGTGAGCAGCATGCTTCAAACGCTCTGGCTACCATCTGTTCCCTGACCGTCTGGTGAATACTGCACACTTTCTTAACACCGGTAAATTCTTATCTGATTGGCTGCTTCAACAACTTCTGAAAGTAAGAGCACACAGGTGTTTTTTATCAGTCCTTCTGAGAACTCATTTGTGTTTACAAGGTACTGGGTTCATAACATCTGTTTTTAAGGACAGGACGAATTTACTACAGTTTGCAACATTAGTGGCATCAATTGATTTAAAGACATATAGATATGAAAATAAATAAATAAATAAATGAGACAGACACACAAAACTGCCTGCATATTCTCCATTTAGGGGCAGTGTAATAATATTAATAATATATAATAATAATAATAATAATATAATATTATTCTGGCATTAAAAGGAGAATATGCAGTTTTGTACGTCGATGTGTCATTATATATATATATATATATATATATATATATATATATACAGTACAGTCCAAAAGTTTGGACACACCTTCTCATTCAAAGAGTTTTCTTTATTTTCATGACTATGAAAATTGTAGATTCACACTGAAGGCATCAAAACTATGAATTAACACGTGTGGAATTATATACATAACAAAAAAGTGTGAAACAACTGAAAATGTCATTGTAGGTTCTTCAAAGTAGCCATCTTTTGCTTTGATTACTGCTTTGCACACTCTTGGCATTCTCTTGATGAGCTTCAAGAGGTAGTCACCTGAAATGGTCTTCCAACAGTCTTGAAGGAGTTCCCCGAGAGATGCTTAGCACTTGTTGGCCCTTTTGCCTTCAGTTTGCGGTCCAGCTCACCCCTAAACCATCTCGATTGGGTTCAGGTCCGGTGACTGTGGAGGCCAGGTCATCTTGCGCAGCACCCCATCACTCTCCTTCTTGGTCAAATAGCCCTTGATGCCTTCAGTGTGACTCTACAATTTTCATAGTCATGAAAATAAAGAAAACTCTTTGAATGAGAAGGTGTGTCCAAACTTTTGTTCTGTACTATATATATATATATATATATATATATATATATATATGAATTATGTTGAATTGTTATTAATCTAACAAAAGATTTCTATTTCAAAATAAACTTTCTACTTCTAAAAGAATCCTGTGGGAAAATATATATATATATATATATATATATATATATATATATATATATATATATATATATATATATATATATAATATTACATATAAATAATAAATATATTACAAAATATAATATACATATATATAAAATATATTATTTCCTATATTAAAAAGGAAAATAATGTTCTCTAACTATTGTACTGTAAGCCGTTTTAATACAGAGAGATCAGTCACATGACATTTTACAGGCTCTAAACACATGGCTATGAAGCAAAGTTGGCAGCATTCAGGTCATGTATGTCTATAAGTCCGTCCTCATTCACAGCAGCCCATGAAAGGAGCGATAATTCCTGGGAAAGAGAGAACTGGAGAGGAGGTGGGTGAGTGACTCAGTCGGGACCGGCAGGATTGGGCATGCGGGAAACATCTGCTCCTGCTGGCATAAACGTGCTGTTTGAGAATATGTTATCTGACTGACATGTAGGAATGCTGCAAGAATGGGACCGAAGCTGCGGGGAGAGTGTGTGTGTGTGTGTGTGTGTGTGTGTGTGAGTGAGTGAGTGTGTCTACCAGAGCTGAGAAGAGAACAAGAGGGAGGAAGAGACAGAGAGAGGGTAAAAAAAACTTGAGTGAATTAAAGTGCGATTTAGACAGAAAGAGGGTACCAGGTCAGAAACAGGGCAGTAATAAAATGTTAATCACTCTGGTTCTTCCCAGTATAAGGGAGTTGACATTGAGATATTAAAAAGCTGCTCTACACTCCATTACCAGCACTGCTACTTCGGCTCACATCACAACCAAACACAAAAGCCTTCCAGCACGTTTACAATATGCAAACTTTTTTTTTAAAAAGCAATTATCTCCACTAGCTGATTGTTTAAAACAGCCGATGATCAGAGCCAATAATATCCAGTCAATCAAAAGGGGGTGGCAAAATGTGTCAGAAAGCATAAAGCAATATGCATTGTTTAAGCAATAGAAACATATTAATGTCACGCCATTAACACAATACTTTTTGAACCCCATGAATCAGCTGTAATTCAAGCCAGGGTTGACCAGGGTTGCCAGATCTGAATCCTTTCTTTCATCAAACTTTATTTGTAGCCGCCTCCCATGCAATAATCACAAACCACTTTGTTACTTCTGATAAGAAAGAAAGTCTCAGCTTTCAAATCCTGTACATGAAACATGAACATGAAAAGTTATGTTTAAAGATGCAGTACAACTTACTAAAATGTATCATGTCTCAAATAATCTCTCAATCAGCATTTAAAAAGAAAGAAAAACATCAAATATAACAGCTTGTGAACAATGTCACGTAACGTTGCATTTACCTCAGGAGCGTTATCCAGTGTTAAGAGTCCATTAGTTAGCTATAAGAACCACTAGAGGGAGCTTATTTACTGTTATGAGTATTAGAATTATATAGGAGTATTAGAATAAATTCTTAAGTCTTAAGACAGGGTTTTAATCAAAACTACTCATGTGCAAAGCATTTGTTTGTGTGTGTGTGTGTATATACATATATATTAGTACTGTCAAATGATTAATCGCGATTAATCGAATCCAAAATATTTTTTTTACATTTTATATATATCCGTTATTCATTAACTGTATGGGCCAGCTGCTCCCCGGAGATTCGCGGAGAGCGCGCGCGAGAGAGAAAGAGAGAGAGAGCGCGCGCGCGAAGGAGAGAGCGCGAGAGAGAGAGCGAGAGAGAGAGAGAGAGCGAGAGAGACAGAGGGAGAGAGAGAGAGAGTGCTTCAAACAACGCTGTCTTGCTCTCTCTCCCTCGCGCATATTAATCAATTGACACGATGGTGTCGATGTTTAAATCATTTAAAATGAGAATGTAAATCTGCTCCCATTTTTGTTTGTAAGAAAAAATTTGATTAGATTTCATATCGCAATATATATCGCAGAAAAATTAAATATCGCAATGTAATTTTTTCCCAATATCGTGCAGCCCGAGTAAACAACGTTTAAAACCAAACTGATCATATGATTTGGTCCTGTTTCAGTGCAAGAAGAGTCTCTGAACGCTCTCACGGTCCAAGTCATTTCGAGCGAACGTCAGTGTACATTCAAATTCAATCAAAATCAACATTTCAATAACACCACCTGTTCACTGATTCTGCCTGCCACAAACAATACTCTCCAAATTCATGACCGCAGGGATCACACAGAAAGGCTGCTGGCAAGCCCAAACCGGAGGCCAAATGGGTTTTTCTGTTTTATTTCATCATCTTTTTCCAACATGTTGTGGCCAAGGATAATATGGCGACACAGTCGGGGGCAGAGGAGAGAGAGAACGAAAGAAGAAAGCTCTATCCATCATCAGGCATCACATCATCTTCTTTGACATGCTATTTTCACTTGGCCTGAGACTCTTGGCTCTGATTCACAGAACATAACTATCATTTTGACCCAAAGAGCCACAGAAAAAGTGTTTTGATGACTCCCTTTTTCATTGTAAACACTGGTACAGAATGGACAAAATGTGCAAGCAATTTGTTCTGGACAAGACCTTTTAAAAGTGCTGAATCACGTGAAGCGGTAGCATTAATGTTGAGTGGAGAGCAAACACCTAGGAAAAGGGCAAAGTGGAAAATGTGTGTGGAATTCAGATCTGTCAGACCTGTTCTGACATATTTAGCTGAGCTGCTATACATTTTCATATGTCGGATCTCAAGCGTGAAATGTAAGTGCTCAGTAAGAATGGTTTTAACTCTCGTGGGTTGCCAAGGTTCACTTGTCATCAGACTTAAAAGAATTCCCGGCTTTCTTTGAGAACTGATGGAATACTGCTGGGAAAGAAGAAAAAAAATCACTGGAAGTCACTGTAGATATTTCTGTATGAAAAGATAAGAAATCATTCTAATTTGCTGATTTGCAGCTCAAAAACATTTCTTATTATTATCCGTGTTGAAAGCAGTTTTGCTGCTTATTTTTTTTTATATTTAATAAATACAAAGCTTAAAAAAAATTAAATATACACCTTTTGCAACAATATAGAAGGTTAACTGATCAATTTTAAAGCACCCTTGCTGAATGTCACATGCGATTCTTCACAGAACTGGAGTTCAATATGTCTTAAGTACACAATAACCTTGTTTCAACCTTAGTATAAGAAAATGAGTGGTAAATTCCTTCTAGAACCGAGGTCAGTGAAATGTTGGTCACTATTAGCAGTCATTGCATCAGATCACTGCTCATCTGCATTAAGACACATAATGCACAGGGTCTCTGTAGCCTCAAATCATCAGCTCTCATTGAAAATAGATGACATCCAGTTGCTCTGTCACTTGCAGAATGAATATGGGCATCTTAAACAATGGAAGCTCATAAATGACTGATCTGAAGTGCACCACATGCTCCGCTAATGTTCATGTCTTGCAACACAACAAAACGCATTAAGTTCAACTGCAGCAAAAATAGCACAAGAGTGTATCCGTAAGAATAACAAACTAATGATCTTATGCCAACAGTCTCTGGCATACTCTAATAAGCACAATTCATTACATTTATACATATTGCATGCACTGCAAATTTATGCAGATATTTAATCCCAATCTTGGATGCAAATTCTTCTCTGATCTCACCGGAATGCATTCTGAGACCGTCTCATACAACGCTGCCTTATATTTTGATCAAAATTAGGAATTTTACTAGGCAGCATAATTTTGCTTTAAAAATGTTGAGTTTAAAAATCTCCTTGACACCTAAAAATATTTCAGGGATTGTCAGCTATCAGAGTTTGATTCAGACATGATCA
Organism: Carassius carassius; assembly: GCF_963082965.1. Lineage (NCBI taxonomy): Eukaryota > Metazoa > Chordata > Actinopteri > Cypriniformes > Cyprinidae > Carassius > Carassius carassius. Next base: position 4,185,428 of record NC_081781.1, on the reverse strand, counting down.
TAATGGACTCCTGACTCACAGAGCTGATTCAAATTTCCTCGAGACTCATTCGGAAGCATTTCATCTCTATGATTGCTCTGAAGTTTTGTGACAGACATTAAGCATTAAAAATCTTGCTAATATGATGTGTAACTGTGGCTGTCCTTCACGTGAAATCGAGTCACAAGAACAAACCAGAGCGCGTGAGATGCCTCATGCTGGGTCCTATAAATGCCACTGATTGCCACTCGTTTGTTCACAAAATAATGGTCACAAGTCAACAAAAAGACCACAGGGAGAACGTCATAGACTGACAGAAGATGAACTACAGCATTTTTATTTTATTTCATATGAACACATAAAAAATATGCGGTAGCACTTTATTTTACAGTCCTGTTCCTCATGTACATACTATGTACTTATTATAGTAATTACAATAACTATGTAATAACTAGGTACTAACCCTGAACCTACCCCTAAACCTAACCCTACCCCATGTAGTTACCTTGTATTACCAGAACTTTCTTAGATAAATACACTGTAAGTACACTAAAAGTACATGTTAGTACACGTACTGTAAAATAAAGTGCAACCAAATATGCAATACAAAATGACGAGATTTAATTGTCACACTTTTATCAGGTGGTCAGATGCATTCTATATTGTAATTTCTACACTTATTTTATTAATTTATATATATATTATTTATGTATGTGTGTGTTTGTGTTAAGTTTTTTTATTTTATTTTTTCCATTTTTACTATTATAGGAATAATTTTTCCAAAATTCCAAATTTGGCATAAAAGCATAAAATGTTACTTAATAACATATTCCATATTGTGACCCCCAATAGTGTGTTTAATAAAACAAATTTTAATAAAAAAAAAAAATCTCAGCACAAGCGGTGGAAATGTTCTATAGAAACCTAAAGGGAAATGAAAAAAATAAATAAATAAAATTAACTAGCCCCAAAAAATCTCCAAAATAATTTCTACACTGGTGGGGCGAAATAAAAACACTCAATGGCACAATAAAATAGTACACTTCCATCTATTCTTGTATCATGGTAGTCGGTCCGCACCGCCTTGAGGGGTGAATTTATTTAAAGAAAGAAAAGCTGACCGGGGCAAACAGGTGCATCTAAATGATGTTGACCGGCACCCAGAATAACACTCCACACCTCCTCAGAGTGATGATGTCATCTTCCTCAGGAACCTCTTTGCTTTTTCCATCCAATTACCAGTGGGCAGAAACAGCCTGATTCTGTCTCGGCCGTGGCTTTGTCAATGCGGGCACATCGGCAGGAAATCGGGTCATTAAATGGAGAAGGAACCCGAGCAGACTGTCAAACATCAGCTGGCTGCTCCGGCCCGAACCACAGGACTGCCAATCACTGAGAGAAATCACACAACACCATAAAGAAACAGCAGCGAGAGACGTGTTCTTATTCACGATCACAACAAGCACCTGATGCTTCATTCACCCTCAAGACACGCGGCGTAAATGTGCTTCTGTCCGACTTTTGTTTTTCTGAGAGTATCACACTGCGCTTCTGCTGACCCTCACAAAGAGTGCTGTGATATATGAGATGCTAATATCAAAGCCAGTCAGCAATGCCCTAGCAACCGCCCAAATCACCTTAGCAACCACACAGCAATTCTGAGCACCACAGCATCTGCACACACACACTAGCATCATGGCACACATTTTGTAAGCGAACCACTCACATTTTCATTCAAAAATGTAAATATCTAACTATATTTGTCGGTTTTTACTTTAATCTTCTTGAAGCCCCAATTTTTAATTATTTATTTTTAGATTATTAGGTTATTAATAGATATCAGTTCCTGACATGTCTAAGCAACACAAACACATATATAAACTATCAAGCATAGATTATAAAATGGGACAAAATGGGATTTAAAGGGAGTTAAAAGTCAAAAGCAAATGTATTTCTGTTCAGTTACATGCTTAATATTTAATAGTCTTAAATTACAATTTTTTAATGGTTTAATTTTTGTTATGGAAATTTATGCTATAATTTCAACATTATTAAATTGTGTATTTTAAATGAACTCAAGTTTTACATTAACTTATGATTTTTATTATTCAAATGCATGCTCTATTTTCAGTAATATAAATTTTTGTGCATTTTAAAAGTACACAATTCAGTGTTCAGTGTTGCATTCTTATTAATAAATTCATTTAATTATTTCATATAAATCATTTAGAATTGATCGATTACAAGATTTGTTTCACAAAAAACATTTATGTAAATATCTAAGTGCATTTGTTGATTTTCACTTTCACCAAAAATGTTAGATTTTTTTAATCGATCTTAATTTCTGATATTTCTGTTCTACACAAGTGCATATATAAACTACAGTCTATAGACAATAAGAGTCAAAATGACAAGTCCCAAAAGATGAGTGCCAAATAAATGTCTGTGTTCTCTAGCAGTTTTTCTTTTCATGTTCAGTCTTTCAGTTTTTTTTTTTTTTTTTTTTTTACAATTTTACAAATTAATTTACATAAATTAATTTATGATTTACTTACAACAATATTTAGGCAAAAACAAAAAAACTAAAAGTAAATATCTAAGCAAAGTGGACAATTTTTTTTTTTGAATTATGTAACATTACACTAATTTTTCACCTTATATATTCCATGACTTCAGTTGGCACAGTGGGAAATGTGCAGAAACAACAATTAAAAATCATTCAGTAAATAATGTAACGGATCAATAATAATAGTAGTCATAGCAGTAGCAGCCTTATTAATAAATGAATAAAATAGCTTTGTTCAAAGTCAATTACAAACAGATATTCACAATAATAGTACAAAAAAAAATACATGAATTTGTTTTTATCTATCTATCTATCTATCTATCTATCTATCTATCTATCTATCTATCTATCTATATATATATATATATATATATATATATATATATATATATATATATATATATATATTAGTGCTGAGCAATGATTAAAATCTTGATTAATCACATTATTTTCTGTGATTAATCGCATTGTTATACACAAAACTAATAATGCATTCAAAAGTAATGTATTGTGAACTTTTTTTTTTTTTTTTTTAAATAGGCCTACTTTTTACTTTTTACACTCACAACTGAACTTTGCAGCAGTTTTTGGACTGCATCTCCATGAGGAATGTCATCTTCTCTTGCTTTTGTTCAGCATGTCTCATGCTCTCAGATTCTGAAAGTGCTGTGTGGGAATGATCTGGGAGAGCTGTAATGTGCTGGTCCTCAGATCACCCCTGCACTCACCTGCATTAGTGTTTGTATTCCTCACATTAGCTGGCTTCTGCAGTTTACATCCATTCCACCCTTAATAGATGCTGATCTAAGCAGAGACATCATGTGACTCACGTACAGATGGACTGGGACTAAAAAAGTAGTCTCTTTTACAACCCACAGTGAATAAGCACATACTATCTACTACTACTATCCATATATTATCAATGATTATATTTTTTTTTTCTAAAGCAGTGTTTTTTATGTTCATTTTAATACCCGCAATTAGAGTTTTTTCTATTACTCAAATTTCTAACACAATCAGTATTTTGTGCATTTTGCATGTACACAATTTTTCAATGTTGTACGTTTATTTCTTAATTTATTATTTAATTAATAAAAAATGAATACTGTATTTTTTTGCATAATTTATTGTATTATTATTATTATAATTGCATTTCCCCATGTGAATAAGTAGAAATGTCCTCCTTTTTTAATCATTATAAAATGTGCATATTCACAAATATTTACATAAGTTTTGACAGCCAGATCACTAGTGCCAGTGTTTCCTATGGCCAGGGCCTCCTTGGGCCCGGTGTTATCTTCTGAGAAATAAAGTGTTTTCTGCCAGCCTCATCAACCTAGCCTGAAATTCACTGTGGTTTAACATTCACAGACTTTTTTTACTTGTTGTTTCTAATTTTCTTGACAACTAATGGCTGAATTTCCAGCGATGCATTAAAAAAGGCGATAAGCTAAAACACATCAGATGGACGCACTGCACAAAGATCAAACTCTGCTCTCACAGACTTGATGACTTCCATCTGCCCATCTGCTTTTTAAGCTTTATTTTGTCCTCTCCGCACGCACACACACACACACACACACACACACCAATGAGACAGTTTAAGTCCCATGAGATGTTGTGCAGAAGTAATAAAATGATGTCAGAAAGATCAATTACAAATAAACCCCTCTAACTAGCATCCACTTATCTATCAGGGAAATGAAGATGCCGTTTCACACCGCAGGTGTTAGCAAGATGAAAACCAGGATGCAACATCAACACTGAGCTTCAACACTGACCGATTCTGTTTCATAAACAACCTGCAGCTCCACAAAGAACATAAAATTAGGAATATTTCCATTACCAATATCATAAATAAGTAAATATCTAAGCAAACTGAACAATTTTTCACTTCAAACTTAGTAGTTCGACTCTGATATTCTATTCCAGCTCTGCTCGTCCAACCTTGGTCATGACGGCAAGATTATGTGACACACATTACATTCCTTTTTCACACTCACAGCTGAACTTTGCTGCAGTTTTTGGACTGCATCTCCATGAGGAATGTCATCTTCTCTTGCTTTTGTTCAGCATGTCTCATGCTCTCAGATTCTGAAAGTGCTGTGTGGGAATAATCTGGGAGAGCTGTAATGTGCTGGTCCTCAGATCACCCCTGCACTCACCTGCATTAGTGTACATAAATTCTAAATTAATAATGAAATCAAAATAACATGCAAACTGATTGATGATTAATCTATACATAACAAAACCCAAACCTCAAAGAGTGGATATAAACTACTTGTTTCATCTGAATTCAGTTTGTTTTACTCAATAGAATGCATACCGCAGTCTGACTATCTTGACTTCACTTTAATAACAAAACGTGTAACGTCTTCATGCATCACGTTGGCATATTGATGAATGGAACTGACGCCCTTTTAATGCGCACTGGTGTCTACGCCGAAGCTAATTGTTTGTATTATTCAAGTTGACCCCTTTACTGACAGTAATTAAGTCTAGATACACTTTATCTGATTTAAGTGAGCAAGTAATTAAAGGCTTTTGTAATACCTGAAAACTGCTCAGTGAGTAAAGATTGAGATCAGAGAAGAGCAGATAGATATGAGCTGCATATGAGCAGAGATGCTGTAATGACATGTTACGAGTAAAATTACATAAATAGTCATTCTGAAGAAAAAATTCCATTAGAAGTATAGTCCATACAACTTGTGTGATATATTCCATCACTTCAGTTGGCAAAGTGGGAAATGTGCAGAAACAGCAATTAAAAATCATTCAGTAAATAATCTAACTGATCAATAATAATAGTCGTCATAGTTGGAGCAGTAGCAGCCTTATTAATAAATGATTAAAATAGCTGTGTTCAACGTCAATGACAAACAGATGTGACATAAAAAATCTCGATTAATTGCATTATTTTCTGTGATTAATCACAATTAATCGCATTGTTATGCACAAAACTAATAATGCATTCAAAAGTAGTGTATTGTGCACTTTTTTCCTTTAAAAGTAGGCCAACTGCTATATGAACAAAACTTTAATAACGTTGGTTTTGCAAACACTTTAACAAATAAGGTGCTTTCTACAGCAGTGTTCCTTTTACATAGTAGCAGATAAAATGTTTATTGTAGCATAAATGTCAACTTATAACATTAATGTAATTAAATTCAATTAAAAAAAAAAGCTATTTGTCACTGCCAGGACATGAACGTTTTTATAGAAAATATTGTATAGTTTGTTATAGAAAAACAAGTTATGCTCAGAGTCCAGAGCCTCGATCATAACATTATAACAGGCATCTTTCTATTAGAGACCTGCACGACTGCGGTGCGGTGCGGGACAACACTTGATGTGCGGGTAGAGACTCAGGGATAGATCTGTAAAGCAATATATTATGAGAGGGACTTGTGTTACCTCGTCACATACGACTCAAAATAACAAACTACAAAGTTAACAAACGATGCACTGCACTGTGCTGAGCAAGAGCGCTTCTCTGCTGTCTTCACGTGCTATCAGAAACTTCCTATTTCCAACTTATAAAGTCATGATTACGAGCTCATGCATTCTTTTCTGTTAAAAATAACAGTAGACAGTAGTTCGTGAATGTCGACGCTTAGCCTAAATAATTTGATTGGGAGCATCCACTGTGACCCATGATTTTTAGGTCCCCTTGAAGAAACAAGCTTGTACCTCATACAGAATTAAGTTTTTTGAAAATCTAAAAATATGCAGAAAGTTGGTTTAGATTTATGGTTAGTGTAGGGTGACAGAAAATACAGTTTGTACAGTATAAAAACTACTACACCTGTGGAATGTTTCCCATAAAACTGTGTGTGTGCGCGTGTGTGTTTCTGTCCCACTCTGTGTTTCCCACTGTCACTTCAGGTCTCTGCTGAGTGTGCCAGCTCACATCGATCGAGCGGCCCTCGAGGGTTATCATGTCCTCGGACTACGCCAGGGTTACTGATGCAGGACGACTTTAATTTCCACCCGAACTGTGAAACGAAACGACTGCGCTTCGTATGTTGATCAAATGCTCTGTTGACAAAGGAAACTAATTCACAATTGACTGTTGAAATGTGTCCGCAAGCAAATCATGTCCTTTCAGTGAGCGTCATGTTCCCGTTTGCGGCAGCAGCAACGTAATTGAAACAAATATTTCCATCATTTTGTTATTGCAGCATAATGGGTCTGCTTACGTGCATTTTATTTCTTTGACATTTGCCCCCAAGCGCTGCGGTCGCGGGACTTTTTGCCATCCGTGGCAGAAGATGGATGATCGCCCCGAGTGTGTAACCCTGAAAAATGGTCTCTGCGTCCACTCTCAAATATACTGCCTCATTTCATCAGTTTTAACAACCTCATTTAAACGCACTTAATGACTCTTACAAATGTCCGGGTGGAGGAATAGATTTGCAGGCTATTCTCTGAGGGTTGTGTCCTCCGTATCCCGTCACGAGGCCGCATGCATCTCCATTAGAGAGCAAATCGCACTAGAATGCAGCTACAAACCAATTATGGGCCGTCGAGTAAAAGGCCATTGTAGAAAACACTGCGGCTATTTGTACCCATTTAGTTTTTTGTAGTACAGTTACGTCATATTACCATTTGTACTCTTCTTCTTACTTCTTTCCCCTGCATGTTATTTATCATGGTTACTGGTTTCTCTCTGTTGGGAGATTAATTCATACTTTGGTGTATGATAAAGTAGCCATATGGTCTTTTTTTCACACGCACACACACAAAAGAAGGACTGAGCAGGAGAACTGGTGATCATTCACAGAAGTGTTTCATCTACTGAAACATTTTATCATGGAAAACAACTTTTCCTTTCTCTTGAGAACTCGTTGTACTATGAACACTATGTAAAATCAAAACTTCCTTCTGAAAACTAAGCAGAAGTCACGATGGTGACATCACAATCATGAGCTCATTACCATATGACCGCCTATTTGTACATATCAACGGCTACTCAGCCACAGTACATCCTCATGAATGAATGAACTATGCTGATACACAGACGTTAGCCAATCATAACAGGTCATTTACATGCTGTCTTAAAGGTACAGTAGCAATAACAGCCCGTTTAAAATGACCAAAGTGAAAAAGACCAAAGTGATGTAGAAACCTAAAATAAAAAATGGGCTTGCATGGAAAAACGTTTGACTGGCTAAAAAAACTGTAACTGCAATATTTATTTATTAACATTGCAATTTATTTATTTTATTTCTAAAAAAATAAATAAGAAACATCACTATAATATTACTGAATTGTAACCTATTTCATAATAAATCTAATTTATATAATCAAAAATATTATTTTTTATTATTATTATATTATTTTATGTACTGTAACAACAGTTGCAATACTAATATAATATCTATCTATAACAAATATAACTTGTTTATTACTATTTTTTTGCTTTCAAACGATAAAACAGAACTTTTATTTTGGTTCTTTTTCTTTAAATGCTTCTGTTTGGAAACAACAGATTGGGAAGATTTTTTTAAATCCATTTTCCAAATCTTTGTGATTTAATAATAACACTAATCCATATTGCATTTTTAGGCATTGCTAGAATTAATAATTGATTAATTAACACACACACACACACACACACACACACACACACACACACACACACATTATATATATATGTATATATATATATATATATATATTATATATATTTTTTTTTTTTTTAAGTCACCAACGGACTGGTGAGTAACAGGGTTTCATTTATTCACCAACACTGAATTGTATTGTTATTTGACTTTTGGTTAGTATTCATTTTAAAAACATACATGTGTACATGCAGTATATACTCATAATTTTTACAGTACACACTGCTCACACTAAACCAGTCAACATTATTTTCTAAAAATAACAGTTTTGCCACCAAAAACCTGCTCAGAACACATTCTCTCTGGATAAACAGGTAACTGCTTTACACTGGTGTACATTAACACTACGTGCCAAACACAAAAGAGGGATCAAAAAAACCTTTGAGCTCGACTGAGGCCTTCGCTTCCAAAATTCCACAAGTTCAGCTGCTAAAAGCACTTCTCCTTCCACCAAGCTGTTCATACATTTAATTTACCAGCGGCATATGCAGCTCACATCAGAGCTCTATTCGTATTATTACCCTACGTATTACAAATTTAAATGATCTGAATAAAAACAACTGCCTAAATGTTTTCCCTCCCATCACGGTGTATATATATTAATATTTTTCTCTTACAAGAAATAAATCAAAATGCCGGTGCCTAAAGCGGGAAAATATTACCTTGTAATGATGCCTCACCCTGCCTCTTGAAGGGCACGGCGAGTGAGAGACTCTTTAGAAGGCAAAAGAGAACAAAAATGGAAACAGAACTGGCTCTGCCGAGACACATTTCATATGTGTAGCAATAACAGCCGAGGTTTCTGACTCGTTAGTAGTTTTTAATAAGACAAAAGAAATGTAATTAAATGTTCCATTGTCACACGAACACCTTGTTCTAACAAAAGGGTCGAACACAAATACTTAATAAAAATACGCTAAGTCTCTTTTAATAATTAGCTGCCATTCGTTCAGAACTAATTAAAATTCTCTCTCAGCCCTGTATTTGGCACAATAACACGGAAACTCTGAGGCTGTTGATTCAGATGACAAAAAATGAGACAATGAATAAGAACTTAAGAAGATATAAAATAATACCTCAGACTCAGATTTGGAAACCTAGAAGACCATTATATTAACATGTAAATAGTGAATTTGTTGTGCTCTTTTTCTATAAACTTATAGTGTATAAAAGTAATTAAATGCAAAATTAACAAAATTGTCCAATTCTTAAGTGACTATGCTTACAATTTTTGCCTGACAGACTAGCAGAGAAATGCCTTGTGCTTGAAATTAAGGAGGAATTATTTAAGTTATGTAAGCAACAACCTAGAAAATACCTAAAACATTACTAATAATAGTTTAATTTATTATTATCTAAATTAATACTTTTAAAGAAAATATGCATGAAATTAAAAGTAAAGGTGTATATCATGTTACAAAAAAATATTTTAAATAAATGCTTTTGCTTTTCTTTTTTCTTTCTATTCAACAAATTATGTTGAAAACAAGTATATCATGCCCAATATTCCACAAAAAAATGAAGCAGCACAGTAGTGTTCCATATTAGTAAAAATGAAGAAAAATATTCTTGAGCAAATCAGTATATCAGAATGATTTCTGAAGGATCATGTGACACTGAAGACTGGAGTAATGATGCTGAAAACTCAGCTTTGCATCACCGGAATAAATTACATTTTAAAATCCATTTAAACAGAGAGCATCACTTTAAATTGAAATAATATTTTACAATATTACTGTGCATTTGATAAAATAAATGTAGCCTTCTTTCAATACCATTAAAAAGCTCAAATCATGTGTAATGTATTCAACATTGTAGAGTTAAAATGCTAATTTAAAGTGCAACTGTTAAAGAAACAGTTGTGTTGTGTTGTGCTGATGGTGATTGGCTACATTAGTAAAAGCAAATAAAACTCCAGAATTACTAAAAGCACAAACCAGAAAGCTTTAATCCTGATAGTTGCGCCAAAAGGCCACTATCCGAGAGAGACGTCCGCCCATTCAATCGGATATTTGCATCTCTATTAGGCATTACTTTCCAAACTTTCAAACATCAAGGACATTCTCCCACAATGCTTTCTTATGGTAATACCAGTAACCTAATGACACAGTGCATTGTGGGGCTTCTCAGAAGCTTAAAATATGAGCGCATGAACCCAAACAGCATCAATTTAATCCCTGATGAATCATAAAAATCTATGTTGTAATACCTTCCCAGCAGCACAGGTAGGGGGAAAAATGACAGTGATAATATATCCCACAGAGTGGAAAGAAATGATGGGGCACTGCCCTCGTTCAAAAATATTTATTGCACTCTCTTGCGCTTTACTCGCTCCGCAAGGGCATGATGAAATACTTCTAATTTCATTATGACCTTCAAACATCTCTGCTCCATTTGTAGATAACGTTGATAAGAAAGACAGGGGGCACCGGGAAGCATTTGCTTGTGAACCGCGGCACACGGCAAAGAAAAGTGGCACGCAAATAGCTCCCCTAGAGAGTCTACGGGCTGTTTGCTTTTCTACAGGCACAAAAGCGAGATATGACTCATAAACTTGGCTGATGTTTATGACTGCGACTAACACTAGTGGTAATGGACTGGATGAATGGAAGGGGTTGCATGCGTGTGAGAGATCAGGCAAATACAGTATGTCAATTCCATCATGCAATAGTGTCAGGGAATCGCAAACATGCTTCTTGAGTATCACATGCAGCCTGCGGTAATTTTTCGGTGCAATGCTGTTCCTTTCGAGCATTTGGATATGGCGTGATTGGTAAATTCGTGATTCTGATGAGGAACGACTGCGAGTCAATGAGAACCACAACGGAACACCATGATTGAGTCGCCCCCAAACTTCCCATGCATTTAAAGCTTATCTTTTATTAATGTGTCTCTTATTAAGATGAGAGCTCACGATGAAGCTTCTCTTGAGAATTTTCAGAGGTTGAGGAGCATATATGCAAAGAAGAGATGAAAACACGAGCTACGGTATTAGCGGTGGCAAGAGAGGAGAAGCACAGATGTCACTTTTTAATGAAAACATGTTCCATCTACAACCTTCTCAAACTTCTACCAACCAGTGAAAGAGCTAAACGAACATAACTGACCAAGGTCAGAACTGTTTTATGGTGCAAAAAACTCTAAATTAATTAAAACTAACTAAATGCAAGGGGTTTCTGCAGTGATAGAAGAACTAGTTTGGGTTCTGCAATTAACCTTTCAGTGGACATTTCTTAAAAGAATAATTTTCTTTTTTCTTTTATTTTAATAATCTAACAAATAATTTTTACACTACACTTCTAAAAATAAAGGCTACAAAAGGGGGATTTTCACAGTGATGCCATAGAAGAACCATTTTGGATTCCTCAAAGAACCTTAAAATAACATATTTACTTAGTGTGAAGTACTTTTTAATGATCTAGAGAACTTCCTTAATGCAACAGAAGGTTCCACACTCTTAAAAACAAAGTATTTAAAAGGGCAATGAAGAAAAATGCTTTTCTCAGCAATGAAGATCCATTTTTGGTTCCCCAAAGAACTTTTTTGTTTCTTACTGTGAAGAACGTTGTAATGATCTAAAGAACACTCCCCCCCCCCCACTATAAAGAACATTTTGTGAAGCAGAAGGTTCCACACTCCTAAAAGAACCATTATTTCTTTTGTGTGAAGAATATTTTATTAATTTGAAGAATTTTTTTTCACCATGCAGAATCTTTTGTGCAATGAAAAGTGTCCATGGATATTTAAGGAACACTCCACTTTTTTTTTTTTTTTTTTTTTTTTAATAGGCTCATTTTTCTACTTCCCTAGAGATAAAGGCAGGGTAGGTAATACATGTATACACAACTTTCTTCCAAATTTGTTTAAACTTTCTATATATATCAATGCATAATTAAAATGTAAGTACTCTGATAAAAAGAGTATAAAAATCGAGTGACTCTAGACCGTCTAATCTGTATTAAACACAGCTCATTATTTCCATTTCGGGACGAAACATAGGATTGGCTTAGGCGACTGTCACTCTCTCGCAACCATGGCAACCACCCTTTTGCCACACATGACCTGCCCACTTGCGCGTGCACGTTTGATTTGAGGAATTCAACAGGCGCGCATCCTAGGAATACCAAAACAATGGCAGAGAAACAGCAAGCAAAATTCACAGTACCGGCCTATGCAGTTAGTGAAGGCAAACCAGGCAAAAAAAGGAAGACAGTAACAGTACAAGAAAAGGCAATGAACAAAAAATCTTTGGATAAACAAAGAAATAAAACGTGTGAGTTAATGTCGGCGTGGCTTTCCAGCGATGGCGAGAACTGAGGGAACTCAAGGGGCTGAAAAGTGACTCCTTGATGGCTTTATTTCTGCTGGACAGGTAAATCTTTCTTTTTGTATTTTGATCATACATATTTTTTAGTTTATTTTTTCATGAAGCATGTGTCATTAGCACACGTAGCTGCGCTAACATAACTACTTAGCTAGCCGTAGTAGAGGCTTTGGAAGGAGCCCAGAAGGGAGGGGGTGGAGTGAATGGAAATAATGAGCTGTCTTTAAAACAGTCATGAGAGGTCTACAGACACTCGATTTTTATACTTTCTTTTTCAGAGTACTTACATTTTAATTATGTATTGATATATAAATAAAGTTTAAACAAATTTGGAAAAAAAGTTTTTTTATACATTTTTTTACCTACCCTGCCTTTAAACAGCTGAGTTTTACCATTTTCGAATCCATTCAGCCGATCTCCGTGTCTGGAGGTAGCACTTTTACCATAAATCATTTAATCTGATTAGACTCAAGGATCAAGGAACATTGCTGCCATACCATGGGTGCAGCAGGCACAATGATATTACACAGGCGCAAAATTATTACAAAGGAATCACAACTTAATTTTCCGTCGGTCTTAGTACACGATGTAACTACAAAAGAGTCATGTTTAAAATAGGAAAACTATAGAAACTCTTTGATCAATTTTGAGTGAGATTCTAAAGGTCTAATCAGATTCAATGATCTATGCTAATCTCAGCTAAAACTGCTACCGCCAGACCCGGAGATCAGGTGAATGGACTCAAAAACGGTAAAACTAAATGGTTTAACTCTAGGGGAATTGGAAAATAAGTCTAATTTTAAAAAAAAGTCTTTGTCGTCTTTGTATGCTCACTAGGGGCTTCAAGACATTAAGGCATAGTTTTCTTTAACGCTGCTCTGAAACAGCATAAATTGTAAAAAGCACTAAATAAAAATAAAATAAATTATATAAAATTAAGTTATATAAGTTATTTATATTTATTTAAACGTTTATATAAGAATACATAAAGATTCTGACAGAGAGAGTTAAAGATGCAGCAAATGACTACTTCCACAGCAATCTGCGTGCGCAGCATATTTTTCCATTATATTTACTCCAAACACAATATTATATTAAACAACGCCAGTCTTTTTGTATACTTTGGAAGGACAATATGGATGAAAGTCTTGCCTAGAATCTTTCAAATTGAAAGGCTATGAAATCACAGTCAATTGGTTATCGATTTCTCCCGCTGCACAGTGGCCCCAAACAAACTTCAACAATGCACTGCTGCTACCATTAGACACATCCAATTGGAAATGCAGACAAATGAGCGTAGTGTCTTTCAAAGCCCCGGTGAGGAGAAGCGACATTACTCCTCCCCATCGGCACTTGTGAAGGTAGTTCAATCACTGCACCTCTTTGTTTCAAAATGAAATGGAGATCATGCAGGACAATCAAGCCTTTGACTGCAATTTGATATATTTTATGAAATACTTAATGGATATGTTCATTTTCAAATGGCTTTGCTTAGCTAAAGCCCTTAGAGGGTAAACAATGGATATGTTTTATGCAGAACAAATAATACACTGCAACAAACCATATAATGATGCACAGTTAAAAAAGCAAATGAATGGGCTTCTAAAAATTAAAAATAAATACACTTTGACCTTTTTTATTTAGCATATTATGTATCTAAAATATATGTGTGTGTGTGTGTGGCAATGATTTTTGCCATGTGTGTGTCTGATCGTTCTCATGAAATGTGAGATGACGCATTAGCTCTGAATCTTAAGCTTTTGAAGACTGATATTATTTTACTCCCACAGGTTTGAAGGTGCTCATGGTTGCATCTGTTATCTGCTTTCCTTTAAGTTAACCTTAAAGAAGTTAGTCCACTGAATGTCAACTTTTACTGTCTGGACCTTTTTAAATGCCAGTTATTGGTGGGATGACCTGAGAGACGTTGCTTTTTTTCTGCCAATGAACCAAAATGGCACGATGCCACAGCCTGGCAGGACTGCACTGGGCTTTTTGAACCAGGTCAGAGCTCTTGCTGCTCTTTTTTGAAATGGCAGAAATGTGATTGAATAAACACAGAATTGAAAGGCCTTGGGTTCCATCAGCGGATTCGTCGGACGAGCAGAATCATCGTGATTGAATGCAAAATCTGCCATACGCAGGCTTCAGATTCCAGTGGGCTCTTACTGGGATCGCGTTATAAGCTGACTTGATTTTCTATGAAATTAAGGACATTGAAAATGAAAAATCACCCACTGAACTTTAGAGACTTGTACGTGTTGTATTTCTGGACATGTATTACTGCAGTTAAACTGAAAAGAAATCATATGGTCGAGATGGAAATCTACAAGAGAAATTCTTCTGCACAGAAACAGAACAAGAACTCGAATTAGTTATTTCTTTTGCTCTAATTTCCCCTCATAAGGGATGCTTTCCCAACACTCAAAAACGACCCCAAGGACATCCTGTTGCAATTCAATCTAACATGTAAAATGAAGAAAGGAGTTCTGTGTGAAATTAATGGCCCCGTGGACCATCATTTTTATAGTTGTTGGCAAGAGAACCTCTGGCTATCCGTGAGGTTGCAGTAATGGTGTTGCTTACAAAGAACCTGTCAGTGAAAACTCACTGCATTTCTCCCAGACGTCCAATATAGCGCAGCTCAAAGACAGCTCGCCCTGTTCGCTTCTCAAGAGGTCCTGGGCTTCAAAATGACCTTTTTAAATGGTGGCAAACAAGCCACTGACCTTTTCAGGTAGAGGCAGTGGAACATGATCAAGTGTAACCTCAAATTCACAGATGAACACTGAATAGTAATTTTTCAATCAGAAGAACATTCTCATCTATCTATCTATCTATCTATCTATCTATCTATCTATCTATCTATCTATCTATCTATCTATCTATCTATCTGTCTGTCTGTCTGTCTGTCTGTCTGTCTGTCTGTCTGTCTACCTACCTACCTACCTACCTACCTACCTACCTACCTACCTACCTATCTATCTATCTATCTATCTATCTATCTATCTACAGTATCTGTCTGTCTATCCACCCACCCACCCACCTATCAGTCTACCGATCATCTACTGTATATGCTTATCTATCCATCTACCTATTTAACCCTCTTTCTTTCACCCATTCATCTACCTATCCACCCATTTATCCATTTGTCTACCCATTCATCCATCCACCATCCATCTATCCAACTATCTGTCTATTTATCTATCAGACTACTATGGGTGGAATGGTACACAGATGTCATGGTTCAGGTTTACAGATAAACAAGGGGAAAAAAACAGTGCGACACATAACGTAGCCTATATACGCTGAGTTCCAGAATTTTTTAATGTGTTCAAAAAGGAAACTCAAATGGCAGAAAGCGAAACCTTGTTTTCATTATTTTAAAAAAGCAGATGTTTTAATTTCATTGTACACAAATAAAAGCAGACCTTTATAGAGTGATGCATTATTAATAAGACAATAAGTGTTTAAAGTTGATTCTGCAGGTACATGGAAACAGTTGAAGTGATAGCGCAAATACAGTGAACTAAACATCAACGCACCCGCCTCTGTGTCACCGTTGGAACTGAAGTACAAAGCCTATAATTTATACAATAAATACTATTTTAGCATTCAGATACGTTACATCACAAATATGGAAATATTTGCCGAATGAGAGAGGTAGGATACACGAACACAAAGCTCCATTTCACAAGTGCACAAGCCTTTAAAGGATACCTCTTTGTCAGTCTTTGAGTGACACATTCAGAGTCAGCACATGGTCGCTGTCTAGTGGGCTATGTTTTCAAGTGTGCAATTCACAGCATTCGCTGTTCTTCTGTTGGCGGCTGGTTATCAAACTGCGCTGCATTGCTTCGGGCGACCCCTTCTGGATTGGGGGTGAATTGCCTGTATTCGTTGTAAGGCCTCATGCACTGAACAGAGATGTCTGTACTGTGATGGTTTGGTACAAATACATGTACAGTTCCACCCCTACCGTCTACCCATCCATCCATCCACCCATCTATCCAGCAGTTTACTTCTCTATCTGTCTACCCATCCTACCATCCACCCATCCACTGTTTATGCATCCATCCACCCACTTATCTAACCATCTATTCATCCATCCACCAACATGTCTATCCATCATTGTACCTATCCATCAGTCCATCCATCTACTTATTTAACCCTCTTTCAAACTCTTCCTGCTGTTCCATCAATATCCACAATACCGATTAACATAAAAGCACTGTGAAAGCACACAGCAGTAGTTTGTTGCCTTTTTCCTTAACACCTGGATGTGTGGCATCCCATCACCAAAAATAAATGATTTTGCAGATGCATTAGCCAGCACTCCCAATGGTTCAGCATATCCAGTGGATGAGGATATGACGGCTGGCGCCAGAGACAGACATTATCAGGCATTACATCTCTGTCACTCAGAAACAATGGATGAACAAACCAATTTCACACAGGCATGCATGGTCAGGCTGGCCGCAGCTCTTACAAGCGCCCTCGACAAGGAAGCACTCGTACCACCCAGGATGAAAGGTATTTGCAAACAGAGACAGAGCGAGTGTAAGAACGAGGGGTGGAGAACAAGAAAAAGGCTGACATACATGCTGCTTATACGCCACATTTCTTATTTCTACAACTGTTAGAACTGTCAGTTCCACAACGCAGCCAGAGGAAAAAAGAACAAGATCTACACTCGTCTTCCAGACACTCTGCCAGAAGCACACTATTAGGGCAATACTTTTGCAACTCACTCAGCACCGGAGCTTGTCTTGTGGTGGCCGAAAAATGCTAATCAGCTTGCTACCGCCAGTCTCTCTCGTAGGCAAGGTGCAAGAGGTTCATAAACAACCTCCACAGTCTCTTTCTGGAGCCAGAGGAATGTCTTTACGACACCACAGATGGGCTTTGTCTTTCATATCGGACTGAAAAATCAATCTCGTGGATTTCACAGCTAGACTGTCAGAGTTTTCGACGAATCTTCCACACATCTGATGCCCATAATGCCTTGAGGCCCTCTCTCTCTGGAACATTCTTCAACAGAGTCTCGCTGTCAGGTCCACATTGAGCTATTTATAAAGAACAGAGGTTTCCAGATTCAGATCCAAAATGACGGTGTAAAGCCTGCAGCAGGTCCATCCCAGGCTCTGACCTTCTGTTCATTGTAACCGTCCAATTCAGTGAGACCCTACCGACTTTTTTAAATTAAAAAAAGACAAAAAGCTGATGGGTATGGGGTAGTTTTGCAAGAAAATACAACATTTTAAAATGATTCCATCTGCTGGGATGACTCATTCTGTTTTGAAGGATTCAAAATCCAACAGACACCAGGGATGTGCAAAGCGACATGCTTTTAAAATCAAATCGCAGGCAAGATCGCTTAAACTAACAGTCCATTTAATGGTCTTTAGAAAGCACTAGTGGGCTTTAAAATGTGTCATTTACTCACCCTCAAGTTGTTTCCAACCTTTATGAGGGTTTTGTTTTTTCTGTTGAGCAGAAAAGAAGATATTCTGAGGAATGTTGGTAACTGAACTGTCGTCGGTAGCCATTAACTTCCACAGTATGGAAATAAATCCTATAGAAGTCAATGGCTACTGTCAACTGTTTGATAACCAATATTCTTTTGTATTCAAATGAAGAAATGCAACTCATACAGGTTTGGAGAGTCAGTAAGCAAGGACTGAATTTTAGTTTTTGGGTGCAAAATCCTTTAATAAGTAAATAGTTCTGTATAAATTGCTTAGTGTGGACATGATAGTAAGTTGAATATTAAAATGGTTTACTGAGACTGGTGTAGAAATACTTGACTGACCTGCCCAAAGCACTGAACTCCATTCAACATTACTGGGATGAATTGGAACGCAGATTGTGAGTCTGACCTTATTCATGCTCAAGAATAAAAGGAAGCAAATCCACAGCCATATTGCAACTATTGCTGTAAATACATTAAAAAGTAATTATTTACATGATATGTCAGTTAAAGCAAAACTCATTTTATTATGAGGTTTGAAAAAAGTCAAAACAGTATTTTAGCAGAAAAAAATAGATAATACTAAAGTGACTTTATAAGTCAGATGTATAAAGAAGAACTTGAATTAAAAAAAAGTATGCAAAACATGAGATTACTAATTCATGGTAATGAATATAGCACTTGTCACTAAATTTAACCTGTGGAATTTACTGTACACCCACTACTTGACATGAGCTTATTTGCAGAAATAAAGAATACAGATTCCAAATGGTGTACTTTGTTTCCTGTTGTCATGTCATCTGAGTTGAAGCCCTGTTTGTGTTTAACTTCAAAGGATAAAAATAACTGGAGACGCAGCTAGAAAGCACTGAAATAATCAATCATAAATATCAAGTTCTACACTCTGATGAAAAAAAAGCATTATACACTAATGACCATCCTAATGTAATAGTGAAAATTCATTTATCTACATCTGCTGCCAATTCAAATGTGAAATGAGATGAATATAATTTTAATAGCACTGTCTCATCTACATTCTCCACCCCATATTTGTTATCATATGCAACATACATACAGTAGTAAATTTAAACATAATCGCAATCAGTATTCACTGAATTTACACACAAAAAAAAAAAATCCCATGAGTACTGATTGTGATGTATATATATATTACACATATTTTCTATCTATAGTTATATATTACATAAAATGACGAAAATATTTTTTATAAATGCATTCAATGGCGACCAACAGAAAATAAACTGCCCGCTGTGTACAATTACTAGCCAACTGGGCTTATATGTCTTTGATGTGGCAACAGATCAAACAAATTAATTTGGGATTGCACCAAAAAGGCACCGGAGCCGTTTGGAACTGCCTTTGAACAAAGACACGGTGGAAAGACATCTCATGGATCCAAACCCACAAGGCACAGTCAGATCCTGTAATTCATGTTTAATACAGGAGGCGGCACGGGGAAAGTAATTGGTTTGGAAATTCCGTACAGTACATTTACAGCATTGTGTCTCCTGAGGACTGTTGAGGAACGCTATGTGATGATTCCACCAAACATTCCCACCAAAGCCCTCCACTTATACAGCACACTAAAACAGTAATGTTTAGCGCAGATAGTACTCGTCTGGAAAATACCCTGCGTAAAACTGTAAAACTGGCTTCAACATTACATTTCTGTGCTTTATCTTCATTGTACATGTTGAATAAAGTTTGACCTCAACACATCAAATTCTCATTGTCTCAGGAACAATGACCTCTTTCCTCCATTCAATTCTGATAAAGAAAAAAAAACCTTTTGAAGAATGTCGAGTTGGTTTTCTATAAAGATATGAATGAAACAGAACAAAGATATGTATTTAAATGTAAGTCTTCAAAATAGGAACCTCATCAATAAAAGATCCCAGACACTCAAGACGTAACACTATCAGACTTATGCACACACACGGTTAGGAGTTTACATTTGCATTATAGCTTCAAGAGTACAATTGCAGCAAGCCAATCTAAAGCTTCTGTAAGACGAAACACGAAATCAGATTCATATAAGGAAAGGATTTCCTTTTAAATAAAGAAAACACAGACATGAGGGTTGGACCATGTATAATTAGCAAAGCAGAACACGGAAAGGAAAAACCAGGGCAAACAGCTTATTGTTCTTTCATACATACCAACTTTCCAAATGAGTATCTTCGTAAATAAGAGCTGACCACGTTATTCTCTACAACACTAATTTGCGTCAAATTACGTTTTATGAGAACGGCTGTATTTTGTCAGCCTATTTGGAAAAATCCCATTAAAATGAGATTTTATCCAGCAAAAAAGGCCTCTGTGAGCTTGAAACATGAAATAAATCGTATTTTCTAGAAGGTTAATGTAGTTGTTAAAGCCGTTAAAATTGCGGATCTTATTATTAACAATCTTAGACGAGAGGATCGGCTTCATTCAGGTGCCGCCTTATTAACAAATTAAAAACATGGAAGAAAAAGATGAGATGATCAACACACAGGGCCCATATTTTGACCCTCAAAAATGCCTTCTGCTTCTTTATAATCAACACATAAATAGTAAATTGAGTATTCAAGGCCAGAACACTAAAAAAAGGAAGCCATTAATATTTCATCTTTATGACTTCTGAAGAGAAGCCGGGTTTTTCGCCTCTTTCCATTCGAGATTTAAATGGCATAGAGCGATAGATGACAGCACTGGGGACTAATGATTCAAATGCCACTGCCATGTCGTCACTTTTTCTCCTCACTCCCCTGAGAGAAATAAACGAGCGGTAAATATCAAGAGGAAATGAACGCAATTTGTAACTTGTGATGTATAATCCCAGAAGAAGCCAGAACACCATGAATCTCGACTTTCTCATTTGCTTCTTGTTGAATATGTTTACAGGAACGTAACTGAAGCAGGCAGAAACCACAGAGACCGCGTGTTTTTTGACCTTCAACGAATCTCGTTAATGAAGGGTAGCTGCTGTGTTATTAATTACATGATCGGTAAACTCAAATTCATCCATGAATTGGCCGAGAACCTCATCCATTGAGGAGGCACCTCCCATATCAAACTGGGTTTTAAGCTTAAATAAAGAAAACCAATTGGACTAAAAATACCTTTAAAGCAATCCATACCACTATTTTTCAAGTCTTAAGTTTTGTGTGAGAAACTAAAATTTAAATGGGTATTTACTTGTAATCTTCCACCTCAAGTGCTTTTGATCACAACTGGATCATTGAGTCAGTAAACTGAATCAGTTCAATTCATCAATGAATCATTCAGAGCTAATCTGTGAACTGGATCAACTGAAAAGATCCAACTCTAAAGAATGACTCATTCACAAATTGTTGAAAAAGTTAATTGTTCACTACTTCTCAATAACTTTTATTTTGGTCTGTTCCTCACACAAAACATAATATAATATATAAAGAATAATTTATACAATTAATAACTGGTAAAAATGTAAATTCTGTAAGAAACAGGCTTAAATTTAGAGCGGTATTCACTGATATTAACCTCCAGCGCTATTAATCACTATGACTGGTTCTGGTTAATGATTCAGATCATATGAAACTGAATCAGTTCAATTCATCAATTAATCATTCAGAGATATTTTGAAAACTAGATCAACTGGAAAAGATTCAGCTCTTAAGAGTGATTCATTCGCAAATTGGAAATCACTTCTCCTCTTAACAGCTATTATTTTGGTCTGTTCCTCAATCAAAAATATTAAATGTTATATATAATATTAGAAAATAATTTATACAGTTAGTAATTAGTAAAAATAGTAATTCGGTTAGAAACAGGATCAAATTTACAGTGGTATTCACTGGTAATCTTCAGCTCAGATGCTATTGATCTTGTTGCTATTGATATGACTGGATCAATGAATCATTGAATCATCAAAAATTATTTTCAGCTGATAACATTCTTTTGGTCTGTTCTTCACACAAAAACATTACATGGCCTCAAAACACTACAAGTCATGTGTGATACAAGTCACTTGAATTCTCCATTTATCGATTGCATGGAAACAGCAACCACCACAGAGCAACACACTGACAGCGAATTACAACAGTCCTTTCATTTTTGGTTGAACTTTAAGCTCTTAGTGCAATTTTCATTGTAGTGATTACTCTACGAAACCTCATGCTGGGAATTAGCATTAAACATTTGGCAGTTTATCTGCATAACTCTGAGGGATAATAAAGCAAT
Source organism: Carassius carassius (assembly GCF_963082965.1). NCBI lineage: Eukaryota > Metazoa > Chordata > Actinopteri > Cypriniformes > Cyprinidae > Carassius > Carassius carassius. The sequence continues at coordinate 4,163,238 of NC_081781.1, read as the reverse complement.
CTTTTCCAGTGCATTTCTCAAATGTAATCATCTCAATGACAACACTTCTGTTCAACTTTACAGTAAAGGTTGCAAGTCAACCAGAGTTCACATCTCCCCGCTGAGCCACCCTTGGCTCAGAGATGCTTTGTTTCCATCATTCATTCATTTTCTGCTTCACACTTGCAGCTGGTAGGCTTTCCCTCTGAATATGCACACTGTAGTACACAACACCCTTGAAATGCGTGAGGGAGAGCTAAAGACTTGACACTCACATTGATATAAACTGCCCCTCACATCATCCTTCATAAATTTTCCCTCACTTATGTTGTGAAAAATGCATGTTTATTCAGCTATGAGATCTAGCCTTCAAACGAAGCTGCTGAAAAATAGGTGCAAAACTATTAAAAACATTGAAATGGCAAAAGTGAATTTGTTTTTAAATGCATAGAAACATGTTGGAAGCAGTTGTGGCCAATTGGATTTGGCACAGGTAAAAGTGTAAAAGTGCTTTTCCAAAACAGTACTACAAAACAACTACATCTGCATTTCCTGCAGAAAATGCCAGCACTTGCAAAAACAACATAGCATAGTTATTGAAAAGGTTTTGGAAAATTAGTTAGAAACAGCGTGTTAATCCAGATCAGTCTACACAGCAAAACCATAGCGTATTTATACAATTAAAGTGAAGTTCTGGTTAACATTGACTTCTAATGCATTTAAACTGCATGTTGTGATCATTCTAAAATAAAGTATGAGGTATACACACACAAACAAACTACTACATTCCAATTCAAATTCTTGGCCATTAATTCAAATTCAAATATCTCATAGTGTTTCATATCTGAAGCCACAGTTCTTTATGATTAATTGCCTCATCAGGCTTTTGTGAAAGGTCAATATTTACGGACACAAAGATGAAGACATTTCATCATATGAAAACATGACCGATATCCCTTGAAGACAGAGATAAACATTTTAATCAGAGCCGTGAGGATTTTCACTCTGCAAGGGCATTACTACACACACACACACGCAGCTGCACATTTCCACTGGATTTCTGAAAAATTCATAATAACATCCCTTCTGGTTAAATCCAATCATGTGCTTCTGTTAAGAGAAAGAAATGTGATACTGCATGGATACTAAAGAAATCTATTGGATTTTGTCCTGTACAAAAAGTTCTTGGGTCTTGTGTTTAAATGTTATATATACACAAACAGGTTTTGTAAGGAATAATTTGCATGGCAGAACATTGCATTTCAAGAATTCAAGAGTCAATTACTCCACTTAAGCTACGGATATCAAATGCACATGTCTATTAAACATGTTTATCTCAAGACATTATTCACTTTTTTATCCCTCCTGAATTCCCCAATCAAGTATCCTCCCTGACGCCACTGTTATTAGTTAGAAAGAAACATTGAAAAGTTATACAGAACTGCAATGGCGTCAACAATCCTGTCACAAAGAATAGAAAATGAATCAACAACCTCAAAACCCCCATCAACCAATCAGAATCAAGAATTCGACAATGCTGCCCTGTAAACAAACATAATCAGCACAAACGGCTGCTTATGTGTCGAGCACCAGAAAGGAACGAAATTGCTTTTGCCAATAGAAAACACTTGCTTTTCATCAATTTGCGATGTGCAAATGGCTCTGAACAGCGCTGTGAGGTGACCCAGGTTTACCCGTGATTCATGTATTTAACTGATAATGGAGTAGGAAACAGACTCAAGCTGTGTGCGATGGTTGGTATCTTGCAGGTAATCTCAGAGTAATGTGTCTTGAAATGTAGCATAACTGGGAGAGAGCGTGCAATTTGATCCATTTGGCTACCAGATCTTAGTATTTCATATTTTCAACATACAACAGGATATCAACATACAGTGATACTGTATGTGTTTGTGTGTGGTTTTTTGATAAATTACAGTTTAAAATATATTCAAAAAGAAATCAGTTTTTTTTAAATAGTAAAAATATTCCACAATATCACTGTCTTTGCTGTATTTTGGATCCAATAAATGAAGTCTTGGTGAGCAGAAGAGACATCCTAAAAATCTCACACAGAAATCTTTGCGCATGCATATGTGCACAAGCAAACTAGTCAAAGTTCTGTAAGTCAAATCATGGTATCGATTTACAGGGATGTTAAATAAAAGATGTTCTGAAAGCACATTGCAATAGACAAATTAATTAAAAAAAAGTTGTAAAGATTATTGCAGTACATTTTACAATAAACTACTATTTCAGTCTTTCTACTTGAATGTGTTTATGTTTTTCCTTTGTAATTATTTGTGAAATTTACTAGCAATTGAATTGAATTTCTATTTCAAAGTGCAGTGATGGCAATCTGAGAAACAACATGGTGCCATATTGATACACCTTGGTAAATTCAAAGAATACCATGGTACAAGGTCAAATAATTTTTTATACTTTTTATTAGTAATAGATATACATAATTAGTGCATCGCTCAAATGTGTCTCTCTAATCCAGTGGTTCTAAAACTTTTTGACTCAAAAGCCACCAATTGTCCACAACAATAGACCTCAAGACTTTGTGATTTACTGGACAAGGATTTGAAAAAAAAACAAAAAACAAAATCGGTTTCAAAACTGTTTTTAAATTCATTTTAAATAAGTACCTTTTTAAATATTTTTAAAAGTTAAAAAAAGGTATTGTTTTATTTTTGTTATTTTTCTTCATGATTATTTTACTTTCTTTTATGTAAAGCACTTTGAATTACCATTGTGTACGAAATGCTATATAAATAAACTTGCCTTGCCTACATATATGTATAAATATATATATATGTATAAATATATATATATATATATATATATATATATATATATATATATATATATATATACATATATATATATATATATATATATATATATACATATATATATATATTTACTCACAAAACAAAACAAAAACAAAAAACTAACAAAACAAAAAATATTTTGAGCCTGTCACAACTAGAAAATTCCTAAAATATATAAACATGGTTTGATTTAATTTATATGACCTAATTAGGTCTAAAAATCGCTCTTTTCAAATTCTTCACAAAAAAGGTGTTGAGAGAGTAAATTAAAATAAGAAATGTCTTGATTAAAAGTTTGCTGAGGCTTCCTTATGGCCCCCTGCTCTAAATAGACTATAATACACTTTCTCAAGCACTCCTGAGTGCTGGATTTATGAAAAACATTTCTGTCAGCAGCTGTGGATTTGCGGTTACGCTCAGGGGAATAAATAAATAAACAAAGGCATTACAAACAAAATTAATTACAAGACAAGGCGAATAAATAAGCTGCCACACCTCTAGTTCAATTAAGAGTCGTTTGTTGGTTCTGAAGTGTCGTTAGTCATGACAGACAGCTCAGGCCTCTTAAAGTTACAGTAGCCGCATTATTTATTGTTCGCTGTGTAGAGTTTATCACAAAAAGACATTTGAGTCGACGTGATGGTCCCTCTCCATCTTGCTAATTAGATGCCGATCTGTCTTGCACACAAAAACAGACTCACAAACATTACACTGTAAATCCGCTGCACAAACTCAATCACACGCCTCATACCTGTCAAGGTAAACACGTTTACGGATAAATACTCAGCATTGAGAGTCATTAACTACACACACACTATTTGCCTTATTAGACATCCATGTCATAAGCAAAGAAAGACGAAAGACGTTAGATAAAACCTTCCCTTTCCTTCTCATGTCTTTCTGCCTCTTTTGCTTTTATATTTATCTGAAAAGCATCTATAAGCTGGACCGTGGGCAGAACAACATGGAGACTTTGATGAAAGATGACAGAGAAAGTGTCGGTCCCTCAAGACTCTAGCGTGTTCTGATGAGTTTCCTTCAGGCAATAATTAAAGAAAGCAGAGGTAAACACATTCCCTCCAGTGCTGGAGACTAACTAACTACAAGTAGCAATGCTGCTAACATAAAAGAAGTTCTGTCATTATTCACTCGCTCTCATGTCGTTCCAAACCTGTTTGCTGCTACTTTTTTTTTCTGTGGAAAACAGAAGTTGAAAACATTTTTGAAGAATGCAACTAACATAACAGTGTTGTGTAAGCATCCTTCCATGTACACTACTTTTTAAAAGCTCACCAAAAGTGCATTTATTTGATCCAAAATACAATAATACTGTGAATTAATATTAAAATTTAAAATAACTGTTTTCTATTAGAATATATATATGTAATTCATTCCTGTGATGCAAAGCTGAATTTTCAGCATCATCAAATCATTCTAATATGCCGATTTGCTGCAAATGAAACATTTATTAATACTATCAGTATTGAAAACAATTGTGGAAATGTTTCTTAGAATTTTTTTTTTCTTTGTTGAGTAGAAAGTTGTGAAAACATTTCTTTAAAATAGAAGCTGGTTGTGCTGCTCGATAAATTGCGATACATTTCTTCAGGATTCTTTGATGAATAGAATGTTCAAAAGAACAGCATTTATTTGAAATAGAAATAATATGTAATAAATGTACTGTACTTACAGTGACTTTTAACCAATTTAATGCATTTTTGCAAAATAAAATATAATTATTATTTAAAAAATACTGACCATACATTTTTACACAGTAGTTTGACTCAGTGCTTATAGATAATAATATTGATTTCTTAATTTTATCTTCAAATAACATTCTGAACTTAAAATATGCTATTGGTTTCATGAACCTGAATAACAGCTCTAGCTGTAGCTGAAGGAAGGGACTGTTATTATGAAATTATTTGTCATTATAGTTATTTCCAAAGTTTAGACTTTCAAAGTTATTTCTAGAACTTTTCTGGAACTACTTAATTTCCACAGGTATTTTCAGAACACTTCAGAAACTACTTTGCATGTCTCCACATATAGCAGAATGTTCACTTGTCTTGATTTAATTTGTCATGATGTAGTCACAATTTTGTTCACTTATGACATGTATTTTTTAGCTGCGGTTTCTAAACCAGTGAATCATTTACTCACTTTTCACTTAGAAATTGCAAGCAAATTTCACAAATAATAACAAAGAAATTCCAAGCAACACATTTAGTTAAAATTAGAAACGGAAATACTCTCCACATTCAGCAGAATGACAAAAAGCTCACTTAATTTCATTTATCATGATTTAAAAACATTTCTAAACTTTTTTTAGCTGTGGTTTCTAGAATGAATGAAAGAGAGCTACATATCAGTAAAACAGTTCATTCAGACAGTTCATGTAAATTAATCAGTTCAAAAAGTAATGATTCACTGATTCAAGAAGTCTCTTTTACAGTTAAACACTGCTGTTTTACAACAATCTTTTGTTGTATTTAGTGTAAATGCTACCTCTGGTTTCTAGAAATGAATGAAAGAGAGCTGCATTTCAGTGAATCAGTTCATTCAGACAGTTCCATGTATATGAATCAGTTCCAAAAGGAATGACTCACTGATTCAAAAAGTCTCACTTTCAGCTAAACACTGCTGCTTTCAATTTCAGCACAATCGTATTTAGCGTAATTGCAATTCTGTCATAATAATCATGATTCATTCATTCAAAAAACCCTCAAAGTTTAAAAGTCAGAGACACGCTGTTCTGAATAAACTATAAAAGTTTCTAATCTAAATCTAAAAGTTTATATTGTAAACAAACAATGGTGTATGATTTAATTTGAAACACTTGCAAATTGTGAAGCATACTGCAGTAATCTTATTTAAAACTTTGAAAAGTAATTTTTTTTTAAAGTGTAGTAACTTGTAGTGCAGCCAGCTGCTTTTACAAAAGAACATTTTTTTAGATTAAAAAGTTGTTTTTCTGTACACTAAAACATGCATCAGAGGGACACGTCAAAATCTAAGTCAAAGCAGAACTCAGCGGTAAGCATTCAACTGCTGGTGTTCACCCACAGGGTTAGTGTTAATACAATCTGCATAAAGCTAAAGCATTTGATTAGATACTCACAAAGCTTTCCGGCCACAGAAGTCCCACGGAATTCACTCAAGCGCAAAAGTTCAAACAAAAAGCTGCGATGTGAGATGACAGTAGCTCTAGTTAGAGATGCCAAGATTCTGCGGGTTCTATCGCTCCCTGAAGTGGGCTTCGAGCGAGATAGAGAAAAGCTGGCAAGCCCTTCTGCCGGGAGACTCGACTGATTCAAACCAAGAGAAATTTCCCCGAAAACGACCCCGTGCACCTCCAGCGAGTCGCTACACTACTAACAAACACCTCCTTTTCAGCCATTAATGAGACCTCAAGTGAACAATACCTTCAAAATGTGTACGTTTCTAGTTATAAGAGCAAGAGGCTGCAAAAGCCGCATGGCAAGTATGCATGAAATCTAAGTGAAACAGAAGCTAATCTGATTAAACGGCATGAAGAGTGAAACAGCAGTTCATGCTTTTCTCGTTCCTTGAACTAATTCTCCACAATGGCATTCATCTCGACTCAAATAGCAGCTGACGCCTTTTATTTCGTGCCCACATCATACTAGACAGGGCCACGGGCTCGGGCTTAATTCGGCCCATTGCTCAGAGTTTCTCATTTGCATAATGAAAGAAAAGTTATTGAGAAGGAGGAGAGCGGGACCAAATGGAGCGGAATGGAAAAGCATTGGAGTGATTTGGATGCGGATTTCATAGCTTCTACCTTTACGACAGGTGCCATGGTGGACACGGAAGCTCCCGAGCGCTTGGCGGCGAGGTCGTTGCTGGCCGACGTCACGGCGATGGTCACGGGGGTGGGAAGCAGGGACGGGATGACCGGGAGTGGGAGGAGTCCCGGCCGGTTGTTGCCGTTGGCCACAGGGGGCGCCGAGGAGCAGTTGCTGTTGCCCACGCCATTGTGAAGGCTGCTAGCGCGCTCGCGACGCTCCCAAGGGCCTCGGTAGTCTCTCTCAAAGCGGTGGTGGTGTCGTGACATCACTTCCTCTTAGAGGATATGTAGTGCTATCTGCAAGAGAGCACACACAGAGAGGGATAGCATTGATTATACCCTGTCAAAGCGCAGATAGAAATAGAATGCACTAAACAAATCAAGTTACTTGGCAGGTTTGACGTGCAACACAACAAAACTCGCCACAGACATCTCAGTATCTGCCAGACAGTGGTTAAAAAAAGGATGAATTTTAGACTGGCGTCTATTTTGAGTGTAAAAATAACACATAAGCTTCTAATACCGACAAATGGGCTCGCGTGTGATTCAGCGCAACTCCTTTGTGTGCGGGCGAACTTTTGGAGACTCCCGTGAGTGTAAGATGTGTCATCTTTGGTCACTTTTTAGATTGACCAAAGAAGTGATTACTAATAAATTACATTTATTTATAAAAAACATTCAAATTTATAAATAAATAGACTTTAACAAAATAAAAAAATAAAAATAAAAACAAATACATGAAAAATTTAACAAAACTATAAATTAAAGTTATTAAAAAATCTGTTAGAATTAAACAAAAACAAATACATAAAAATGGAAAGTTTCTAAATACTTCCAGACATGGAATTCTAATTTAAATATGAAAAAAAAACATCAGAAATAACTTTTTTGTTGTTGTTTCAAACTACTGTATTCTAACTTACAGAGTAAACTAATCCTAAACCATTTCAACATTTATTGTGTAAAATGATTTCAAACAATTCTGTACACAAATTATGACCATCCCTCAGCTGAGTCTTTTATAGATCACTTGGATTTGCATACAGTATGTTTGAGCAATGCATGTTTTCACACACATGATAAAAAGCCCATCTACTTTTTCTAATCCAGTCTCTGCCAGCCTTTACTAGAGGAAAAATTCGTTTTTATTTACAAGGCCCAGAAGAAAATACACAACTTTACAGGAAAACTTCCCCTCTTCCAGATGACTAAGGGATCCGTCCAACTATCCCGAGTTTTCCAAATGACTAAAATTGTATGGCTCCAAGGCCTCATGATTTTAATTAATCTAATCCGCAGTTTTATTGGGCTTTATTGCTGATAGCAGTGCAGGACACGCAATGAGAAAACAATGAAGCAGCACCGGGTTGGCTTTAGCGCTGCGTTAGCACCTGTGCTAACCTAATTTTCCATTATTTACAGCAGCTTCTTTATCTTGTCGTCGTCCTCCACTGACATCCACATGTAATAACTCTGGAGACCTGAGGTTGGGAGTAGCGTTATTAGTTTCTCTCTGTGTATGTGTGGGAACAGATTAAGCTGTTAGTAAAATAAGCCACTTTTGGCCGTTCTGCTGTTCTGCAACAAATTCAGGATTTATTGCGCTTTGGCTAGCGGTTTTATATTGGAGTCAGCTAAACAAGACAGAAGTGTGGAATGAGGTTTACTAGAACTGTTGTTCGGTGTTGTGGCTTTCGACCAAAAAGAGTAAACCGAATATGATAGGAATAATCAGGACATACAAAGGCTTCTCTTAATATCAGCTCATTCATTTTGAAAGGAATCATAAAAAATTAAATAATATTGAGGCAGAAGGAATAGTAAAAATTGTTTTAAAATAATCATTAATAAAACAAATCTCATGAAGTGAAATAGCTTGTCAAGCACAGATTTATTTGCCATGTTTCCAGTAGTTGCAACCACATGCAGCATTTGTAAATATTGTTATATATATATATATATATATATATATATATATATATATATATATTAGTGGTGGGCCGTTATCGGCGTTAACGTGCTGCGTTAACCTGAGACTCTTATCGGGCGATAAAAAAAATATCGCCGTTAATCTATTCTCAAAATTGGGTTTGAAGCTGGATCTATACTACGCGAGCTATGATGACTTTCACCTATGTCGAGAGCGCATTATTGTAGCGTGAATTAATATAATGCGTGAGCGCGACTCTGCTGGGCGCGCGCTCTCAGATAAACATTGCTCTTGAACACTTTTTAAGTGCAGGCATACTCTCTGAGTGAGCCCGGAGAAAATTCTTACAAGAGCAACGTGTATCTGAGAGCGCGCACGAGCAGAGAGATTCGCGCTCCGCACATTATATTCCGCGCTCAAGGAGAGAGATTCGCGCGCGGGACCAGAGAGATAAAATAACGCCATATTTTGGAAACAGGAGATGAGCCCCTGGTCTAATGCACCACCTGTCTTAAGAAACCCGTTCTCAAAGACTTAACGTTACTTTTAAACAATTATTTTATTTGGGTAACACACATATGTTGAATGTCTTCGGCAGAATTCAAATGAGCCATTTGAGAAACTCAAACCAGATCTAGATATCATGGGGTGGGGGGTGGGGGTGTTGTCTTCTGACTTAGACCGGTAAGTAGTAGTTTTTTTTCTTTTCTTTTCTTTTCTTTTCTTTTCTTTTCTTTTCTTTTCTTTTCTGAAACTAGACTATTAAAAATGTTTTTGTTAATTGAAAAAAGCTGAAATAAATCTAAATAGTAAATAATAGCCTACTCAATATAAATATTAGTCGAAAAAAAAAAAAAAAATATATATATATATATATATATATATATATATATATATATATATATATATATATATATATAGATTAATCTAGATTAATTCCAAGATTACATTGAGATTAATCTAGATTTAAAAAATTAATCTATGACCACCACTAATATATATATATATATATATTCACTAGTTTTACAGTCGGAGATGCAAAAAATTATTTTCTTTAGCTGTCAGTGCCACTCTATTCTTCACGTTAGCAAAGTCTGTATATTTCCCATGATTCAAGAGATGTAAGGTGCTGCAGATAAAGCATTATAACAGAATAACTCACTGTGTGAGAGAAGCCCTGTGTGACTGCATTTAAACAACAAATGAGATCTTCAATCCATCCCTTATAATTACACTAAACTAAATCACACACATATAAGCACACACACACACACACACACACACACACACACACACACACACACACACAGGGTACAGTACCCGCTAATGACACCACCGCCATAATTGCATTCAATGTTAAAAGCACCACATTAATTATTCATGCCTTGTAACAGATTGGCACAGTTATATAGACGCCTCTGTCGCTGTAGATTCACACTAGACCCACATGGATCATAAATATTCCATACATCCAATGCACTCAAAAACAGAACAGAAAATGTTATTTTAGTTTTGGCTTTAAATGAGTGCAAATGTTTGGAACTGTGATGTGAAGTGCATTACTGATGGAGATACTTGTAGTTATTTTGACAAATTTAGCCTTAAACTTTTGCCTATTTTATCTCTTTTATTCATGAAATGTAAATCTGCTGGGTTACAGTAGGCCTATAGGAAGCTAGCAGTAAAGACAAGACATTTTATCAGAAAAAGCCTTTCCTTCAGATCCAAATAAAGCATCTGCCCATGTAAAAGCAGCTCCTGCAGCATCTCCTTACACTGACAAACTACAGCAGCTCTGGCTTATTTTCAGTCTGTCGTGCATGAAAAAACACTCACATGTGATCCACTGTTGATCCACTGTCCTCTGTGTAAACACATCAATATCTGCAGCCTGATATGAGTCACACGCAGGGTAAAAACTGCTCTAGATAGGCAAAATGCAACTCCTAAATAATTGACTCATAACAATGAAGAGTAATAGCTGCTGAAAATTCAGCGTGCAATTACATGAATAAATTACTTTTTAAAATATAATGGAAAAGTTATTTTGATTTGTTTTATTTTTATATTTATTTACCAAATATATTATAATTGTATTAATATATAAAAACTATTTAAAGGTAGATAGATAGATTTCTAAGCAAATAATTAAAAAATAATAATTAATAATTGATTATATTAATAAAAAAAATATATTAAATAGACAGAAATGTGTAATAGTAATAAAAATTCTATTAATATAAAAGTTATATAGTGAAATAATACAATTAAAATAACTTTTCTATTATAATATTACCAATAAATATTAATATTAAATGTTACACATATTACATAATTTCATATATTATGTATATATATATATATATGTGAGTGAGTGTGTGTGTGTGTATTGTATGTGTGTGTGTGTGTGTGTGTGTATATAGAAAATAATATAAAAAGAGAAATGAGATAAATGAGAACCATAAATGAGAGAGAGGTCATTACAGCATAGTACTATACAGTATACGGATGTGTAATATAAAAAAATAAAATATACTAAATAAAAAAGTAAAGCAGCGATGGGATTAATTAACCCAAAATACAACTCTTACACACATTAAAGTTCAGGTACTGGCCAACAAATCAAGATCATATCAAAGAAAGGATGAAGGCAGAAAAACTGAGACAGGCCACAGGAGAGAGATAGAGAGCTGGAAAGAAAAAAAACAGGAATATACTGGACAGGAAGTGTAGGACAGACAGCAAGAGAGTGAGACGGGGCAGTGAGGAACACAAAGCACACAGCATGATCAGCAGAGTCTGATCAAGCAAATCAAACACATACAGCAAAATCAGTGCAATTCAACCGATTCTCAAACCAATGAGTTGGTTCATTTGAATGAATCAAACACAAGAGTGCAATCAGTGTAGTGTAATTTCACAATGCACGTCAATTAGTCAGTTACTACAGTCCCGGCGCCATGGGCAGGCATGGGGGACCTGGCCCGTAGGGCTGTCAAAACGTTTTTTTCATTTTGAATATTCGTCGAATTTAAAAATAAAAATCTACATTTGAATGAAAAAATGTTGCATTCAAATTTTAGGTGTGCATTAAGTAGGCTGCCTTATAAGCCCCAGGTATACTTCACATTCCGTGTTCTATTCCATCTCGCGCACAGCCGTGTCCGCACAACTATCAAAGGCGGACGAGCTCGACGCGCAGTACCACTTCATTCACCTCGCGTAATCGCACCGTCCACGCGGTGTCAAAAAAATTGCCTGCATGTGGATGACGTAAATTACATAATGTGGACGGTGCTCGGACGGCCGAAGTATACTTGACCCTTATCAGTGGTGCACGAGGTTGCGATGATGATGTAAGTTCAGTTGAAGCCACTAGAAAAAAAAAGAGAACATCAATGTGAAGATCTTGTTTACATCAAAACTGAAACCAAGCCACATTTTTTACAGGGACACTGTTGGACTTGGGTCTCGCACAAGAAAGCTGCATGTTTAGAAAACCATGTAAAATTAATGTAAATTCAACTTTTTAAAAACATATTTCGAGACTTTATGATGGGTTTTTGTTCCCCATCCCACTTCCTCTCATGCGCCCTCTTGTGGCTTCAGGAGAGAAGCCAATAGCTTTTCTTCACCCTAACTGAAATTATGCATTTAAAATTTGAATATAATTCAAATTTTGATAATATTTAAGTACAAAATTTGAATTTAGTTTTTCAGCTATTTTGACAGCCCTAAAAATGTGTTTGGTCTGATTAAAAAAAAAATTAAACATATTGAATTGGTTTGTCGATAGTGAGCGCGGAAATGTTTGGTTGTTTGCTAAGCATAGTGCTACTGCTTAACATTAGCTGTATTATTTTTTAAAAATGCTGAGCGATCTTGTGTGGCAGTGCTATGGATATACAGCATTTCTTTAATGAAAAACCAAAAAAGTTGGCAGGAGAGAGCAGCAGCGATGTAATGTTAGGTGAAAGCAGTTCGTAATATGTTGATTCAAGTCCCAACAGTGCAGAGGCCAGCTGTTCCAGTTGCCAAGGCCTCAAGCAAGGGTCATCACAGGTGGCAACACCAGTGGATCTCGGAGTTGAGAAACACAACCAAGAAATCTTAAAAACCTTTCCTGCATGTGATTTCTCATCCAAAAAAAGACCATTCAACGGCTCCTGGTAAAGAAGCAGAGACTGGCTGCAATACTCTGTTCATGCAGATGTGGCATTCTGCTACCCATGCCGAACATTTCAAGCGCCCTCCTCTGCCACAGACACCACATTTACGATTATTGGATTTTGCAACTGGAAGCATACAGTGGAAACTGGGAAAGGACTCAATAAACATTCAGCGTCAAAAGATCACCAGACCTGTGAAGCTATGTGGAGGGACAAGGAGAGACGGATCCAGACCAGTAAAGAAATCCAAACTTTAATCAATGCAATAGATACTACTTCTCATTAGATATCGATGTCGTCGAGTTCCTTGCAGTGAACCAGCTACCTTTTAAAAGTGACAATGATGCTTGATTGTATAGCTGAAGATGGATGTGGCTTATTTTTTTCCTTATTTGAATATACTTTTATGAAAGATGCTGTGTTGGCCAAGATAGCGCAGACTATCCAACACAATGCTAGGTATACTAGTTTCGAATACATACAGCACCACCAGTGAAATTCAACCCAACCAATCTGCCCATTTTTCAGTGAATCAAACACATACAGCACAACAAATGCAACATAAACCATAACTGATCAAATGTCTCCAGTAAGTCAACTCTTTTTATTCAATCAAGTACAATCTGTGCTACACATCAGATTCTGAAAAAGCCAATTACTCTAGAGAGTCCGTTCTGTTTAGTGAATCAAACATGTACAGCACAACCAGTGCAATACAACCTATTCCCAAACTAAAGGCTACTCTGATGAGTCCATTCTTTTAGTGAATCAAACACATAAATCCAAAAAAAATACAAAAACATCTGATTTATGAATGAATAAGAGGAATCTGTTCTTTTTATTTAATCAAACGTGTACATTCAAACAAATGCAAAAAAAAACAATTCCTGAACTAATTATTCTAGTGAGTCAGTTTCTTTTAGTGAATCGAACATATACAGCACAACCAGTGCAATAGAACCAACTTCCAAACAAATAACTGTAGTGAGTCAGTTCTTTTTAGTGAATCAAATACATAGCAGCCCTATACGAAAGATTCCCAAAAGTAATGACTTTCTCAGTTCTTTTTGGTGAATTAAAAACAACAACAGAGTGCAACCAGTATACTACAAACAATTGTGAATCAAAAACAATCAAAGAGTCATTTGTGAATCAAACACACTGGTGTAGCCCGATATCTGAATGACCAAATGAACAAATAAGCACAGACAATACTGATAAGCGAGGCTAATTTATTCATCAAAAGTCTGTGCGAACATTAAAAATTAAATATATCATTTCATTAAAAAGAATAGTACTAAAAGAATGGTTAATTGAAATGGAAGGAACCCAGAAACATCAACAGAAATCGGAAATGCAACTAAAATATGTCACAATTCCCATGCTACAGTACATACAGTGAGAGTAAGACAGGTAAAATGAGAATGTGAGACAGATAACGAGAGTCAGACTGAGAGAATGAAAGCAGCATGAGAGAGAGAGAGAGAGAGAGAGAGAGAGAGAGAGAGAGACAGACGGGCCGAACCTCAACACTTGACACTCCGGCTCTGTCAGTACTGCTCCTGACATCTGCTGCTCCGTCTCTCTCTCTCTCTTGCTCTCTCTCTCTCTCTCTCAGATGCTGGGGGATTGTGAAAGGGAAGCACAGAGCGCTACAGATTTTTAGGAAAAGAAACCCTTGAAACCGCTCCCTTCAAAGCAGCAAATCCTGACATGATATGAGCCGATGATGTTCTTCAACAGACGGCAGAGCACAGCTTGACGAGTCCTGAGATTTGCGTTCCCTGCAAGCCAAAAACCCAAACAATAGGTACACATCAAAAAAATCCAAGATTTACTGATACAGTCACACGCGTGTGATTCACTACTGCCAGCTACGCTAGAACAACACAAGGCATCGTGAGTGAATCTGAAATAATCGCAGAGCCTGTCGGTACAGAAACAGCCAGGGGTGGCCAATGAAGACTCCCTTTAATTCCCGGTCTCACGCTGAGGTAAGCGGTACTCTTTGGAGAGAGAGAAAACAAGTCAAAGAGAGAGAAATCCACTGATTCTGATCATTCACACTGTAGCTCTGACAGCCCCGAGATTCACTCAGTGCAGCTATTTTTAGAAGAACTTGGAAAGGCCACAGAGCAGGAGCAACTTAATTGAAGCGTGAGAGGAAAAATAAACTATGCAGTACAATACAGAAAGACAAAAAGAACGAGAGGGAGGGAGGAAGGGACAAACACAGCAATATAAACATCACCTGCCTGCCTTTATTGATGAACACTACGGCTGTCAATTAAAAACACTGATTACGTGGGATTTATTAATGCTATTTTTTATGCTCCCCTGATGCAGATAGATTCCATAATTTAGAATATTAAAACTAATTCAATATTAAAGAAAACTGCTTCATTCAAATGATTGGTTGCAAAAAGTTTTAAGTTTAAAAATGTGATTTGCTGATGGATTTAGTGCTTTTATTACATTTTAAATGAGATTTTATTACGAGTTAAAGACATTTTTTGTGTGTTTAGGCAATGATAGAATTGACAAGATGTTGTTGTTTTTTTACCATATTTAATAAATATAAAATTATGTATTATGTTATGTATATTTTTGCTGTGGTCAGCTTGTTTCGAAAGGTTTGGGGGCAGTTTTTTAAATATGAATAATTAATATTTTTTATTCAGTCAGTATGTATTAAATTGATAAAAAAGTGACATAAAGACATCTATAATGTTACAAAATATGTTACTGTGAACACATTTTTTTTTACTATTTATCAACAAATTCTGTTTATAGTGTATAAATAAATCTGTATACATAAATGTAAATTCTGTGTGTGTGTGTGTGTGTGTGTGTGTATATATATATATATATACTCATGCCCTTATCTGGAACAATTAAAATTTAGCTCAGGAACATTCGTATTGCTTGTACAGCAAATGTTAATACACTTCAAGTGAAGTTAACCTGTGGCAAATTTAATCAAATGGGTCTGATTTGGAAAGGCACACAAGTCTTAGTAAAAGGTCTAATAGCTGATAATGCGTATCAGAGCAAAAACCAAGCCCTGATGTCAAAAGAACTGCCTGGAGAGATCAGAAACAGGTTTTCATCAAGCCACACATCTGAGGAAGAATTCAGAAAAAAAATCTGCTTTACTGGAGGGTCACAGAAGAATGCAGTCTCCTTTACCCTTAATGGAAGAAGTTTGAAACAACCAGAACTCTTCCTAGAGCTGGCCTTCTGGCCAAACTGAACAACTGATGGAGAAGGGCTTTGTTCAGTGTGGTGACAAAGAAGCTATTGGTCACTCTAGTTGAGCTCCACGATCATATGTGGAGATATGAGAAACGTACAGAAGGACAAACATCACTGCAACGCTTCACTGATCTGTACTTTATGGCGGTGTGGCCAAACTCAATCCTCTCTTCAGTGAAGACACATGAAAACACACTTGGAATTTACAAAACAGCCCCTAAAGGATCCTCAGACTGTGAGAAACTATTATCTGGTCTGATGAACCTCAATTCCAAGCATCATATTTGAAGGAAACCAGCTGGTTTCCTAACCAGCAGGAAACCTGCTTATCACCTGCAGAGTAGCATCCCAAAAGTAAAGTGTGCTGGTAGCAGCCTCATGCTTTACAGCAGCAGGGACTGAGGGACTCATCAGAGAAGAAGAAAGCTCAATGCACCAAAATATTGAGACAGACTTAATGAAAACCTAGTCAAGAGCATTCAGAAGCTCAGGCTGGACAGAAGGTTCACCTTTCAACAGGACAATGACCCTAAACACACAGCAAGAGTAGCTTATAGACAACTCTGTGAATGTCTTGAACCCAATCAAATATTTCTGGAGAAACTTGGAAATGTGCGTCTGCCCCCATCCAACCTGACAGAGCTTGAGAGGTGAAGAGGCAAAGAGAAGAATGGCAGATAATGGCCAAATTATGACGAGAAAAGCTTGTCACATCAAACACACACACAAAAGAGACTGTAAAGGTGCTTCAGCTAAATATTTAGTTTAGGATATGAATACTTATGCAATGTACTTAAAAAAATGTACTTACTACAATTCGGTTTTGCTTTGTCAATATGGCGCATAGAGTGTAGACTGATGTAAAAAAAAAAAAAAAAGTAATTTTAAGCAAAAATTTTTTTTTAAAAATTAATACTTTTGCAAGGCACTCTGTATATATATCTCCACAAAAATATTAAGCAGCACAACTTTTTAAACATCAATAATAATGATAAGAAGAAGAAGAAGGGCCACATGACACTGAAGACTGGAGTAATGATGCTGAAAATTCAGCTTTGCATTACAGAAGTAAATTATATTTTAAAATATAGTAAAAAAAAAAAATTGCTATTTTAAATCGTAATAACATTTTACAATATTACAGATTTTACTGTTTTTTTTACTCAAATAAATGCAGCCTTGGTGAGCAAAAGAGGCTTTTCCCAGCAAATAATCATGAATAATCATGATTAATTAACTAAATAAATTTTTTTATCGATTGACAGCCCTAATAAAAATCATTGTCACTCAATCAGAAGTGACACTTGCACTTGGGCACAGACAGACAGACCGTCACAGCTTTTACATCCCCTTTGGATTGATTCACACACACAATCATGACCCGACGGGGTCATTTTAATCAAAATTACACCAGACTCTTTAAAGAGCCCCATTACGGGATGTTAGGAGTGCAATAAATTTGATTGACTTCCTGTCAAGCAACATTCCACTTCCAAATAATGAAAGACAGAAAGAACGGCCTTGTTTAAATCTGTATCATCTCCTGTGAGCCGTACCGGTGCTGTTTTAGGTTGGTAACTCGCTCTCTGTAAACAACCAAATGAACCAAAGTGACGTTTGACAGACACACTAACACATACCAGGATCGCCGGGCTGAAAATCGTCAGATTCTGACACTGACTGAATGTGCAAACAAGGACAATCTGCAGTTGTGTAATGTGCTGGCATCGGTTGTGAACGTCTAGAAATTCAGTTCCTCCCAAGGCACAGGGGACAGCTGCGTTTCAGAGATTATCCTATATGGGAAAAATAAACTGTGTTATAAAACTGATAGTTCCGGCTGTAGAACGCGATTGGATGAACCACGTGAGAGGACGGAGTAAAACAGTGCATATACACACACCTTTGAGTGCACAATCACATCAGTTCTGTATTGATTCTATACTCGTGTGGCTCAAGTTACGGGCTGAAGAATGGTTCAGTGTGATTTTTATGACTAATACATTTATTTATCGGTGCCTTGCTTTGCAATACCATGACTCTTTAGTTAAAGAAGAAAATAGTCACCATCTACTCACCATCATGCTGTTTTGTGTCACCTCAGATCAAATCTATGAAGAATATACTTAATCCTACTAAGCTTTTTGGGAGTTAGACAAAACATCTAAACTTAAAAAAGCAAATCATACAGATTTGGAACAATATCACTTTAAGTTTTAATACTCAACTGAGTTCATGCCAGCATTGGAGCATGGAGCATTTTCCATTTGGTCTAAAATCTGAGCAGAAAAATAATCTTTATCAGCCTCCCAAGAATTCTTGCTTTGTTGTTGTTGTTTGTCCTGTTAAAGATGCAAAATGCTGTGTGTTTTCAAAGGACTCGTGCAGGAGGGCAAGCATCGGTTATTGGAACACATCAAGACAAAATGAGCTCTGCATTTTGAAATCTCTGCAAATGGCACTCCATATTAATATTTATAAATCTCACTGAAATAAATAAAAACATCGTAGAAGCAGGAATAAAGAAAGAAATCAAACAAAAGCAGGGTTGATGAAAGTACAGCCCCAAAACCTTAAAAACACATTCAAAAAAACTACAACACATCCGATTCATGCATAAAGCAAAGTTTGTAAAAACACAACATTTGCCTGTTTTTCTCTAACTTTGTAAGTGAAAACTCACATTATTATCAATAAATCAGGCAGACATGTTCCAACAGGCGAATGCAAACTTTAAATTCTACTTTTTTAAAGGAAAGATCTGCAAAGAGCAGTCAGACAGATCAAACTCTCTCCCCAATGTAAGCATCTGTCATCATCAGAACACAGTCAGAGACAATGCAAAGAAAACAGACACATATGCAGTCTTCTGCATACTTTAAAGAGACATTGATTTTTAAAGGTATGGTGACATCATAAAAAAAAAAAAAAAAAAAAAGTAGTAGTAAAGGCAGCATTTAACTTATTTTATTTTAAAAACACTTATTTAAATTGTTATTATAATAATTGAATATTTATTATTTAATATATTATAATGTATTTTTTTACTTATTCTTTTATTCATTCATTCCTTTTTATTTTATTTATTCATGTTTACTTATTAATTTCTATTTGTTTATTCACTTATTTATTTTTTGCAATGTAAAGCTTTTTTATTGAGTTGTGACTCAATAATAATAATACCTAGCAGTAATAATAGAGGCAGCATTCATTTGAAATAAATATTATTAATTTATTATTATTATTGTAAAAAAAAAAAAAATTATTATTATATTTAATATAAGTTAATAATTTTATATATTATAAAAACCTGTATTTATTTATTAATTATTCGTTTTTATTTATTCATTTTTATTGAATTAATTCATTTTGTATTTATTTATTTTTTGCAATGTAAAGCTTTTTTTATCCATGCCAATATGATTTCTGAGTTGTGAATCTTGATATGGGAGGGGGGGGGGGGGGGTTGGAGGGAATCAAAGCATTATTCTCTCTACTAAATAGCTTAATTGTCACTTCAAGGCAAACATTTGTTCTGCGCTGAGACAAATCTTTCATGAGCGACAACCAAAGAGTCACTGGCCACTCGAGCCGCCCAACCGGTAAATCCAGCGACATAAAAAAGACCTTTATGCTTTCAGATTCCCAAATTACGTTTGATCCCAACTGCCAGAGCGGTGCAGTACAGAGCTAATGTCTGCAGCAACACATCTTGAAAATGTGTGCCCGGTGTCAGCTCAAATCCCTGAAAAATCTGCTCGAACATGTAAAACAGTGTGCTGTAACATGTCCGTGTGGTGTAACAGACTCGACCAAGATGTCAATTCATAGCTCATTCGGTCAAATCACACTGGACATGGCTGTCTGCTTCAGTTAGTTAGGCAGAAACACACTGCTCTGTAAAACTGAATCCCAGTGCTGGGGATTCGCTAACTAAATCTTTCAACTTAAATACATATTCTGTGCACTACATTTACTGTATGCTCTTTGCAAAATGAAAATAGCAACATGTTAGTGTATATTTTTAAGTAGCAATACAGCTCCTGACTAATTTTAGCAAACTGGATCATTTGCATGATTCATTTCAATGCACTGATTTAAAAAAAAAAACTGATTCACCAATTCATTTGAATCATTATTGAGCAGTATTCCTGCACATGTATCTCAACCCTACATCTAAAACTCAATGTGATATATTTTTTTAATAAGCTATCAGACATACTGTATTTACCCTAATGTTGATAACACAGCCAAAAAACAAAACCTCAGGTTGGGTGACCACCTAGCAACCACGCAATATGCCAAAAATAAAAAACCTAAGCAACAGCAAAACAATGGCATGATGGTATATAGATTTTGGGGGGAATTTCTTCATTAAAGATAGTTAAGTTAAACATTATTAAGCTGAATGGATTTTTATGTTGATACCTTGGCTGATTTAGACCTGTCATGGTTAAATAAATATGACACTTAAACCACCTGTAGGTGGCCTCAAACCCCTGTTTTAATGAGTTATTCATTGAATCATTAATTCAAACAATTGTTCAAAATGGTTGATTCATTTAGAACCGAAGCAAGCTACTGTCTTTATGAATGGTTCATTGAATCACCGACTTAAATGATTTGTTCAAAAACAGATTTGGAATCTTCAACTTTGTTTGAATTTATTTACTTTTTTTTTTTTAAATAAAAGAAGAGACAATATTGTGTCCAAAATTTAACTCACTCAATATTAACTGCTTGTTTGTTGAACTGTTTTATTAAATTAATATCACTTTTGTGATCACACTCAAGCACTGATTTGAGTCTTTTTAGTGTTATATCATTTAACTATATAACATCTTATAAACATAAAAAAATACACATTTACAGTCAAAATGCAACATTCTGGTCAGTTTGATGAAATATTACTTTTTACCATTCAGGAATAACATGCACCAATGAATCATGCACAAAAAGACCATGCATTAAGAAGGTATTCTAATCTCATGTTGGCTTAAAATGACAAGTGGCTTGTCAGTCATCTAGCCATGGCTTCATAGTAGCTTTCCCAACACAGCCGCTCTTACACAAACACACAGAAAGCTCAGATTAATTGCCTGGGAGATTCTCCAGCCAAGCCACTGTAGCAAAGAATAGCAGCCATTGTGATGTAAAAAGTGAAGAGACGCAGAAAAAAACTGTACTCTTCAATGTATGAAAGGCCCAGCTGGTAAAATATTTGCTGTCATATGAGCAGAGGAGACTTGAATATGACTTGACAGAGTGAGCGAGAGAGTCGGAGTGCGTGTGTGCGTCTGAATGAATGCGTGCACGCTATTTAGCCCCACTCGGAGCTCCTAATGCATCCTGGGATATATTATGTGGTACATTTTGAAGGCTGTGTAATTAAATGAACACATGAACAGAGGAAGATGGGCATTATGAAGTGAACCGTAGCTCTCTGCGGTGGTAGATGGGAGGAGAGAGAGAAAAACAGAGCTTTATTTTAGGAGCACATCTGCTTTCCCACAGGCCTCGCTCTCGGCCTGCAGCTGGGCACCGACGGCACACACCACATGAGCCCCTGTGGCTGAAACCAGGTGATGGCTTTAAAAGAGAGCAATGGAGAGTAATATAAAGATAAGGCAAGGGAAGGAAGACTGGGAGAAATGCTAAAAAAAAACACCAAGGTCATTGCTCCCAGGTAACACATAGAGTGAAAAAAATACATACAGGACCTTGAAAACACCGCCAGTCAGTCTGGATAAAAGCACCTGACAAATGCATACTTTAAAATAATGCAAGAATTGATAAGGCAGAGACTGTAGGATGAAAAAAAAAAAAGCTTATTTCTCACAAAGCAAGCACTTTATTGTGATGTGAACTTTATGCACCTTGAGCATACTTGCCATACATACATGCATAAATAAATAAATATACTTATAGTAATAAGAATAAGAATAAATTAGTGGTGGGCCGTTATCGGCCTTAACGTGCTGCGTTAACGTGAGACTCTTATCAGGCGATAAAAAAAAAATATTGCCGTTAATCTATTCTCAAAGTTGGGTTAAGAGCTGGGTCTATACTAGGCGAGCTATGATGACTTTCACCTTGATAGTTTAGCGCGGATGTATACCTAGCCGAATCTGTAGGGGACGAGAACGAGTCTTTAAACCTGTGTGTATGCCTACTGTGAAATTACCACATCAAACGTGACGTGCTAACATGGATGCAGATAAGATGCCGCTGGGTTCGCTTCAGGGAATTTATTTATTTTTTTTTTAAAAAAGCTTCCCAATGGAAACCTTGACAAGACACACTTCTGTTTCACACATACTCCGTCTGCAGTGCGTATGCAGTCCATGTGCGTTTCGTATGTGGTGCTGAAGCAGCACGGACTCATACTCATTGTGCTTTCACACAGGACGCGTTTGCAGTCCGCTATTCGGTACGTGAACGATTGCTGCACTGCTGCAGACGCAACGCTCCTGGAATGCACTGACGGACCGCAACCGCGTGAACGGTGGAATCCGTTAACATGGGTGCGTAAAAAAAATATGCAACGCATACACACTGCAGACAGATTATGTGTAAAACAGGCGTAAGGTTGTTTGTACTTTGTGCAATGTGGAATTAGTTTACAGCTTTCTCAAGCACATTGTGATGCATTTTGGAAACAGGAGATGAACCCCTGGTCTAATGCACCACCTGTCTTGAGAAACCTGTTCTCAAAGACTTAACGTTACTTTTAGTCATTATTTTATTTGGGTAGCACACACATTCTGAATGCCTTCGGCAGAATTCAAATGAGCCATTTTAATCTAGATTAAATACTAATGGGAAATAAATAAATGCCACTATTGCCAAATCAATCAATCAATCAGCCAGTCAATGTTTTAAATATATGTAAACATTTAATAAATAATTTACATCAACATAAACAACATAAATATTTAATGAATAAATTAATAACAATAACAAAATAGTAAATAAATAAATAAATGCCACTAATGGCACGTCAATCAATACATTATATTTGATCACTCACTCATTCATTTATTCATTCATATGTAAACATTTAATAATTCATCATCACCATCAACAACAACAACAACCAACCAACAAACATACACTTTAAAATTTCAGTCAGACGATCTAAGACAGAACTAGTCAAATGTTGACTCAACTTCACTTGGAAAATAACTTCTGTAAAAGGAAAAATTCCTATGAAAGCCTTATTTGCAAAAGTCGACTGCTAATGATGCCATAAAGACTTTGCATCTTCTCATTCTGTGTGTTACACTTTATAAGCAGAACCAACAGCATAAGCAAAACAAACAAACTGTGGAAAAGAACCTACAAGAAATCGAACTCTGTTTTGGACAAAACAACCAAACCAACTGTGAAAACACCATACAGAACTCTATACCTTCTCCTCAATGGCCTACAAGACTTCAACTAGTCCAAAACTGTACACAATTACAGCAGAGATTAGGTAGATGGGGAATATGTCTGGAAATATAGCAGAAAAGCAACATCATATCTCAATGAAATCCAAAAAGACAGATGCTGCCGCAGAGCAGTACTTTTGTCAGATAGCAGCTTGAGTCTTGATGCCAAGCAGAGCACATCCTCATACAAATTGGGTGTAGCCACATCCATGCAAACACTCTGCACCAAACTCGTGTCAAATCTCATGGGGTTGCAATGAATCAAACCCGCAGTACCTCCTCAGCAAAATACAAGATCAGCCATAATGCGCAAGGGGGCAAAAATCCCATTAAAAAGGTCGGAAACATCACTCTTGCCTGGCGTCAGTCCATTTATAGGCCCAATGGTTCCTTTCTGAAATTAAAATCAGTTGCTTCGGATCATGAATCACATTCTGTTCCGCCCAATTAATATTCACTCTAGAATGCAAATTAGACTTTTTCCACTAGGTCTCCAACCAATAATTCACAGGAAAAACTAACTAATTCAGTAGCGGGGCAGTAAGTCTGGGTGTGGTATGATGGCCCTGCGTGAACTTAGAAATAAACTACTCACCAGCTACTTGATTTACAATCCAAGATGATGTTTGCTTCCTTTCTGCTCTCAATTGCATCAGGATTGTGGATTCATGTGGCATGACTAAGGCTCGGTCCTAAAGCACCCTAAGCCCTAGTAACCTTCCTCCGACACCACACTATAATAATGTAATGGTTTAAATTTCATGTAAAAGTCTGCATCTAGGGAGCCAAGTTAGTAAACTCCCTTCAGAATCTTCAGAATTTGCAATTTCAAAAGTGTACATGAAGTGTGCCATTTGGGACAGGACCATTTATGCTCTTGAGACAATTCTGGATTCAGAATTGAATTGAGAATGTACTTTTAATTTTAATAAAGTTTATAAATTTGATTTGGTGAAGCAGGATTTGATTTGGAAGCAAGCAGAATGAAATAAGTTGAAACGTCTCTGGTTATGCATGTAACCATGGTTCCCTGAGAGGAAACGAGACACTGCTCCCCCTAGGGGAATCATTTGGTAATGCAGTCTGCATAACTGGTGTCTGAAGCACATGTGAAACAATGCCAATCTATTGGTCCACCTGGCACATTACGTCATAGGTGGGGTGCCCTGAAGTATAAAAGGGCACTTACTGAATACGCCATCCACTTAGCTGTCTGAAGGAGATGTAAAAAGACAGCCCGAGGGCATGATGAGGGGGCGCAGTGTCTCATTCTCTCTCGGGGAACCATGGTTACATGTGTAACCCACGACACTCCCCTTCTAGGGAACCCCACACTGCACCCCCCATGCCACAAATTGAAATCCAACTATCCAACTAAATCAAACGTGCCAAGGCGCATGCCTGTCCCCTTGGTAGGGGAAGCACCAAGGAAGCGACAGATGTACACCAAGCCTTTCCTCAAAAAGGAACCATGCCACTGCGCTCACACAACTTGGCAGAAATGGGGAACACGATTAGATCAAGGGGAACATCCCACCCAAGTTAAAATCACAACTATCATCAAATAGCCATGCTATGTGAGCCATATAAGCCTAGACTCACAAGACCACTGAAGAGACTAGACTAAAAAGCCTCTAGAGGAGCTCAAAGATAGCTACTTAAATCCAGTAAGGGGAAACAGCTGCTGAGCTAGAATACAACTATCATTAGATAGCTGTATCTTAAAGGTCTTATGAAGGCTTGTAGACCAGAATAACCATACACAGCTAGCCTAGATAGCCAGGCTATCTGCAAAGCTGGCCAGACCACAGAGAGTGGGCAATCTACTTACAACCAGACCAGCAGGGGAGATAGTGCTGTCTAGGCAAGGGCTCAAGAAAGCGCTACTTAAAACCATTGGCAGGGGAGCAATCACTTAAGCTATCACATAGCTATCCTTGGATAGCTAGGCTCTAGGAAAGGGGATCACTCCAGGAGAGGGCTCACCGCAACTGCCAGTAAAACACAACTGGCCTCAGATAGCAATATTCAAGCAAGCCCGTCCTGCCTTAACAATGGCAGTAATATAACCACCCTCAAATGGCTATACTAAAGAGGCCCCTAATCCGTGTCAGTTTCACGATAGGCTAGCGAAGCACCATGCATTGACCGGGGGGTCACAAGAGGAAGATCCAGGCCATCAATAAATGATTCGCTAAGAGCGAACACATAAACATCATCAGTTCAAATGAAACCCTAATGTAAACCATGGCCAAAGACACTAGAGGGTTGGACACAGCTATCTTCAAATAGCAGTTCCCTCAGATAAGGCTGAAGACAGGACAAAGACTTCAGCCTTACTTGAGAGAGCTTGTGCCAAGGGTAACCCAAGCCAGGCTAGAACATAGCTGCCCTTAGACCACCATATTCCAAATCAAAGTATGCTTGATCTGGAGCATAACCATCCGCATAACAATCTGAGCAGGGTCTGCTCACTTAAAACCCTGAAGAGTGTAGCCCAATTCAGAGGGACCGGCCACTTAAAAATACACAGAAGCCTGGGGAGGCAGTCCACTCCTAAACCAGTCTGGCTTAGTACAAGAAGGAACATTCCCCATAACCACTCTAGGTGCTGAAAACACCCTGGGAAAGATAGTTCGCAAGCATTTCTCCTAAAAGCATAAAAATATATTCACACCCAGCCAGGCTCTCCATACACAAAAACATGCCTATTAGAGAGGAACAGCTAAGCTGAATATAGCTCCACCCATGATCTCGCATTTTATTCATAGTCATAACAACCCAATAGTATCTGCAGTATCTGACAACCCATTTAGAGAGGGTGTGCGAATCCAGCAGATCAAAGCGATTACCGTGAGTTGGGTTAAACTGTGCTGCGGGAACAGCAAACCAGGCCACGAAACACAACAGCTTTGTCCTGCATCCCTCGGGAATAGTAACAAATGCGAGAAGAGCCTAGATCTCATGACTCATCACAATAAGCGTGTAACTCTCAACGTACGGGCTCTTTGCCGAGACCAATGCGAAAGCAGAATATGCCCTCAAGTATTAGAATCCAAATACGGAGGCACACATTCCCTCAGGCGCTGCTCAACTCAGACGCTTTACACTGGATCGATAACACAAAAGAGCATCTTAACCCTGCGAGTCCTGCGATCCAAGGTTTCGCCATGCCATCACTCGATCACAAACGAAAGTGTCACAATGAGAGTGTTCAGAGTCCTTGAGCATAGAATGCGCAAGCTCTAGACCAAGACACATGACGCATAGAACGTGTGTCCTTAACCTGCGAATCCCGCGATCCAAGTCCTCGTTGTGCGTCGCCAGCAGCGGGACCCAAATGGTGAAACGCAAATGCTCGTCACTTATCATTCGAGAAGATGGACAAACGTGAACGGAGCTTCTCACTGGAGACATTCACAATGAACGCAAGTGGAGCCCTTGAGCACCGTACATGCAAGCTCCTGACCAAGACACAGAATGCATAGGTTGTGTGTCCTAAGCCGCGAATCCTGCGATCCGAGTCCTTGCTGTGTCTTGGCAGCAGCGGGACCCGAAACGTGAGACACAAACGCTTGTCGCTCATCACTCGAGAAGAGGGACCAACGCGAACGGAGGTTCTCAATGGAGACAATCACAATGAGTGCACCCTCGAGCACCAAATTTGCACCGAATTTGCAAGCTCCCGACCAAGACACATGATACATAGATCATGTGTGTCAGAAACCTTGTGCACGGAGGCACACACTCACCCGCCTTGGTATATCACACGCACTTCCAATATATGGCTCCTGAATACAGCAAAGAGGATGATGTATTTAGCAGGTGCCCTTTTGTACTTCCGAGCACCCCACCTATGACATCATGGGCCAGATAGACCAATAGATTGCCGTTGTTTCAAATATGCTTCAGACACCAGTCATACAGGCTGCGTTCCCAAATGTGCCCCCTAGGGGGTGCAGCCTAGTTAGCCTAGTGATATGGAAAATCTCAATTTATCAATATAGACTGAGTGATAACTTGACAAATTCTTCTTCAAAAGTTAGTAAGATGTTGAAGCTTGAAGGTTTATCAGGCAGACAAAATAATAGATTAAAGAACAGAATACAAATAAATAGAACAGCAGAAGAATAAATGGAACAACAGACATGCAGACAATAACAGACAGAACAATATATAGATGCAAAGAATGGTTGACAGAAAGAACAATAGACATACAAAATGAATGACAGGCAGAGAATGGATTGAAAGAAATACTGAGAAACTAAGAAAGAATGGGAGACAGAAAGAATGACAGAGATAAAGAAACAGAAAGAATGACAGACAGAATTAACAAAAAAAGAACTACAGACAAATCGATATAACAGACAGACAGAGCAGAGGGGAAAAAGCAGACAGAATAATCAAAGAAAAACAGACAACAAAGACAGAAAGAACAGACAAACACAAAGAACAAAAGACTTGGAAAAGAATAGAAATAAAGATTGATAGATAAACAGAAAAAACAACAGAATGATGAACTAAGGAACGACAGAAAGAACAAGAGACAGAATGAAACAGAGCAACAGGCAAAAAACAGACAAGCAAAGAGAAAAACCAAGAGAAAGAACAGATAGAATGAACGAACAAAGGAGCAATGACAGAAACCGAAAGGATGACAGACAGATAGATAGAACAATAGAATGACAGATAAAGGTAGATCATATAAAGATAAAGGACAACATAATTTCTCTTACTCGTACTAAAGTGTATTAGTTAAATTCCAATTCAATAAATTCCTTTTCCTGTCATACCAATTCAAATTCCCTTCAACTTTTTTTTTTAATGTGGCCAATTCATTTCAAATTCACACTCATGAACTGAAAGGAATCCAGTTCTTCAGTCCTGAATTAAGCCCAACCCTGCAGTCACTTTATCTACTCCAGCGATGCCTCATAACTCCACTAAACCACTCTCAGGACCTGCAAATCTTTCTGGAAAGCAGCTGGATTTCAATGGATGAAACTCAATATTATGTCCAAGGTCAAGGTCAAGGTAAACTTTATTATCCACAAGTAGGAAATTAATGTGGTCACCATTACACGCTCCATTGTTAAATAGCCTGCTACATAACAATAAAAACATAAATACAAAACATTAACTACAAAAGCATTAAAAACATTTAAACATTAAAACCTAAGAAAAACAAAGACACGACAGACAAAACAATAAACATTGAAAAGAAAACATGACAAGGATGTATGGATAAATAAACTAGCTGAGTGCTAGCTGCTTGTTGTACAGTTTAATTGCTGTAGGCACAAAAGAATTGCTGTACCTTGTGGTCCACCATTCCTTGTAAATATTTATGAAGGCAAAAAACAGCAGTGACAATGTCCAAGCATAACAAATGAGAGGAGGGTCTGATTTCAAAGTCTCCCAAACTATGTTGTCCACCTCTCCTGTCAATTTTGCGGTTGAAAGGATAATTGATGTCCCGGCGGTATTGCGTGGTCATAAATAAAAGAAGGCCAAGGCTGGAACGGTATTAAATATGGCTCGAAGTGAATATGAAATCAATGCTAATAGAGGCTAGAAACTCTGGACTCTATGGTGACCTTTCAACCTCCTCACCCCCCACAAACCCAGAATGCAAAGCATCCAAACGACATGTCACCTACTTCCACAAGGGCACCGGTGGAGATCAAATTCATCATACGCAGCAGCGTTTAAAAAAAAAAAATCTGTTAAATGGGGGAAACTTTACACCTTTTATGAGGAACTAATTTATCGGTGCGAAAGCTGTATTTGCTGCCGCTCCCTGTTGTGACAGTATTCCCGCGACCCAGAATGCTGGTGGTCTTTGCAGGTTTACGTGTTACAGCACTTTTTCGCAACGGCACCTGAAGCAGGCAACATTTGATAGCAAACAATAAATTACCCAACTGTAAAAGCTCAGTCGCAGGGGACGGGTGTAAAATACAGACGCCAAAGCTCTCTCTCCCTCGAGCCTCTGGAGGTTTTATTCAGTCCAGTGGAAAATTTGTCAAAGAGCTTGCTATTTTTATGAGGTCTAATGGATCTTCAGTGAGACCACATTTAACATGAGGGGGTGATATGAACTAAACACCCAAACAATGTCACCCATTTTATCAGAGTGGATTGTGCCTGAATTGAGTTTCACCAATAGAGCTTAATAAAAAGGACTTAAATGTACCTCCAATGACTGATTATATTACAGTGTTAATGTGTAAAAAAAAAAAAAAGTTTGTAGTTTCAAAATTCTTCCCATCTGCTTTTTATTCTAAACTGTAAGCTGCAAATGCTTCTTGATCAATTTTGTCTCACTTTTAAAAAAAAATTAAAATAAAAAAATGATTTTGAGTAACTTTACTTCAAGTAAATTTTTGACCGTAAGGAATATTTATTAAATGCTGTCATAATAAAACCTTCATATTCATCCGGAAGAAGGAGGCGGGAACCAGCGGACAATCAACTGAAACTTTAATAAAGCAAAATAAACACAAAACAGCGCACCAGCCCCTCACGGACGACTGGTGCGCGCAAATAAAAACCAAAACACAACTAAAAGCCCAGGCCTGGTCCTCTCTCGTCCTTCACTGTCGTCGCTCCAGTTTTATATCCTTCCATCTCCTCCATGGGCCTGGAGACCGGCGGGTCGAACAGGTGTAGCTCATCTCCAATCACTCCACCGGCCTCGCTCCCATGTCCCTCGGCCCCGCCCCACTCGTCACATACCCCCATCGCCCCTCGCAGGCCGGGGGGTACTCCCGAGACTGCGCTCTACTCCCTCCCCCTCCTCCCTCTGGGGGGGACCGCTCACGGGGACCTGCGGGAACCTGGGGGTAGGACAGACGAGGCGAGAGAAAAGGAGATGGAAGGAGGAGCGACAGAGACGAGAGAGGGGAGAGAGGAGAAAAAAAAAAAAAAATCCGGTTCCCAGACGCACCGCTGCTCGGCCCTCCACCAGCTGGGCGATCTCCTCCGCGGTGCCTGGCGGTGGCACTGGACGGCCCTCGGCGGACGGCACGACACTCCTCCGCCGCCCGGTGGATGGCGACGGCTCCTCCTCTTTTGGGCAGCCGGCAGGAGTCCCCCGTTCCCTGCTCCTCCCCGTTCCGGCGGATGGCAGCAGGCTCCGGCCACCTGGCGAACGGCGCAGACTCCTCCGCTCCCTCACGGATGGCAGCCGCCCCTCCCTATCGTTGGTGGCCGGTAGCGAGCTCGCCCGTCCCCGGCAACTCGCTCCAGCCCACTGCCTCGAGCGTCCATGGCGGCACACTCCTCGCCTGCTCGTTGGCACCGCGGATTCACCACAGCGGCGAGGGATCTTCAGCAGCGCGTCCCTCCTTCTCCCAGGCTTCGGCACCACTGTCATAATAAAACCTTCATATTCATCCGGAAGAAGGAGGCGGGAACCGGCGGACAATCAACTGAAACTTTAATAAAGCAAAATAAACACAAAACAGCGCACCAGCCCCTCACGGACGACTGGTGCGCGCAAATAAAAACCAAAACACAACTAAAAGCCCAGGCCTGGTCCTCTCTCGTCCTTCACTGTCGTCGCTCCAGTTTTATATCCTTCCATCTCCTCCATGGGCCTCGAGACCGGCGGGTCGAACAGGTGTAGTTCATCTCCAATCACTCCACCGGCCTCGCTCCCATGTCCCTCGGCCCCGCCCCACTCGTCACAATATTAGAAGTTGAACTTATATTTTTTTGTAAATTTATCCAAAGGATTCATTAGCTAATCAAAAAAGAACATTAGATTAATAATTTATTTTAATAAAAATAATCGTTAGAGTAATCGTCAGAAAAAATAATCGTTAGTTGCAGCTCTATTACAATTAATACATAAATTAAAATATCTCTTAAATTTGGTTCTCAAATGAATTTAAACTTATTTTTAGAAAAATTATGTATCACACTGCCAATTTATTTATTTTTTATCATAAATATAGCAAAATTACAAGGGTCAAAACAAGGTTAACTGCAAAATTAATTAACTGAAAAAAATGTCTGAAAAAAGTCTTTTAATTTCAGCTTCAAGTAAATTAAGATTACACAGAATAAATGCTTTTCTCATTCTTATATGCATTTTAGCTTTAGTATAATCTCACATAATCATTAGTATGCTTTATGTTTTATGCCAAAAAGGCAAATAATTTATTTATTGAATATATATTTAATCAAAACAAATGATTGCAGCTTGTTATCAGAGAATATATATTGTTTTTCTTATGCACTTGCATTTTGTTTAGTATAACTAGCAAAAATTTGAAAGATTAGTCTTAAAACAAGCTCTCTTAAATTTATTTCTCAAATAAATTTAAAATTAGTTTTCAGAGAATATATGTGATATCACACTGGCCATTTTAGCATAAAACAAAGCAAAATTACAAGGATTACAATATCAAAATTAGGGTAAAAGTGCAAATCAATTCATTAACTTAAAAAAAAAACTTAAAACAAATTATAAACGTACACAATTTTAGCTTAAAGTAAATTTAAGATATGTGTGTGTGTGTGTGTGTGTGTGTGTGTGTGTGCTTTTTTAACAGCATTAGAAAAGTTGTGTTCATTCTTGAAAAAAAAAAATAATAAATTTAAGTCTCTGATTTATTCTTATTTATCAGATTTACTCTAATTAATTTTTTATTTTTATTTTATCTATTCCCAGAAAACAAATCTTAACATCTTTTAACCTCCCATAAAAGTATCTTGTTTTCTGGAAACTGATTAAGGCCTGATTTTTTTGCAGTGTACGCACTGTGCTGTGATAAAATCTCCTGAAATTTCACACTCGCAGTCTTTACCTTGGACAAGGTTACAGTGTTTTTGAGAGGTGTGCGCTCTAGCGTCTCCACCGGGCTATTCCCCAACAATCTGCCAGGCCAGTTCCTCACTGCTTCAGTCCACCTCTGCAGCTCGCAGACCTCCTGGAGCATGACGCCGTGCGTTAGACGAAGAATCCCGCTGAGTAAACCAGCCCCTGCCCAATCTTATTTCCCGGCCTGTACGTCTGACACCTGTAGAAAGCCTCTATATTAGACTGAATGGCAGGGACAAACGCTGAGCTTATTCACACTTCATCCCTTTGGGCGTCTGCTTATTGACCGTGAAAAGCGTGACCGTATTCTCGCTGCCCTTCAACAATGGAGCTTCAGTCGCTGTTACAATAACAATCACAGCCACGAGGAGGAGATCAGCCCAGAGCATCCTCCATCCCACACGGAGAACCTGAATCTATATGTTAGTATGAGGAAAAATAATACTCCTCTGAGCTCAAGGTGCAATGAGGAAAGAAGGGAATGACTTTAGTGGGATGAGCCACAGTTGTATAAAGATGCAAAAGAAAGAGAGAGAGAGAGAGAGAGAGAGAGAGAAAGTGTGTGTGGATTATACAGATTCTTCTGAGATGAACACAATGGAGGGTCTAGAAAGCAGATTGTGAGTAATCCCTGATGCCAACTCAATTTCAGTCTTACTCTGCTTTATTGGCATGACAAAACTGTAGGGAGAGCGGAATAAGATGTGTCGCCTCCTAAATCTAGCAAACTGTGCACAACTTTTGTCATGTCACTGTATATTTAGAAATCTTTCTTTAAGATACTGCTAAAAACTGTTGTTTGGCATCGAAACAGCAGGCGAAAATCACTTTTAGAGTACATTTTAAAAATTGGGGTTACACTTTATTGTCCTTGTGTCCTTGTCAAAATAAAGATATATTTACGCACTGAGCAATATTAAGTAACTGCATGCATTAACTATATGGTTAGGGTTAGGATGAGGGTTTGGTTTAGGGTTAGTTGCATGTAATTAAAATGTGGCAAACTGAAACGCTTTAAAATATGTTTATGGCTGTATGTTATAGATAATTAAGGCTGTATGAAGATATGTGTCACATGTATGTGCCTGTTTCCCTTATTTGGTCCTTCCTGTGCCTGTCTGTGTATTCGTTTCCAGCTGTGTGTCATTAATTAGTTCATTTGTCCCCAGGTGTGTCCCATTGTGTCATGTGTTTAAATATGTTTAAAAATGTTCCCTGTCTGCTGTTAAATGTCTTTTTAGTTCCTGTATATAACTGAAGAATTTCTCCAGCATCTCCTCACTCCTGCCCGAGTGTAACGTGACAGTATGATTTTCTTTTTTAATAGCAGTCATCCTGTAGTATAATTATGTGCATTAGTTTTTCCTCTTTCTCTAGAGTACTAGTTGGCTTAAAAATGGCATAGCGTACGTCACTTATTTGTAATAC
This sequence comes from Carassius carassius, assembly GCF_963082965.1. Classification (NCBI taxonomy): domain Eukaryota; kingdom Metazoa; phylum Chordata; class Actinopteri; order Cypriniformes; family Cyprinidae; genus Carassius; species Carassius carassius. The sequence continues at coordinate 4,129,569 of NC_081781.1, read as the reverse complement.
CAAAAGAAGTCAAAATAAAAATCTAAATGACAACAGTGCCACGTGTCACATGGATTTATTAATTGGTTACATATCCTCCAACGACTTGTTTGCCCATAATATAGGACAAATTGTGTCACTTTTGTTTATTAAAAAAGTATATTATTGTGTATGTTATAGATGATCAATTGTTTCATTTGATAGCAGACATCCTGCAATATATAGATGCCAAAATACAGACAGCATGTTACTTGTCCCACAAGAGACAGAAATATATTGGATCACTGTTACACAACAATAAAGGATGCATTTCACTCTGTTCCACGAGCAGCTTTGGGACGTTCTGATCACCTTCTGGTTCATCTTATACCGACCTACAGGCAGAAACTAAAATCAGCTAAACCTGTATTAAGGACTGTAAAAAGATGGACTAATGAAGCAGAGCAGGATTTACAATCTTGTTTTGACCTCACTGATTGGAGTGTTTTTGAAGCTGCTGCCACCGATCTGGATGAACTCACAGAGACCGTAACATCATATATCAGTTTCTGTGAGGATATGTGTATTCCTACCAAGACTCAACTAAATTACAACAATGACAAACCGTGGTTCACTGCAAAACTCAGACAGCTCCGTCAGGCCAAAGAAGATGCTTACGTGAAGGGGGACAATGTCTTGTATAAACAGGCTAAATACACACTGGAAAAGGAGATCAAAGTGGCAAAGAGGAATTATTCTGAAAAAATAAGGACTCAGTTCACTTTGAACGACTCCGCATCAGTGTGGAAAAGCCTAAAGAAGATCACCAATTACAAGACACCACCCCCCAGCACTGTGGAAAATCAACGACTGGCAGACGATCTGAACGAGTTTTACTGCAGGTTTGAAAGAACACCCATCACCTGCCCTGAACACCTCTCCACACAACCGTTCACACCAATAACAACTCCTGCAACCAACCCTGAATGCCTCTCCAAACAAACGTTCACACCATTCACAGCTCCTGCAACCAACCCTGAATGCCTCTCCACACAACCATTCACACCATTAACAGCTCCTGCAACCCATCCTGATCACCTCTCCAATCAACCGCTCTCACCATTCACAACTCCTGCAACCAACCCTGAATGCCTCTCCAAACAACTGTTCACACCACTCACAACTCCTGCAACCCACCCTGAACACCTCTCCAATCAAGCGCTCTCACCATTCACACCTCCTGCATCCCCCCTCTCCCCCACACCTGCAATACAGATCAGCGAGGATGCGGTGCGCCAGGTCTTCAGGAAGCAGAAAAGGAAAAAAGCACCAGGCCCAGATTGTGTTACACCAGCCTGTCTGAAATCCTGTGCTGACCAGCTGGCCCCCATCTTCACAAAGATCTTCAACAGATCGCTGGAGCTGTGCGAAGTCCCTTCATGCTTCAAACGCTCCACCATCATCCCCATCCCAAAGAAATCCAAAATTACAGGACTAAATGACTACAGGCCTGTGGCTCTAACGTCTGTAGTCATGAAGTCATTTGAAAAACTGGTGCTGGCCCACCTGAAGGACATCACTGGACCCTTGCTGGATCCTCTTCAGTTTGCCTACAGAGCAAACAGGTCTGTGGACGATGCAGTAAACATCGGACTGCATTATGTTCTGCAACACCTAGACAGACCGGGGACCTATGTGAGGATCCTGTTTGTGGACTTCAGCTCTGCCTTCAACACGATCATCCCAAACCTCCTCCTGCCCAAACTAACTCAGCTCTCCGTGCCCACCTCCGTCTGTCAGTGGATCAACAGCTTCCTGACAGACAGGCAGCAGCTAGTGAGGCTGGGAAAATACACATCCAGCACCCGTACAATCAGCACCGGAGCTCCCCAGGGCTGTGTTCTCTCCCCACTGCTCTTCTCCCTGTACACTAATGACTGCACATCTAAGGACCCCTCTGTCAAGCTCCTGAAGTTTGCAGATGACACCACACTCATCGGCCTCATTCAGGACGGTGACGAGTCTGCTTACAGACAGGAGGTTAAAGAGCTGGCTGTCTGGTGCAGTCTCAACAACCTGGAGCTTAACACGCTCAAAACAGTGGAGATGATCGTGGACTTCAGGAGAAACCCCCCTGCACTCCCCCCACTCACCATCATGAACAGCACTGTGACTGCAGTGGAGTCATTCAGGTTCCTGGGCACCACTATCTCTCAGGACCTGAAGTGGGACATTCACATTGACTCCATTGTGAAAAAGGCCCAGCAGAGGTTGTACTTCCTTCGCCAGCTGAGGAAGTTTAACCTGCCACAGGATCTGCTGAAACAGTTCTACTCCACCATCATCGAATCCATCCTCTGCACTTCAGTAACTGTCTGGTTCAGCTCAGCTTCTAAATCGGACCTCAGAAGACTACAGAGGGTAGTCCGGACTGCTGAGCGAATTATCGGTACAACCCTCCCATCTATTCAAGAACTGTACTTATCCAGAGTGAGCAAAAGGGCTGTAAAAATCACTCTGGACCCCTCACATCCAGCACACTCCCTCTTTGAACTGTTGCCATCTGGTCGACGCTACAGAGCACTGAGCGCCAGAACGACCAGACACAGGAACAGTTTCTTCCCTCAGGCAATCCATCTTATGAACAGCTGATAATAACTGTGGGACACACTACACTATTTATATTTATATACACTACACTTTTTATCCAACACACATACTTAGCGTACACGTAAATCTTTTGCACATAATATACATGTACATACATGGAACACACTATACTACTTATATTTATATTTATATACACATACACTTATTTATCCAAACACACATACTTAGCGTACAGTTACAATTTTTCCACATAATATACATGTACATACATAAATGCTCTTTTTAATATACCTGCCATACATTGTCAATTTGTATATTGTCAATCCTTACCCACCTATTTGTATTTTTTTGTATTTTTTATTCCTTATTGTGTTTTTTGTTCTGTCGCTGTTATGTTGCACTGCGGAGCTCTGTCACGAAAACAAATTCCTCGTATGTGTGAACATACCTGGCAATAAAGCTCATTCTGATTCTGATTCTGATTCTGATATTGCCTTAGTTTTAACTGATCTATTGAGTACTACTTGAGTAAAAAAAAAAAAAAATATATATATATATACATACATACACTGACGCTGTGTTCTCAGCTGCACAATTCACTCTTCAACACAACAAATATCAAAATGACAAAGACAATATCAGCTGAAACACAAGTTTAGTTGTTCAGTGGTAGTTGGTCAAATGAACCAAACTATAAAACCTTACAAACCCTAACATTTTCCACAGTTTAAATCTCATAGCCTCAATATGTTGACTTGTTTTTAAAAATCTAATTGCATTAAATTAAATGCATTTATTTTTACACTACAAAAAAAAAAGAAAAAAAGAATTGAACCTTGAAAAATGTACTAGACAAATACAGTCATTAGTTATACAAATATTCCAAACAACTGATGAGCTGTAACAGGCAATTTCACTGCATGTGTAGGCGAAATAATTGTACATACATATACTTTCATAGATTTAATCAATGTTTAAACTGAACTTAACTGACATAAAGAAAATTTATGTGAATTAAAGTATACATTTATCAATATGGGATAAATCAGGTAAAGAAAATGGTTTATAGCTAGGACTATTTTACAACTCAAACTTCATTTTATAATTAAAATGACTCTTATACAGTTAAAATAGGTTAAAATAAAATAAAATACATTTATAGGTTTTATTTTTAGTTGTTATAGTTTATATAGTCTTATATATTATATTAATATTGTCTGTGTAAACATAGCCAATGAAGCTAAAAAGAAAGAAACAAAAGCAAACCAATTTACTGTGATCCAGAACTTGTGAACTGCTGTCAGTCTCTTGTTCATTTGGAAATTACATTTCACACAGAGCCAAATAAATCCACAAAATCTCCAAATGTTAAGGTCAAGGAGAATATTGATCAAGCCAAGCAAACCAATGCTAATCTCCACTCGACTCTGCCGGAAAGCAAAGCAAGGCTGAGTAAAGGAATCAGCGGCTCATGTTGTCGTCCTCTCCACCTCAGCTGATACAAATGAAAGCTGAAGTCAGCATGCCATTGTGTCTCTCCTGAAAATGAGACAAGTAAATGTTGCGAGCAAATGTTTGGAGCTGTCGGCACTTCTTTATCAGACCAAAACATCAAATTAAGAGGAGAGCGGTATGCAAGATAAGGCAAGCGCTTGAAATAACAGCAGCGCTGAAAGGACTGATTGAAAATGGAAATTTGAGGATGTGAGGTATGGGCGGCAGTGTTTCAAGCACATTTTCATAATTGATCGGGCATGAAGTGCGCCGCTGAACCAGAAATCAGAGGTCATTAGTCAAGGCTTTGAGAAAGGCCAAGGCTTTTAAAAAGGTTGAAACGGTACTGGGAATTTATGATGTGATTTTTTTTTATAATTCTTCTTTTCTGACATCATTTTTTCTTATGTACACACTTCAAAAAACACAAGCTGCAAAAACTAATCTGTCAATGAGTATAAAGGGCCGCGCAGTCATTCTATTCAACATCCATATACACATATAAATTATGAATAGTCCACCTTCATACCATATTAAAAAGGCCACATGCAGACAGACTTTCTGGACAAAGGATAAACAAATGTAACAGCAGCCATTTGCTCCACGTTAGCATCCGAGAAGCTAAAACCATCAAATCAATTCATTTTATTTTACGAGGCGCCAAGAAGTATTCTAAAAGCACTTGTGGCAGACATTCAGTCTCACTTCAGCGTCCACACGCTCTCACTGTCTCAAGCTGAACGTCTGTCTGTCATTCGTTCGCTAGCTAGCGCCCTTTCCTGCAAAGCCACACCCACATCCTCACACTGGCATCCTGGGTATTGAAGAAAGCTATACGACAATAAAAGAAAAGAAAACATGAAACCATTTTCATTTATACAAATCAACAGCATAAGCATTTTTCTTTCATTAGCCAGTATTTACATAAAATAATTCAAATATCCATAACAGACACACACACAAAAAAATATTTTATATTTATACATTCTGTATTTTATATATAAACAGAGAGAGAGATTTTGTATTTAAATAATTTAAATACTTAGCACAATTAATACCATATTATAAAACCATATTATATTATAAAAATGTAAAAACTCACAAACACACAAACACATAGTATTTCTATAAGGTTTTAACATGTTAATATATAATAAATCTAATATAATATAATATCATATATCATTACAATACAATTTCATTCTTTAAATCTTAGCATCTATCTATCTATCTATCTATCTATCTATCTATCTATCTATCTATCTATCTATCTATCTATCTATCTATCTATCTCTCTCTCTTTCTCTATAAATATTTATTTTTCTAAATAATATAAATCATAATATAAATAAAAAATAATTATATAAATAAAAAATATATTTATATATATATAAATATATTTATAATATATGATATTTATGAAGATAGTTTACATTTTAATATTTTATTTAAATAATAACAAATAGAATATATAATAAATATAATATAATAAATAAAATACATTATAATATTAATAAATATATAAAGAATATAAATGAATACAAATATAAAAAAGTTTTAATATAAATATTAGCAAATTTACCAACACAACTGCCATGCATCTACCAAACAAATTCTCAAATAAGCAATCACTGCAATTTTTTTAAGACAGTTAACTGAGTAAACAAGTCAATAATAAAAGAACGATGGAATTTCTATATGTAGAGAGCATGGAGTAATAAATATCATAAAGTGGGAGTACTATATTCACACGTAGGCACCTGTCAGTTGTGTACAGACAGGAGCTGTACTCAGTTCAACTGACTGTTACTTTTTTACTTTAGTATCGATTTTGAGGAAGGTTCCATACAAGTTTTCCTCTCTAGGTTGGGCTGAACAATATTTGCTGCCTGTCAGGTTTGTGGCCTAAAACCTTCATTCAAAAAATCCAGTCGAGGGCAGCAGTTTTTTATAACATGCCAAAACACACCGAGTACAGTAGCACCAGAGATCTCTCGCATCCCGCCGATCAACAACAGACCTTCTTTCAGATACACACTCACAAAAACACAAGGGCAAGCCAAACACAAGCGCGTGCAGCTCATGACATCACAGAGCCAGCCTTGAAAACACAAGCGGGTTCACGAGGGACCCACGGAGAACGGGTTCGCCCAGGAAGATGGTGAAGTACATGAGGAGAGGCCCTGTGGTGTCCCACCGGACAAAGTGTTCCTCCTGAACTCTCCGTGACCTCCCACTCCTTCCAGACATGGCATGCTTCACCAAATTAATTCCTCTGGTACTACATCAGCAGTGAAGGGAAAATAACAATCATCCACCCGCCCCATATCCAGGCAACTGGCACACAAAAGTGTGCCAAGTCAGTTTGGTTGACAGATTGATGTTACAATACAGTATTCATGGCTAATCACCTAGACGGCTGAAACATGCACAAACACTCTCCGGAATTATCCAGTTCATGTGCTCGCAGAAGACCTTTAGAAGATTCACAGCAGGGAAGATGTCTTTTTGACTCTCTATTAGTGATATATCAGCTGATATTTGGGCATTTTTAGATAACTGGCATTGATAATGGAGACATTTGGCCGATTAACAGGGTTAACTCTCCCTTGTGTCTGTTCTAGTTTGTCAAAAACGTTATTATGAATTGAATAGGTTTGTTAATTTTAAAGAAAAGAGCATTAACTAAAGTGCAAAAGTAATGCTTTACTTTTCACTTTTTAAATTACCAAAAACTATTTAATATTTGTTAATTTCATGTTCAATATTTATATATTTATATATATATATATATATATATATATGCACATTTTTGCGCAATTCCATTTCGCTTTTTAAATGGAACTATTTACTCAATTAGTACTGATTAATTTTTTATATTTGTATTTTATGTGCCATTTTATTATACACCTCACTTTTCAAATGAACAAATTACTATATTTAATTCATATTCAATATTTCATTAAATATTTATTATACTTGGCACAATTCCATTATACGCTTCACTTTTAAATGAGCAAATTACACAATATTTACTCAATTCATATACACTATTTAATTTCTAAATATTTGCACTTTGACAAATCATTATACACTTCATTTTTATATGCACAAATTACATCATATTTTTTCAAATTATATTTAATATTTAGTTTTTTTAATATTTGCATTTTACATATAGTTCTGTCAAATGCTTCACTTTTTAAACGTTTAAACTTCATTCATATTTATATTTAATTTTTTTAATATAAATATAAATATTTTAGCTTTTAAATAATTGAACATTTTTGTGTGATTCCGTGATATGCTCCTCTTTTAAATGAACAAATTCTACAACATTTGCTTAATTCATATTCAGTATTTATATATTTATATATATATATATATATATATATATATATATATATATATATATATATTTGCCCTTTTTGCACAATTCTATTACACACTTCACTTTTTAAATGAATAAATTACACAGTGTTTACTCAATTTGTATTCAATATTTCACTTTTTAATATTTTTAATTGGCACAAACATGCTTCACTTTTTTCAAAGAACAAACTGCATAATATTTACTTCATATTTAACTTTTTTTATATATATATTTGCATATTTTGTGCAATTGTTATATGCTTAAATTTTATGAGACCAAATTATACAATATTTGCTCAATTCGTATTCAGTATTTCATTTTTGATTTTTGGCATATATAAAGCAGTGATTGATTTCATTTACCAAAATGAGCTAAGTACAACAGACCATACATGCAATGCACTTGATTTGACCTTACCTTTCCAGTGTGATGGATGCATCAGAATGAATCAGAATGAATCAGAAGAACAGATCAATCAAAAGCAATATTTTTTGGACACTGAAAAATATTAGTATTGGCTGTTGAAATATCTGATCGGTCAACCACTATCTTTCACTGTTGGATGCAATCATCATCTTAAAGCAAGAGCAGATCAGAGCATTACTGCCTAACACTGTGAAGGAGCCAGGAATCTGTGCCTTCCTCTCACTCTCACTCACTCATGGATTTGACTTCCAGAAACACTCTTAGTGTGTTACTGTCATAATTCCACTCATGCTCCTGCAATTCAACAGAAAAAAAGCAGTTTAAAGCAGTTTAAGAAAGAAAGGTGTTTCCCTTAAACCAGCCTTGAGAGTCATTTTACTCTAAGCCTCTTTAGAAACAGCATTTGCTGCTAAGGGGAGAACATTTTGCTTGAGAGAAACTCCTAATATCAGAAGCTGGGAAGTGCTTGTTACTTAGGAAGCTGGGAAGTGCTGGGAAGGGCTCATTTCTTGGGTCATTTGAGGACACCAGAACAGCCTTTAGTCAATAATTTTCGCTATTTAAATTTCTTGTGCATTTACTTTGATCAACAACCAGATACACAACGTACGGATTGTACTTGCATCCCTCATAGTATCGTTTTCATTAGCATCGAATTAAATATGTTTCTGAAGTCAATACAGGGTTCACCAGAGTCAGAGGAACTGGTGCTCTTGGGGAAAAGAAACAAACAATAACATGTTTGTCACAATATATCACAGCAGATTCTGCCAATGCTGGCTGCACCATTCAATAGAGCAGATCAATAGCTCGACCAATGGCGTGAGTTCGGGGTGGGGCCATCTGTTCATCCGACTAATGGCAGGTAAGGAGTGTATTTAGAACAGTCATCATTTTTGCTACACACTTCACCTATTTATGCACACCTTTTGCATTCTATTTGCTAGATGGCTGCTTGTTTTTCTACTTTTGCATTTAGTATAACTCGTTAGAAAAGACAAAACACATCATTTTTGGATCCACCACCTGAGAACCACCAATTTGCAAATGCTACCATTCGAAAGTTTGAGTTCTGTAAGTATTTTTTGAAACAAGCTCAGCAAGGCTGCATTTATATTTATTTATTTATAAAATACAGTAAACACATTAATACTGTAAAATAATATTACAACTTAAGATAACAGTTTTCTATGTGAATATATTTGAAGTGTAATTTATTCCTGTGACGCAGAGCTGAATTTTCAACATCATTACTCCAGTCTTCAGTGTCACGGGATTCTGATATGCTGATGAAGAATTTTATCATCATTATTATTATCCATGTTAAAAACAGTAACTCAGTTACAGTCGGCTGTAATTAGGATACACGTTTTTCAGGATTCCTTGATTAATAATTTTAAAAAACAGAAATATAAATATTTTTTAACATTATAAATATCTTTACTGTCACTTAATTCATCCCTACTGAATAAAAGTATTAATTTGTTTAAAAAAAAAAATACTGACCCTAAACTTGAGAGGTAGTACAAATAATACATTTTAATTATAGAAAATGGGAAATGCAAATAATAGCTGAAATTAAAATTAACATGTATTCTACACAATATTTACATTAAATAAATTATAAGAATGAAACTTTTCAACACAATGAAGCTTTTCAATTTAAGACACAATTAGGAACCAAAAACTTGTTAGCCAGAAGGCACTGTTACCATTTTAATGGCTAAAAAATATATTGGTCTCTGCTGCTTTTCTCCTCCCTGCGTGCACTGTATAGTAATAGATTGGCGGAAGCAATATAATGCCATAGAACTAACACCAGCCATGTGACATTTCATGTAAATGTCAAGATATTCATGTTTGTATGTGCATGGTACTGGAAACATCATTCTATCTATCACACTATAGGCCAAAGTTGCTCGAGATCCACATAAAGCTAAAGTAGAATGTCTTTAGTTATTTATATTATAGAACATATACAGCACAGATTTCCTCCACTGCCTGCTTTTCATTTATGACTTCTTACATGATTTACATCTGCTTTGAAAATAGAAAGACGTGTTAAAATGTGTCTCCATCATCTGGCTCTCATGCCTATGCAATTTGCATTTAATTAGTCACCTTTTATATATATATATATAGATCAAAAGTTGAAATATTTGTCATGCATCACACAAAACACTATATTTAGACACTCAAGAAGTGACAGAGCCTGTTTTAAGTGCTCATAACAGCGCTGTCCTTGGCGGAGGATATTTTTCTGCGTGCCTGTGTTGTAGAGTCGACCCCAGCTATCGTAAATCTGCGTAAAGGCCGCCTGTTCATTGGGGACCGCAGACAAATGTGTCTGTGCTGCACTCATGTTCTTGGACTTGCTGAAAATTAGGTCAGGAAAATCTAATAAACAAGTCTTTTTATTCAGGCTGTCCTCATTAAAACGTCTCACTCTTGACCAAGTAAAATAAAGGTTTTGGGGGGGGGGGGGGGGGGCTTACAGCTTATTGGTCAGCAGAATGCCCTAGCAACCACGTAGCAACCACTCTAAAAACCACATACTGTAGCAACACGCCAAACACATACAACATCCAGTAGTTGTGGGAGCAGGTTTGTATGGACAAAAGTTTAAAATATTTTATTCTATTATATGCTCACCACGGCTGCAGTTATTTGATTGAAAATGCAGTAAAATCTGCAATACTGTGAGATAATACTACATTGATATAACTGTTGTGTGTATTTGGATATATCTGAAGATGTAATTTATTCCTGTGATCAAAGCTGAATTTTCTGCATCATTAATCCAGTCTTCCGAGTCACATAATCCTTAAGAAATCGTTCTAATATACTGATTTGCGGTTCAGTAAACATTTATTATTAATAATTTTGAAAACAGTTCTTTGCTGTGCACTATTTTTACATAACATATGAGTGTGTACGGTGTATATTTATTTTCTATATATAAATACACATGCATTCATGTACATATTTAAGAAAAATTCTATATTTAACAAAGTATTCCATATTAAATATATTTATACATAAATTATATAAAATATAAATATATACATGGAAATATTTTCAAAATATATGCTGTGTGTATGTGTATTTATATATACATAATAAATATAAACAGTACACACACATTACATTAACAAAAACTTATTTAGGATGCGATTAATAACGATTAATCGTTTGACAGCACTTATTATATTATATTATTTTATATTTTATTATATTATAAACGGTTTCAATGTTCAACATTATTAATAAATGAGCAGCAAATCAGCATATTAGAAAGATTTCAATGAAAGCCGATGAAGTCAGTGAAATTTCCACCAATAAAATTTTAGTGATGACCATTAATGTAATAATATTTTACAATATTGCTGTTTTTACTGTATTTTTGATCAAACAAATGCAGCCTTGGTGCAACTTTTGACTAGTCCATTTTCGTCATAATACTTAAAAAAAAATTGTACTCTTTTAATACAAAATAAAACTAAACAATAAAAAATAAAACAGAGAAAAAACAAAACCAAAAGCCGAATGGGGTGTCACTCTTGCTGATGCCCTGACGTTTGATTATTTGCTCATTGTGATTATCTACACCGCCGGACACGCGAGAACCACGGGCGCCTCTTAATGCACTGCGTGTCGAAACCCTTTCAGGCTGTCCGGCGGCTGTGATCTAACTGAGCCTATAAACAGCTACCTCACTGAGAGTGTTTTCAAGTAAAGACATGTCCCAGCAGTGGTGATGCTTTCTGCGGGGCCATTAAAAAATGATGTGGCCCGTACGGTTCAGTACCCGTGTCCCGCTGCAATCTCAGGTCAGTCAGAGTGCATCGCGCACGCAAGTTATTGGAACAGTTCACGGCAGAGCACATCACAACACACCACACACACACACCACTTAACCTGCCCCCAAACCCGTCCCAGAGGAGCACAGTCACGTCACGGTCAGGCAGCAGTCGCTAAAGGCAACCTGCTATTGATTATCAATAAGAAATTTGCCATTTCCTAGCTGAATATCAATAAATGATTTAAAAGCTGAACACACAAGGAGTCAAAGACTCAATAAAACAAAGCATTTTTTCTGATGTGACCTTCAATGAGAAATCAATAAATAAAATATGGCTGTGTGAATGTGGCTGTGGAAAGTGCACTACTTTTAGCTGCTACAGAATCAGATTGATGTTCAGTTTATTCAGACTTCTTTCAATCAATCAGTTTAAATACTGAAATTAATCAATTAATTATGTTAACCAGGTGGCATTTTACTTTTTCCCCCGCTAAAGATGTAGCAGTATTTGCTAGCATTTTAATTATCACATTTCAGTTCCACCTCTTTTTGGCTCAGACCAGTAAAAAATGCCTACTAAGCACTAAGAATATTTTAGAAACACACAAAAAAGCATTTATAACAACTTAGTAGTCACATAACACATCCTATCATTGTAGTAACTACTTTTTCTCAAGTTAACTATTTAATTTTGAATTAGTTTAATAAATATTAAACTACGCTAGATAACAGTTATTTTAAATATTAATAATATTTAACGATATTACTGTTTTTACTGTATTTTGCACTGTATTTATTTTGAACAGTTGTGAATTTGATCCTCGTATTTTCATTTTAATGGCTAAAAATTCTGTTTCTGACAAAAATTGTTTATGTAATTACAAATAATGACTTTTTCAAGCCTTCTGTGTTGTCTTCAAATGATAACATTAAATATAAACAGCTTTAGAAGGCACTTCTAAAAAAACATCTTAAACCAGCCTAAGATGATCTACTGAATTTAAAATGGGACAAAACAAGCATAAAAAGCTAAAACTACTTAACAAACCTACTAATCAAGTTACTTCTTATTTTATGTCATCATCTCAACATATTATTTACTTTATTTTATTTTTCAGAATAATAATAATAATAATACATTTTATTTGTAATGCGCTTTTCTTAAACCCAAAGCGCTACAGTAATAAAGTAATAAATAAAATAAAACAAAACACCAAAAGTAATACAACAATTCATTAGAGAAAGACAGTCTTGAATAAATGTGACTTAACTTTTTAAAATCACCCAACGTTGGTGCATTTCTGACGTGCGGAGGAAGTACATTCCATAGCTTAGGTGCTTTATATGAAAAGGCTCTTTCCCCCATGGTCTTTAGCTTACATGATGGCTGGTTAAGTGAAAGAGAGTTAGTAGAGCGAAGAGAGCGTGATGGAAAATAAGGACTGATTAGATCACAAAGATACTCAGGTGCAGTCCCATGAAGTGCCTTGTATGTTAAAATAAAAATTTTTAAATCAATTCTCGCATTTACGGGAAGCCAGTGTAATTGTGAAAGAACCGTTGTAATGTGTTCACGAGGAGAAGTACAAGTGAGCACACGAGCGGCAGAATTTTGTATATACTGAAGCTTGCTCAACGATTTAGCTGGAAGGCCAGAGAACAAGGCATTACAATAATCTAGTTGTTATGAAGGCATGTATAAGCCTTTCTGTGTCTGCAAAAGAGAGAAAAGGTCTAAGTCGAGCTATGTTTCTCAGGTGGAAAAATGCAGTTTTAGAGATGTGTTTTATGTGTGCTTCAAATGATAGTTGTGGATCAAAAATGACACCAAGATTTTGCATCTGTGAAGTGGGGATTACCGTACAGGAATCAACAATCAAACTGATCTGCTCGGCTTTACGAGTAGCTGCCACTGTACCAATCTGCATCAGTTCAGTTTTGGAGCCATTAAGCTTCAGGAAGTTGTTATGCATCCAGATACTGATCTCTGCTAAACAACCACGCAAAATTATTAATGAGCAATGGACATCAGGACTAGTGGTGATGTAAATCTGCATATCATCCGCATAGCAGTGATACCCAAGACCATGTTTCCTAATGATCTGCCCAAGTGGAAGCATATAAATGTTAAATAATATTGGACCCAATACTGAACCCTGAGGAACTCCCTGTCGAACAGGCACGGTATCTGATTTGTAGTTACCCAAGCCAACAAACTGGGCATGATTCGTTAAATAAGACCGAAACCAATTGAGGACAGCTCCAGAAAGACCCAACCAATTTTCCAACCTGTCAAGCAGAAGAGAGTGACATATAGTGTCAAAAGCAGCACTGAGGTCTAAAAAGACCAAAATACTGCATGCACCGGAATCCGCCGTGATAAGAAGATCATTTACGTCCCTAATTAAAGCGGTTTCAGTACTATGCCCTCTTCTGAACCCAGATTGAAAAGGTTCAAAGAGACTGTTCAGAGCTAGGTGATTATTTAACTGAACAGCCACAACACGCTCAAGAACTTTAGCCAAGAATGGGAGGTTAGAATTCGGCCTGTAATTGGATAAATCAGATACATCACAACCAGTCTTCTTAGGGACTGGTGTAATGGCAGCTATTTTTAGTTCCGGAGGAACAATTCCAGAGGTCAATGACAAGTTCACAATTGAAGTCATAAAAGGGCAGATTGATGCAAGGCAGTTCATGATGACCGAGCAGGGAACCGGATCTAAAATACTGGTTGTAGAGTTCATGGACTTCACTGTACTTATAATAAAATCATCTCCAACCATTTCAAAGTTTGAAAACGTAATAGTTGGGAAGTTTAGAGGCTGGATATTAACTAGCTCAAGAGGAGTGATGGTATTTTAAGTGCTATATACCCTCAACCTTACCAGTGAAATAATGAAGAAACTTATTACACTGGTCAACAGAGGAATGAACAACGGCCTTAGTTGGTTTGAGAAGATAACAAACAGCGATTTAGAATTTGTTGCAGCGTTACCAATGATGTTTGAATAGTAGCTCTTGCGTGCAGTATTCAAAGCAGAATGTAAGCAGACTGTTGTTCAGTGTAAAGAAGCCTGTGCACCGTCAGGCCAGATTTTTTGTACTGCCGAATGATTTTAATGTGGTTTCTAGACCTGGAAAAGTAATGCAAATTTATCAAATCTTTCAAATCTATATGCATTTCAACGATAAACATAGGTTTTTTATACCAGGCTCTAAATTATTTTTTATGGATAAAATAAAATAAAAAACTTCTTATCTTGAACCAATGCAAAAACCAATGTAAAAATGGTGTTTTGTTCCGGGATATTGCATGGTCAGAAAGACTGAGAACTGCTGTTTTAGAGAGGGTCTGGTCAATTTTTTCAACTCAAACCAGCTTAAACCAGCAAACTGGTAGATGGTAAGGCAGCTCTATTAATGAAAATGTATGTATATATATATATATATATATATATATATATATATATATATATATATATATATATATATATATAATAAATATGAAGGATATCTGTTTGCTAATAAAAGTTGCATTCAAAATGCAGTGTAAATAACAATCCAGCAAAATTTTGTAAGGAAGAATACAAACTTACATGTGCATGAGGCACAGATATGTATGCATATGCAATGCATATCTGCCACTGCGTTTAAATGGATGTCCACAAACACAACACATTTTGATAAATGCTTAAAGCAAGGCATGCAGTAAGAACGCATTACACTCTCATTACCAAAACAAACATGCTGCTCATGTGTGTGTGTGTGTGCGGCTGCTGGATTTATGTTGTTCCTGTGTGGGGATTACATGGGAATACATTCCATCCCATTTGACTTCTCACTGGTACTTGAGCTTGCAGTGCCTCAAGGTTACACACACACACACACACACACAAACTGAGACTATGTAGATAAATGACTCTAGCGTGCTAGAGTTTGATCCAAATGAAGCAATGATGTAGCTCAGTGGCCCGTGCCCTACATCTCTGTACGCGAGTGTGTGTGTTTGTGTGTAGCTACAGTAGCTGTGAGCTCACCAGCAAATGCCAAAGCTTCTACTTTATTAGGCTGAAACTGAATAGCCCTAATGACAAAATACGAGGGGCGATGCAGCCGGCAGGCCCTAATTGAATCGTTTGTCTCACAGTTTCTGAAATTATTGCTATGGAGACACTTAGCTGCACTTTCCTGACCATACGAAAGCATTTAAAGATTTTTAAAGAAACTAACTCTGTTGCACTCTGCGACGAAAATGGAATGTTTGGCTCTTGGCACAGAGTTTTGTTTTTTATAACATTACATCCATGTAAATTTATGTGACAGCCTATATTAGACATTGGCAACCTTTAACATAAAGTGACACTAATTTGTTCTATAATATAATATAATATAATATAATATAATATAATATAATATAATATAATATAATATAATATAATATAATATAATATAATATAATATAATATAATATAATATAATATAATATAATATAATTAATATAATATAATATAATATAATATAATATAATATAATATAATATAATATAATATAATATAATATAATATAATATAATATAATATAATATAATATAATATAATATAATATAATATAATATAATATAATATAATATAATAAAGTTTTACTATTATTATTTCTCGGGGCATATTAGATTGATTAAAAGTTAAAAATTTTATTGTTGCAAAAAAATTCAAGTACATGCTTTTTTACTTTCTTTTCAAAAACTAGTGAAGAAAAAAATGTTTCCATAAAAATCATGAGCAGCACAACTAGGCCTTTTTCAACATTAATAATTAGTATATTATAAAGCAAGTTAGTATATTATGTGACACTGAAGACTGTAGTAAAAACCAGAGAAAAGCTTTCCATCACAGAACTAAATTACTTTGTTCTTTTTTAATATACAAATATAAATGGTTATTTTAAATTTTCATACTATTCCATAATATTAATACTTTTACTGTATTTAGATCAAATAAATGCAGCCTTGGTGAGAATATGAGATATTTTTATCTCTTAATAATACAATACAATACAATACAATACAATATAATATGGAAAAAAGCTTTTCAATGGTTATATTAATATACCAAAATAAAATACATTAAAATATCCCGCCCATATTTACATATCAAAAACCAATCCTTAATGCTAAAGTAGCTCATTTCAGATGCAAAAAGGTTAGGTGTACAAAAACAAAGCATATTTACACATGACTGCCTTCATTTACATATCAACCCCTTTTCAATATTCAGAAACTACTATGGGCACATCAAACGAACAACAGAAGATTCCAAATAGAGGATCTTAAAGGTACAGTAGCAAATTTTGCATGCTTAATTCCACGGGTTTAAGGTGAACTTCTGAGAAAAGCATGTAGAATTACAGATGCAGAAGACACATTCACATGTAGCCTGTGACAGACATGAAGGGTCCTTTGACACATTCAGTTCACAACACGATGGATCATTTCTTCTGACTCTGCAGCTTCAGTACCCTATGTTTGAGTGGGTCGTATTGATGTTTGCTTTATTGCTTAAAACAACCCACACTCATTCTGTCTTTGACTCATCTTCTCTTTATTTCTATATGCGCTATTTGGGTGAATGTCTCAAATACTGTCAAACATTTATCTGGATCATATTTCATCCTAAGTACAGAAAAAACCACTATGTGGCATTACCTCTTCTTTTTATAACAATCTGCAAACGTCTAAGGACTGAGGAGACAAGTTCCTTAAGTTTAGGAATAGGAATGTTGTCCCAATCTTGTCTAATACAGGCTTCTAGTTGCTCAACTCTCTTAGGTCTTCTCTGTCGCATCTTCCTCTTTATGATGCACCAAGTGTTTTCTATGGGTGAAAGATCTGGACTGCAGGCTGGCCATTTCAGTACCCCGATCCTTCTTCTACACAGCCATGATGTTGTAATTGATGCAGTATGTGGTCTGGCATTGTCATGTTGGAAAATGCAAGGTCTTCCCAGAAAGAGACGATGTCTGGATTGGAGCATATGTTGTTCCAGAACTTGGATATATCTTTCAGCATTGATGGTACCTTTCCAGATGTGTAAGATGCCCATGCCACATGCACTCATGCAACCCCATACCATCAGAGATGCAGGCTTCTGAACTGAGCGCTGATAACAACTTGGGTTGTCCTTGTCCTCTTTATAGTCCGGATGACATGGCGTCCCAGTTTTACAAAAAGAACATAAAATTTTGATTTCTCTGACCACAGAACAGTTTTCCACTTTGCCACAGTCCATTTTAAATGAGCCTTGGCCCAGAGAAAATACCTGTGCTTCTGGATCATGTTTAGATATGGCTTCTTTTTTGACCTATAGAGTTTTAGCCGGCAATGGTGAATGGCACGGTGGATTGTGTTCACCGACAATGTTTTCTGGAAGTATTCCTGAGCCCATGTTGAGATTTCCATTACAGTAGCATTCCTGTATGTGATGCAGTGCCATCTAAGGGCCGAAGATCACGGGCATCCAGTATGTTTTTCCGGCCTTGACCTTTACGCACAGAGATTGTTCCAGATTCTATGAATCTTTGGATGATATCATGCACTGTAGATGATGATAACTTCAAACTCTTTGCAATTTTTCTCTGAGAAACTCCTTTCTGATATTGCTCCACTATATTTCGCCAATTGACCTAATAAGTTGCAAATTGGTCCTCCAACTGTTCCTTATATGTACATTTAACTTTTCCGGCCTCTTATTGCTACCTTTTCCAACTTTTTTGGAATGTGTAGCTCTCATGAAATCCAAAATGACATTTCAAAATGTATCACTTTCAACATTTGATATGTTATCTGTATTATACTGTGAATAAAATATAAGTTTATGAGATTTGTAAATTATATATCTTATCTTATATATCTTTGATATCATCCGTTAACAGCTTTACTAAGTCATGGCAAAAACCTCTGTCCTCCTGATTGAAGTGTCATTGGACAGTGGAATTTTCTTTAATTTCTCTGAGATCTCCGGTCTCTCCTTTCCCTCAAATAAAGCATCTGCTATCTCCACTAAACACTCCTTAACTATCTCTGCATCACGGAATGGCTTCTTGTTTTTGCCTAGTACCCAGGCCACATGGAAAGATGCTTCTGTAGCTCTCTCTTGCTGTGTCACAGCTCCCATAAGCAACTTAATTGTTGATTCATATGAAGACTTTACCTGTCATAGTTTTGCTGTCCGTACCTCTGTATTTTGTGGATATTGCCATTCAAAATGACCGTGTTTTGTTTCATAATGCCGTTTGACATTTCCACTCTTCACAACTCCAACTGTCTCGTTACAAATCAAACAGAATGGCTTTGTGCTCTGTCTAATCATCTTTGAAAACTCTGTTTTTCTTCATCAACTTTTCTTTTCCTGGACAATGACATCCTCCACACCCATTCAAATGCATACGTAGAAACACATAGTTTTTTACAAAGCTTGTACAGACTGTGAGTCAGAACAGCCGGCACTGTAGTCTACTATCCCTGGATCAGGAAACAGTCCATAAAATGTGCTGCACACATCTGAATATCTGAACTAGAGCCTGACCGATATATCGGCCGGACGATATTATCGGCCGATATAAGCTATTTGCATTTAAATCGGCATCGGCATTTATAACGGCCGATGAAACATGAGAAACAGAGTCTCATGCTTCACTCATGTTATGAGTGTTGCATAGTGTGCCCACCAGAGGGAACTCTGCAGCTCCAGAGTTAACAACAGCGCCAGAAGTCCACTACAGAAGAAAGCGATCAACTGTTTTGACGGTGAGTCTGTCGTTCGTCATGTGAAATGATTGTAGATTTAGTTCATACCCTGTATATAAAAACTGTGTGGTAGTTCTAGCTAGCGGTCCTATCATTATTACTTCTAAATATTCTGTAACATCACTTACAGCCGCTAATGCATTGCTATATTAGATTAGCCACAAAGCTAATACCATGTTTATCAGTGGAAGAGCGCGAACGTTAATAGGAGGTCAAACTATAACGTTAGCGTTTAACTTATTCTTATTCTATTGCGGTGTGTTTCCCACATAATGACCGCGTAATTGGGCCTTTCACACAGGACGCGGTATGCACGGCGCTTGCCGCTGGGTTCAGTGTTGCCCTTCAGATACAACGCGATTTGCGCTGCGCTATGGCATAGGCGGAGTTTAAACGTTTAGCGGTAGCTCTTTCATAGTCTGTTCCTCCTCCTTTCGGTCAGCAGCAAACATGTATCTGTCCCGTTTTAAGAAGCGAGCGATAGCGCTAGTCCTGCTGATGAGAATTAAGAGAGAAGCAAGGAAGAAGAGGCTACCCTCAGGTCCAGAGAACAATTTGGTGAATTCAGGCTGGTTACGTTACTCTAACGCTAATAGCTTCCTTTTTAGCAGGCCCCTTAAATGCTTGCTATTAACTTGTTTGAAGGTGGTTCTTCTCAAAATTGACAGCGGTGTGTTCATGACACTAACGTTAACCATTCAACTTCGAATTGATTCCGTAATCTTCCGGTAATAGTAGGCAAGACGATGTTTTGATTCAGACTGCACAAAGAAGAGGAGAAGATATACGGGTCTGTTGTGAATGTGTCTGTGAGAGCAAATATAGTGTAGTTACAGTAACTACAGTAGGTGCGTCAGAAATGATTAAACCAGAGGGGACATGTAAATAAATGTGAGCTGAACAAGCGCTTTTTTTTTTTTTTTTACATATTGTTTCAAAGCAGCTTTACAGACATAACAGGAAAATGTTGAAATAATATTGGAAATAATATTGTTAAATATAAGTAGGTAATACCTATTGCTTGACAAATAAAAAAAAAATATATATATATTTCTCATTTTTGCCTATGTAGGAGATCCCAGTTTATTATTATTATAATTCTAATGATGACATGAGTAATGATACATGGTGATATTATTAATACACATGCTTATTCTTTCTCTGTCTCTCTTTCTGCCTACAGATGGCTGAAAAAGGTGAATGCTGTAGCAGCAAAGTGTGGGACTACTTCTGCAAATACTTTAACTTTAGTATTATAATTTATTTACAGTAAACACACAGACTGTTAAAACCAGCTTCAACTGGAAGAAAGTAAAAGTGTTAAATGTTTAAAACCAGACTGTTTTTTGATCATTAAAAATATATACTTTTGATGTGCAATTGTTTAGTCATTGAGACTGTAATCTAAGGCTTTTTTTTTTTAACATAGTCCATTCTGGAAAATGGTTTATACAGCCCACATACATAGAACAGGCAGATATTTTGCTATTGAATGTTGTGTAAATGCAGTTTATAGGAAATGGGTCTAATATCCAGATTATTTTTAAAATCAAAATATCGGCTTATAAATCGTCTCTTTTCGAGTTAATATCGGCATCGGCCCCCAAAAATCCATATCGGTCGGGCTCTAATCTGAACTGTTCTGGAACAGTGTTGTAAATACAACTTAACCACTGATTTCTAGTTGTGTCCTCTTTTGGAAGGCCAAGCAAAGTAGTTTCGCTTTCACAACGAAAAAACGGATAGCGTCTCCACACATGGCTGTGGCAGCTTGTAACACTCCAAAGAGAAAGGAAACTTGAAAATCGCATCATATTCATTTAAATATTAACTTTTTTGAAATTTATTTTTTATGTGAAATGTGGCCCGTAAAAGTTTTGGTGAGATTGATCCATGTTGGACCACGAGCACAAAATTCTCATTTACCTGAAGCTCTCTTTGGGGCTGTCTGTGTCAGCGGGCCTGTCTGGAAAACTCTACAGACGATCATCCAGCTTATTAAAGTGGAAAATGAACTAATTATATACAAGACCAGCAGGAATGAGAGACAGAGAGAAGAACAGGAGCTGAGAGCTGAGAGTGCTCCAGCATCCTTCAACCTGCAGAAAAGAAAAACTCATAAATCAACAGTTCAACGTACTGCTGAGAACAACACTGCATTATCACATGTGAAGTGCTGCTGAGAGCACAGTCTCTTTCACCTCACAGCCGCCTGTGTGTGTGTCTGTGTGAAGAGTGAAGGAGATCACACACCACATTCAAAAAATATCTGTTATCTTTCAGGGTTTCTGTTGAAATACACTATCAACCTAACTGTAAATTTACTTCACAGAAATATGGGGGAAAAATATTGTAAACATAGTCATGTTGTGAAACATTATTACCATTTTAAATGTTTCTATAAGACTAGATTCTATGTGAATGTAATTTATTTCTGTGATGCAAAGATGAATTTTCAGCATCATTGGTCCGGTCTTCAGTATCACATGATCCTTAAGAAATCAAATTATTATTATTATTATTATTATTATTATTAATGCTGAAAAGTTGTGCTGCTTTGTGCAACATTTTTCCCAATATAGAAAGTTCAAAAGAACTGCATTTATCTTTTGTAACAATATAAATATATTTGCTGTGCATTTTGATCAATTTAATGCTTCTTTGCTAAATAAATTATTTTTAAGAAAATTGGTCACACTACCTCAAAATAGAGGGGGAAACTGAAAAATAGAAAACATTTTGCATAAGTGACATTTAAAAAAAAGTTTATTGCGATTTATTGTGATTTAAACAGAAAGGTTTTGAAACATTGTAAATGTTTGCTGTCACTTTTGATCAAATCAACTCCTATAATAGACTTTTTAATTTTTTATTATAAAGTTTTATGGTGACAAATTGCCTCATAAGGCATGATAAAATGTCCCGCACATGAGTTCAATGAACTGTATCTGGTCAATAATGGTGGAAACTTTGAATATCTTTTCAGTAGCCAAAAGGTTATAGTATGTGCCCATAAAGAAACCGACATTCAAAAAGAAACCCTTCACAAGCAATATTCACTGAAGTGAAAAATATGACAACCAGTCCTGTACATAACCGTCATTATAAGTCAATATTCAAGCCACTCAACAATCAAATCCACTTGTAAAGTGTCCGTTTCATGTGTCTTTAATACATCATGTAATCATCTACAAATATTATTTATTAGTGCACAAACAGTGACAGATTTACACCATTATGATGAACAGCCACCATATTCTCACATTTGTCTTGCTGTACTTTTATTTCAATTTAGCCCATGTGATAATCATCAAATCAAAATAAAGTATGCATTTAAAAAAAACACATCAAATCAAAGCTTTATTTCACAGTCGAACTCTAGAACCCATCAGCACCTTCATGTTTCCCCATAACCAATGGTTGCAAAAGCTATTTTCAGAACCAACTACATCGTCCTTTAAAGCCAACACATTTCATCACCATTTGCAAAATGGTTAACAGGATTCAACTTTTTCAAAAAGCGTAAATTATAGAATGTCTTACAAAACAGAAATACAAATTATCTCAGATAACATGCTCATCAGCACATAATTGAGCCCAGGCAAATAAAACCATGCCATGAAACAATAACTACCTGTAAATCAGCTGAGAGCATTTTAATGCAGCGCGAGTCACAACAGCCATTGCGAAGCATAGATTTATGACAACGGTAATTGTCAAACATATCAGTTTAACGCATGTTCACCATGGGAATCAAGAAATTCGCGTGACGTATTTAGATGCAACATCCGTGATCTGTGTTTCCTTATCAAATAAAGTGTATTGGATGAGAGGGAAAATAAATACAGCTTGTCCATTATTATCATATTAAATGTGCTGAATGATCAGCAGATGCTCTCTGACAGACAACAACGGGATAGTGTCCCGCATTCAATATCCCACAAACTAACCAATAAATCACTGATTTCATTAGCGGATGAATATATAGGCTCATTAAAGCAAAGTAATAAATAGCTCAGAGCTAAAAAGATGAGTCAATCACTATTTGAGATGAAATGATCAGCCTTATGAAGTCTTTATGGACTTTAGTTAGACTAGATGCCATGTTATAAATCTTTGAGCTTGTTGTCTGCATTATAACAATACTCTCTGCAATGTGATCCCATTCCTGCTCTCTGACTCTCTCTTCATGCCGTCTTTCACTCCCGTCGCCTCGTTCTCACCATTTCGCAGTCATTAGGTCTTTTCAAATGAGCCTCAAGCTGCTTTGTTGCATTTAGGAATTTAAGATCTCTCTTTTCTTACTCTGCTGCCTGTCTGTACCTGGATATTAAGTTTCTGTAAAGTGGGCACTTCAGGTGAGTCTGAAAGGGAACAGCTCAGTTTTGGCTTTGTCTGGCTTGCTACAACAGGACGGAAATCTAGGCCAGCTAGGGAACGTGGTTTCAGGGTAAAAATGAGGGGTTACGAGGCTGTGAGTGCCATGTGATTGATCACTCCAAAAGTCCTTGCAGCAGACAAAGAAAAACATTAAATGAAAAAGAACTGATAAAACATCTAATATTATATACTATTATATCTGCTAAAATAATTGAATGAAAGTAAGTTAGCAATAACTAACAATAAACAGTTACTGACTTTTAACAAAGATGAATAAATACTGGAACAAATGTATTGCTTGCTGATTTATGTTAGCTAGTACAATAACTGATATTATTGTAAAGCACAACAACAACAACAATAATAATAATAACAATAAAAAAGGTTATTATTTGAATTTATTTAATTAATACATTTTAATTATCAAGTATGCATGAACTGATAAAAAATGACAGTAAAGTCATTTATAATGTCACAGATGATTCTGATTTGCATCACAAAAATAAATAATAATTACATTAAATTATATTACAATAAATCACAATAAATAATACAATACATTGTAACGATATTTTACTATTTTTACTGTATTTATTCTCAAATAAATGCAGCCCTGACACACGTCATCATAAATAAGTGTATATGTGTGTATATGCATGTGTGTGTGTATTAGTTGATCAAGATTAATTGCATCCAAAATAAAAACAATTGTTTGCATAATGTGTGTGTACTATGTATATTTTTATGTATATATAAATATACACACATTCAGTATATATTTAAAAAATATTTTATATATATATATAAATATATAAATATATATATATATATATAAATATATATATATATATATAAATATATATATATATATATATATATATATATATATATATATATATATATATATATATATAAAATATTTTTTAAATATATACTGAGATACTATATATATATATATATATATATATATATATATATATATATATATATATATTCATATAATTTATTATAAATAAATATTTAATAAACAAAACCAATTTGAAATATATACATATGCATGTATGTGAATTTATATTTAATATATTTAATTTATTTGTATTTATTTTGGATGCGATTAATCGCGATTAATCATTTGACAGCACTAACACACACACGCACACATAAACGCACACTCTTCGAAGCTGTATTTATTTGATCAAAAATAGAGAAACAACAGCAATATTGTGAAATATTATTACAATTTAAAACAACAGTTCTCTATTTTATTAAACTTTAAAATATAATTTATTCCTGTGATGCAAAGCTGAGTTTTCATATATTCTTATTTTGATTAATCTAATTAATTGCAAAAGAATAATTTAAAGTCATTGTTGTGTGAAGCACCAAACAGACATTGCCAAAAGTAGCTTCAGCAAGAAATATTATGTTTGATTCAACAGAAAATGTTTTACATATAATCTTTTGGATCATGAAGTTGAGTAAATGATAACAAAATGTAAATTTTTGGGTGGGTGAACATTTTTAATCATTTATTATTATTATTAAAATAATAATAATGACGTTCAGATAAGAATGATGGGGCAGCAAGAGACAGTCTGGGTTGCATGAGACCTGAACAGATTGCACCCATTGAAAGCCATTGTATGATTCGCACACAGCGTGATCCGCAAGCGCTCTTTATGTGTTGAGTGGGTGAAACCAGCATCAGAAGCACGTGGAACAGATGGAGAAACACGTAGGCAGAGGAGCGGTGAAATTGAAGGACGGGGTCAAAGTTTTAGCTGAGACGGAGGAGGAGGAGGACAGAGAAAGGTCACATGTAAAAAAATCACATGTACTCTTGGCTAATTAGAGACGACAGGAGAACTTGATTTGAAGATCTTCACACTTCTAATGCTTATTCAGACACTTACAAAACAGACAAACACATTTTATAAAATGGAGAGTTATCCAATATGGATATATATATATAATAAAAATGGATAGTTCTGGCCTTGGAAGCTGATTGGTCAAGTGTTTCAGCCGTGCTAATACACTTTGGTAACATTTTTGAATAATTCACATTTATGCAATAGGAATCATTAGGGCTGGGAGTTGATTCCAAAAAGAATAGATTCTTTGATTCATAAGCACTAAATGTTCCCACAGTTAATTCCACTTTAATCGACTCGTCGATTCACAGACATCACTGTCTCCATTAAATCCTTTTACAAATTACTACAAATCCCCAGAAACGTCAATTTTGATTCATTCCAGCAACTCAAATCATATGACTCACTTATATTCGTTCAATGATTCATGCACTCAAGTGAGTGACTTAAGTGTGTAACGATATGAAAATCTCATGATACGGTAATATTGCGATATGAAGTCCACAATACGATATTTTTTTAAAAGACAAATGAAGAATTAAAAAAAAAAAAAAAAGATTTTTTTTTTATATTTTAAAGTAAAATTATTTTATCTAATGGACTTTGAGAGTTCATAATTAAGAGCTCCAACCCATGTTCTTAACTAATAAAACTTAAGTCCGAAAAATACTTTATTAATTTATAATTTATTTGTGATAGACTGTCTCGGTCTAAATTACATTCACACTGGTATTTCAGAAGCCAAACAATCCTTCTTTCCAATTTATACACTTGAGAGAGATATTCTGAATTTTGACTGCATTTAAACGGCTAGCTGTCAGCAATTCATACTGCACTTTTTCACTTTTATTTTGACAGAAATTGCAGTAGAGCTTTTATTTTGAAGGATAACTCCAGCTTCAGTGAAAACATGCTAACAAAAATGCGTCTCACTACTAATCTAGTTAAATGCTGTAATCATCTGCTATGACAATAATTCCTAACTGGTGGCTGTTGCATTCCCAAACACGTGATAAACACAAAGCACATGCAATAAAAGTGTTTTATATCGTCATGTGACCACAATAATATCGAGTTATCGCGATACTGATGATATCATTACATCCCTAGTAATTAAATATGTAAGCAAAATAATTAAATATATAACTTTATTTATTATTATTATTATTATTATTATTATTATTATTATTATTATTATTATATTATAACTGTTTATCAATATACCAATATGTGGTTGGCAAATATATATACTGTACACATACATGTACAGCACCCCATATCCATAAAAATATACAGCATACAGAACCATGGTATATATTTCAAAGTACTATAGTATTAGTATCTGACATCACTTCACCATGGTGCCAATGGATCTGAGAAATATATAATGCAATGATGTATAATGCAATGATGTAACCAAATATTGTAGGATGGACCCATGGTAATATGGTTAAGAATCATCCATTACAAAAACCATATTGATGGACCAATAATGAGAATATTGAAGAGGAGACACGTCCCCCTCAACGTCTGCGGTCCTGCTATAACGATTCCTCCAAATCCTCCTGTGTACAAGAAAAACCCAGAGCAGATCTCATGGAGAACATCTCAGAGAGCTGTAAATGCTTAACGTCTCTGCACTGCAATAGTGAACTGATGAAAGATTTGAAGCGTATTGATTTCCGACACGTTATCTGGAGCGAGGCGCCACGCGAGGCTTCGCTGTAGTACATTCATGCCTACTGCAGTTGCATTATTCCAGCAAAACTCAACGCTTATTGAGGGAGATATCGATGAAGACGTCTGCTAGATATACGCTCTGCTCAATCTGGCGTCAGAGAGCACAAAAGCCTCCAAATCTCGTCTTCCTTCATTCACATGCGTAAATGTCTTTCCGAATGACAAGATATGCGATCTACAAACATACTGACCCAACTGGTGCATAAATTCAACTGCTCAAAATCACTGTTGCCGAATTGGGCCAGTAGGAAAGCAGAAGAAAATCCTTGTCTCTTATGCCATGAAAGGTTAAAAAGACCCAAGACAAGTTCATTAAAAATTAGAAGTGAGATAAGATTAAAAGAGGAGAAGAGAGACGGCTTGAAGAATCGCCCGGAGCGAGTTGGCCCCGCAGACCTAAATCAAGACGACTCCATCTTTCGGGAAATTGGACTTGGACTAAGCAAAGCCCTGGTAAGGCGTGTGCCTCGCTCCTTCACCCAGTGTCATGAATTGATTCAAAGATAACAGCATATGCTTCATTTAGACCTCGGATGAAAAAAGATACATGCGGATGAACAGCAACCTCAGTCATCTTTCCCCAGGCGGCTGATTACGGTTTGATGGAATGGCAGCCATGAAACAACGCCAGGCCATGGCTCTGCTTGCTTTGTGTACTAACTGGACAGGATTCAGTTACCCAAGCGTCATATGGATGATGTTTGCATTTATGGCCACAAATGAGTGATCATAGGAGTTTCTTGCTCCTGACGAACCTGGAGTTGATAGGAAGTCTACTGATACATAATCAAAAAATGGTCAGCCTCAAACAGAACTGCAAATAAAATGATCAGCTAGTATGTAAAAAACATGACTTATTGCTTATTCATTGTTAGTTAACTGTGGTTAGTTGTGTTAACTCGTGTAGACAAGTTTACTTGAAAGTTTCAGCAGTATTTTAATTCTAGAGTATTGGTTCTATAACAGTTTTATGTCTTGCCAAACAACACATTTGTACTGCTTAAA
This sequence comes from Carassius carassius, assembly GCF_963082965.1. Lineage (NCBI taxonomy): Eukaryota > Metazoa > Chordata > Actinopteri > Cypriniformes > Cyprinidae > Carassius > Carassius carassius. The sequence goes on along the minus strand of NC_081781.1, from coordinate 4,101,106 downwards.
AATAATAATTTAAGAGGGGGAAAAAAGTTATAAAAAGTTTTTAAAAAGTAACAAATATAAAAAAAACTAAAAGGTTGATAGATACAAAAAAAAGCATAATATTTGTTGCTTACAATTATAATGAATATAATTAAAATAATTAAACAAATATACAATATATATATAATTGTAATTCATTACATTTATATAATATAATAATATAAAACTAGGAGAAAGTATTTTAACAAAAAAAAAAAACACTACTAATAAATAAAAGTAATAAAAATTATAAATACAATCATACAAAAAAAAACACAAAATACAACTAAATAAATCACAGCATTGTTTCCTTAAAATTTGAACTATTGGAATTGTAATAATTATATTCACATAAAATATAAATACAATTTTAATTCATTACATGTATAATATAAATAAAAACAATAACAAAAAACTAATATAATATATATATAATAATATATATTATAATATAATCTAATTAATATAATATAATATAATATAATATAATATAATATAATATAATATAATATAATATAATATAATATAATATAATATAATATAATATAATATAATATAATATAATATAATATAGGAGAAAGTATTTGAACAAAAAAGTAAATACACTTAACCTAATAAAGAAACATTACATTTCTATGGACACTGATTTATATTAATAGGATAACTGAATTATAGCTAAATCATAAATTGAAATCTCTCAGTCACATATAGTTACACACTTGAAAGTTTGTGACAGTGTAATAACATTAACACACAGCAGTGTATTCACTGACATTATCGACCTACACCATGAGAATATAACGCTCTATGGTTTTAATGTCAGTCCCGTCCTGCCCTCCATAATAACAGCTGTATTTGATGACATCAGACTCATAAACGTCTCTCGCTGTCATATCACTACAGACTAGAGTCACTCAGATTGATAAATTGAATCAGTGACCTGTTACTTGCTGCAGTCGGATCAGTTTGATTTATCAGTGAATGGATATTTGTTCAGTTAGTGAACCAGTTGAACTGATTCACAAACAAACAAATATCCATTCACTGATAAAAAAAACAAAAACTGTCTAAAAAGAATTATTTGTTCATAAATTATACATTTTTACACTTAAAGAGATACTTTTCTTTAGAATCTAATATTTTTTATCCACTCTAACTCAGCTTATTATTATTTTCAGTGCTACTACTAAAAAATATTTTTAAAACAAATTTGATGAATTTATTGGGAATTTTTGTTGTTAATTTGTTAAATTGAGACTCACTCAAACTGAATCATTGAATCAGGGACCTGCTATTTGAATCAATTGTAAATCAGTTTAATTCACAAATGAATCATTCAGGCAGTGAACCATCTGAACTGATTCACTGAAGAATTCTCATTTCATTAATTATACATTTATACACAAAAATAATGTTTTTTTTTAAGAAAACATTATTAATCAATAGTTATCAAACATGTTTCCATCTAATCAAATCCTTATACATAAAATACAAGTCCTGGTCTAACGTGTAATACTTTAAATATCTGGTTTCATGTGAAAAAAACATCACACCGGAAGCAGAATTCATTCAAAATATTTAAATGTTGATGTATTTTTTAAAGGCTATTAAATAACATAATACACTTTAAACATGATAAGCTATGAAAAATGCTCCTGGGTCATAAGGTCAACATTGAAAACTCACACTTCCTAATCCTCAGCACAATATAAGTGAATGACTGCACAAGCGCACGTCTGATCTGACAAAAGTTGCTTTGTCGCTGCATATTCTGCAATATTTGACACAGATTTCGCCAGCTCACCTCCATACCATTGCTCTCTCCAGTTGAATCAATAATGAACCCTAACGTGTTTGGCTGGAAAAGGAAAAACGCCGCTCTGAGCCTAAGCTCTTTCCGCAATCAATAATTATGTTCCTGAAGGGTGTAAGATCTCAGACTGGAGTGTCACAGCACATGTGGCTTCACACACCGGTTTGATCTCGCTATGAAGGTATGCCTTGTCCTGATCTTATCCCACAGCGCTCCTGATGGATATAATCACCTTTTAGAGCGATTAGCAGTTAATCACGTAGACTCCGAGCCGTCACAGCGTAATGAAGTCGCTCATTTTACAGAAAGATACGCTTCGCTCCAGGTGATCTGCCTGCTGCAGAGACACGAACAAACTGAGACAGATCATTTGGAAATACAAGTCATTATGCGAAGAAAATAATCAGAGCGTCTTTCATCCGACCAAATACGCTTCCTGTGTGAACCAGATCATGTAAAAATGACAGAAACTCATTATCTGACAGGTTTGGCTTTATGAGTTTTTAATTGCAATAAAAATTAGAAAAAAAAATCACGTTATGCTTGATGTGCTTGTTTGTAGGACTACACAATTTGGCCCAAAACTTTGTGATTACATATAAAAATGACTACAAAATAATGTTAAAACAGTGAAAAGAGAAACTATTTAATATTTACAAATTATTATTATTATTTTACAGTGCAATTGTACAATTTAAATAATAATAATATTTATGAATGTCTTAATATCTTACAATAATAATAATAATGATAATTATTATTATTATTATAACTAAATAAATAACAAAATTATAATGATTTCACTGTATATTATTATTATTGGTAGTAGTAGTAGTAGTATAGCTAAATAAAATATTGTCTTAATTTCTTATAAAATAATTTTATTAAAAATATTAAAAATAAACACTTAAATTAATTTGACTGTAAAATAAAGTATTTTAATAAAATTATATGTATATTTTTTCACAACTGTAACATTATACTAATACTAATATTCATGACTGTCTGATTTATTTCTTTATTTTCTTTTTTAAATGTTATATTGTCAAGTCAACAGGCAGTATAATAAGGCAATATTTCTTCTTTCACATTCCAAAAAGAAAGTCCAACAGGTTTTGAACCATGACAGAGAGAAATTGGTATTTTTCAGTGAACCATCCCTTTAAATCTCAATCCCTACAACCAGTGACTGGAAGACGTGTTTTCTGTGAGAAATATTGATTAAAGTGAGTCTCAGCTGAATGAACATTGTGCCGTGTTAAAGTACACAGTCGTGAAAACACTTGATTCTGCTAAACTGTCATACCATTCATGTTTAATTGCACCAATAGATGATAAGGTGTTATGAGACAAGAATAGCACAAACAACCAATGCTCTTTCAGTTCCATTAGTACAGACTGTGTCCCTATAAAGCATTGATCGGTGAACTCAACTGGCAATGTCAGAAAGAAAACACTACTCGGTGTGTACACACATGCATATGAATGAAGCAGCCACCCTCGCAAAAATCCTTTGTCAATCTCAGTTTATGACACTGGCATCGGCTGCAGGCCGCCAGAGGAGGCGGCGAAAGACACAGTCGGCAAAATTTCGATGTACAATCTGTTCGCTGGGAGGCGGAATCATGAAGAGAAATTTGCCTCTCAAATCCTGCCTCTGAGCGCACATGTCAATGCCATCCAAGCTGATTGCTTGGCTTTCACATTTGAATAGAATGAAGTGCTATGAAAACCTCCGTTTTTCATGCTTGGCACAGATGGTGCTCGGAGGCTGAATGAGCCCCTGAAAAATGAAACTGGAAGATGAGAATAGAAAAAAAAAAAAAAAACGCTTTTACAAAGTATTTAAGACGCGACAAGAGGTGTGGGATTGCAGAAGAGCCCTCGTCTCAGATGCTGAAAGATATCCAGGAAAACAAGTTAACCTTCTTTAAATGTTCGTCAATGAACCAATTATCGTGCAGCAGAGTGTCCTCAACCTCTCTGGCCTGCCATGAATCGAGTGAAGGTCTGCCAATGCGGGAATCGCCATTAACTGGAAAAAACCTAAACACTTGGAATCTGTATAGAAAGACCAAAAGGCAAGGTGAATAAAAGCACATGAGAGAGATAATAAAAACCTTGGTTTCTTATAACTTAAAGACTTTGCGGTTGAAATAACCTTTCTTTCACATTTCTTAAAGGGGTCATCGGATACCCATTTTCCAAAAGTTTATATGATTTTTTTAGGGTCTTAATGAAAAGTTTATAACATATTTGGTTAAAATTTCTCAATGGTAGTGTAAAAAAAAACACTCTTTTTACCCTGACAAAACAGCTCTTTTCAGAGCAAGCTGTTTTGTTGCATGCCTCTTTAAATGCTAATGAGCTCTGCTCACCCCGCCCCTCTCTTCTGTGAAGTGACAAGCCATTTTCTGATAGACTGTTTACTTTAGCTTACTTTAAGCTTACTATTTAGTTTTTTTTTTACTATAGTTTTGCACAGATTCAAAGATTCATAAAAAAAATCTTTATACTCACTTCTTCTGTAGGTGAAGCTGAATCATGAATGATTCGCACAAACATAGATGCATTTAGGTAGATCAGGGGCGCATTCCCTTCAAAAACGTAATCCACTGCGCCTTCAGGGGCTCAGATGTCAGGAGTAAATGATGACTGCTATGTTTATTATTACATTCAACAACTGAACACCTCAATCACTTAGGAGCAGTGTTGGGAAGGTTACTTTGGAAATGTAATAGGTTACAGATTACAAGTTACCCTATTTAAAATGTAATAGTAGTGTAACTTTTTTAATTACTTTAATAAAGTAATGTAACTAATTACTTTTGAGTACATTTTGATTACTTTTATAAATTTCTAATGAATGTTAATTTGCAACTGTAAATCATCTTCAACCATTTTACACCATGCAGGTTTAACCTTACCGTAGTGCTCAATACTGTCAGACTTTCACCATCCTTCATCACTTGAATTAAGATGATCAAATTTGAACACATCCACCACACAATCAGACTTTACTTAGAGATTGATCTGAAGTTCAAAGCAGATTTAAAATCAAAAGAAATAGTTTATAGATACTGTTTTTGAAACCAAATCTTTGCATAACTACAGGCATCTAACTGCATCTAACAATGGTTTGGGGAAAAAAATAAAATAGTTAATAAAAAAATAAAAGCATATACATCAACTCAAATACGGTTATCTAATAAGCATGTGTCCTATTTTGTGTACTAAACTCCTGAAACATTGGTGTCTTTTTGAAACACTGCTGTCTCTTTGTATATGATATGATGATAGTTTCTCAAAATAAGTAAAAAATGCTCATGAAGTGACTATTCTAGAGATTAATTTCCATGAGGGGCGGACTGGGAAAAAAATAGGCTGGGAAATCTCACACTCATACACCCACAACCCATTCTGAAACATGGAAAACCCAATTTTTTTTTGGACCTGACATCAAAAAGATTTGAATCCTTAGGTTGGGGGACTTGCAACGTAATCAAGAGTTCTCTCCTAAACTGCACATTCGCTTCCATTATCCATCCATCTCTCTCATGACTTTAATACTGAAGATTTTTATTTGACTTTTACCATGTTTTGTAAGTGCAATTTTGTTTATTTGGCAAATGAATTACCACTTGTATTTATTTTTACTACAAATTCCATAGTTAAACCACGGTTAGTGGCATACCAAAGTTTACATTAATTTTCCTAAGGGTTGTGTTCTTGTATCCACTAGCTCCCCCTAAACCTATGATAAAATATGATGATTTGTCTGCTAACTTACTACTGTAACATTACAATAGATAATAATGACGTCGTTTATACAGTATTTTGAGTGAGTGTGAGCAATGTGCTGCTGCTGCTTGACTACGTAAACAAAGACAAAACTACATTAGCATATTTACAGATGAAACTGACCTGCACCTGAAACCCTGAACAGAAGTGTCGCTTCTCTGCTCCAGCTGTGCGCTTACACAGTTCACTCCGGTCTCTCTCTCTCGCATTGATTACTCGGAGTCTGATCCAAACCGCTCGGCGGAGGCGCAGAGAGCGCGCGAGCCCAACCATTGCCAGTCACGACTAACCGATTCATGATTTATTAGAGATTTAATTATCGAATGGCGGATTCGGAAATAATCGCTTTAGTATATTCGGCCTGCAATTATACAATAACAATATTAAAGTAGAAGGCCAAATCGTCTGCCAGGCCACCGGGAATAGTCCCGGTTCTCCCGATGTCCAGTCAGCGCCTGATTTCCACAGACACGCAGAACGTGCAGGATTCATATTCAGTCTTTTTGCGGCACAGACATCAGTCCATATCGGGTTTTGATTCAAGTGTACTGACCTACTTTTGATTTATTCGTCCAAAATGTGGCATATTCAGTCCGCGTTATAGGCCGAATTCCATTTTTTATTACTCGATTCTACGAATGTGTTTTCCGTGTCTCGGAGATTATGGGCCATATGTCTTAGTGCAATTTGGGAAACAAATAAGCTGTATGTGGATGTGTGTAAATATTCAAATGTAATCCTCTTTGTAATCATTACAATTTTCATAAGTAACTGTAATTTAATTACTCATTTTTTCTTAGTAACTGTAACTGATTACTGTTACATTTATTTTGTAATTAAATTACGTAACGCCGTTACATGTAACTAGTTACTCCCCAACACTGCTTAGGAGTCATTCTTGTCTACATCTGCTCCAGCGGTGAAACAATGGTGGACTGATGACAGCTCACTCAGGGCGGGTCCAAGGTAAAACGCTAGTGTCAATCAACAAATGTGGGAGTTTTGCCAAACTGCATGGAAACCAATGGGAGGGATGGGAGTCAATATGACCTCCACACAAAAGTCGTCATAAACTGTTCTAAAACACATCTATGTGTCTAAAATTTGTATGCACATTCATGGCACTAAATAAAAAATATTCACCAAATTTCATGTATAAATAAATTATTTAACCAGAGTCCCCCCCCCCCTCAGTCTACCATTGGCTCCACAGAGATCAAACTCAAGCCATTGGTTACTTGAGGTCCACATCCCAGCATATTTACCTATAAAAGAACAAAAAAAAACTTTTTATAAAAGACACACTTCACCTTTAAGAGCAATTCATGGGTTGTAAATGTGGAGTGATCCATCCGTCGTTTGTTTTAATGCACCTCAGAGCAGCGCAAGTAACGCCAGTCTCATTGTCCTGAAGAGATAGAGGGTCTTTCAGCACCCGTGTCGGAATGCAGATCTGCGGGAAGTCTCCTCCGCGTGATGACTTCCCCATCTGTCTGTGGACGACCACAGAGAAGTGTAGCGCCTGTTGAACCCCAGCAGGCGGGTTTTACAGCCCTCGCTTCACCTCATGCCCCATTAACGGAGGAAAGGGAAAAATGCAGTCGTGTGTATTGCTGGTCCAAAGATTCCTACACCTCCACTGCTGTGTGCAGAACCTCACAGCTCAGCTGACACTCACAAACCCACATTAAACGACTGACTAGGGCTATAAACCAGCAGCAGAGAGGGGCCACAGCACTATAAAGAACAACTAAAACAGGCTTCTTTATATACTCACTATCACTCAAAAGTTTGGGGGTCAGTAAGATTTTTTTTTTAATTGCAAGGATGAATTCAATTGATTGAAAGTGACAGTAAAAATAATTATAATGTTACAAAAGGTTTCTATTTCTATATATATTATGTTCTTTTGAACTTTAAATTAATCAAAGAATTCTTTAAAAAAAATCACAGTGTCAGCAAAAAATATAAAGCAGCATCAAAACTGATAATCAGTAATGTTTCTTGAGCAGTAAATCAGTATATTAAAATGATTTCAAACTGAAGACTGTAGTAATGATACTGAAAATTCTGCTAAATAATACATTTATAGTAATAATAAATAATTGCTTTAGATATTAAATAAAGATATTAAAGTAATGTACTAAATAAATATATAAAGTAATAAATAGAAATTAAATAGAAAACATGTTTAAATTATTAAAATTCCAGAATATTATTCTTCTTAATGTATTTTTGATCTATATATATATACATATATAGAGAGAGAGAGAGAGATCAAAAATAAGGATATTACATTATTAAATATTATAATATTTATTTTTATTATATTTAAATTAAAAATAATTACAAATATTTTTAGCATTTAAACCAAATTTTTCACTGTTCTATTAAATTTTATATATGTATATAAAATATTTATTTGTGATATTTTGATATTAAAAATAACAAATATTTAACAAATATTTTAATTAAAGTTTATCTAAGGACAGATACCTTTTTAAACTTTTTTAAGGCCTACAAATGTATAGAAAATATTTTGTTTTGATGTATTTATATTAAAAATACAAATATTTAAAAATTATCTTCAGCATTTTAATTAATTCATTTTTATGTTAGAACAGTTACCACCGCCACTTTTTTTCCATAAAGTGGCCAAGATTTTTCGATATAAATTTAAGGGTGTTAAGGTCATTGCCATATAATTAGCATTTTGTTTTATAGTTTTTAAATATTTAATAGATCCAGTGAAAAAGTGAGCATAAAGTTATTGACCCATTAAAGGATTATTTTCAAATAAAAGTTATGTTTTGTTTTCTCATTATCTCATCACAACAGTATTTACTTTTATAATTTTATTACAAAGTAAAATAACTAATTGTGTTTACAGTCCAACATTTGCTAGTACACAGATTTACATAATATACCATAAAATTCGAACCGTTTTAAATGTATAAGATGTAATGTTACATATGTTGATATGATGCTAGCGTGATGGAATCGCGTATTAAATTTGCTATGTCCGATATAAAAATACAGGTTTTACATTTAGGATTGTGTTATGGTAGTTTACTTCAATATTAAGCGATTTTTGCTTTTTTAAAGGAAAAGGACAAGCTGTTTTTTGTAATAATCAACTGCTGATAGAACTGTTATTGAATCCTTCGCTTGCCTTTAGCTGAAATCTATGCTCACGTGTAGGAATCCTTTGTGTCCTTATATCCTTCATAGGTTCTTGACCCTCATGGATTTTTCTTTTCACTTTTTTCCCTCTGTAGCCTTTTTGAAAAGTGCTTTGTTTTATTTGAGTTGTTAAAATCAATACGTTCCCCTATTGGGGACAAGTCTTGGATATTTCTGTCAGCAGAAGAGGATGTGATGGTTGTCATTTCTCTTAATTGCTGCTGGCAATGGCAGATATTCCTGAAGCTGAAGTGCGTCAGAGTTCTGCGGACAGATGTGCTTCATCTGTTATGTGCTTACGGCAACATACATGGGCTAGCACATAATGCTGGGAATTTAAAACATTATGTTTAATTAACTGAAAAATGAAGTGATAAAATTAATGCAATTACACTTACACCCTCACCCATGCATACATTATGTAAAAAGGGATTTTTTTTATCATTAGATATTAGCGCTTAAATGCAACCATAGTCAGTGTCATGTGTTTATTGAAACAAACAATTTATTTACTTCTCAAGTTACTTTTACATTACACCAACATTATACCAATTTATATATCAAATAATAAGCAGTACCTATGTATCTAACTATATATATATATATATATATATATATATATATATATATATATATATATATATATATATATATATATATATATATATATATATATATATATATATATATATATATATATATATATATATTGTATACACACACACATACAGTACAAAAGTTTGGGGTCAGCAAGGTTTACACAGACAGACAGACAGACAGACAGATAGACAGATAGATAGATAGATAGATAGATAGATAGATAGATAGATAGATAGAATTGATATAAATATTATTATTTTTAATTTCTTTATATATAATATTACATACTTTTAATAAAAATACATACAAATGTAATATATATATTACATGTAATATGCAGTTTTGCAGCCTCCTGAGGATCAAGCACTTGTGTTGTAACATTCCTCATCAGTCACTCTGGATAAAAGTGTCAGCTAAATGAACAAAGCAGTGCAAATTCCCTTCAGCTTATTATTGAGCTCTCCACCATAAAAACATTAGATGAATTCGGTTTTCCTCTGGCAACCGGCAGCACGTTATACCTGGGGCTCAGATTTGATAGATGATACTGTCACCCATCGATACACTAGGTGTTTTATCTATCCTCTCCCCACAAGCACATTACACTTTTATGTTAGTATATTTCCACTGAGGGAAGTGTCATGGAGTTCGGGGCAGAAGGTCAGCCATAGTGCAAACGTCCTGAGACTGCAGGCCTGACTTGAGAGCAGTTATAAGTGGCATATGTGCTGTTAACGTGCCAGAAATGTGGATCATTCCTGTTTGATTGTTCTCGCTTGCCAGGCCTGGGATTCAAACCACGGGTATGTTTGGAATGGCATACTACCACGACACTTGAACTATTTTTGCAGCACACTTTGTGTCTCCTAATATAGTATTTGCATTCCCTGTATTCATGGAATAGCAGTGTGACCCTCCTGCATGTGTGAAAATATGCATTACACAACAGAGCGAATATTACAGTAAGTTCAACAGTGCAATTAGGAACGCACAAATCTTTTCAAAACAAACTATTCTGTGAATCACTATTCATCATTTTGAGTTGGTTTCAAAAGCAGCTACAAAAAAGGGCAACAGAATGATGAAGAATGAATGCTTCAGCATTAAACAACCTTACAACACCTTCAAAATGCCCTGCTAATGGCAGGGTGCTCAAAAATCTGAATAGCTGTTGCAGCAGTGCTACAAAGGATTTTACCTTAAAACCACAAGTGTACATCTTAAGCACAAAATCATGCCATCAAGCTAATCAAGCAATCATCACAAAAAGATCAAACAGATAAACACATATTATTTTATACTATTTTTTAACTTATATAAAAAGGTAAATACATTTTTTATACAACTATTTATTTTACTAAAACATAAAAAAATGTATTTTATACATTTTATACACTAACTAACTATTCTACTAAATATTACACAACAGCTAAACATTTTTTTAATAAAATTATTTGTTTTACTAATAATAAAAAAAATTATATTAATTAAAAAAACAAACATGATCTTTACTAACATCCTAATGATGTTTGTCATAAAAGAAAAATCGATAATTTTGACCCATACAATGTTTTTTTTTTTTTTTTTTACAATATGTTGTTACATACAACAGTTATGGCTATTGCTAAAAATATACCCCAGCAACTTAAGACTTAAAGCGTTAGTTCACCCAAAAATGAAAATTATGTCATTAATAACTCACCCTCATGTCTTTCCAAACCAGTAAGACTAAAAGATATTTTAGATTTAGTCCGAGAGCTCTCAGTCCCTCCATTGAAACTGTGTGTACGGTATACTGTCCATGTCCAGAAAGACTTTTCTGAATCGTTTGAAACGGTTCGCGTCTCCAATACGCATTAATCAACAAATGACTTAAGCTGTTAACTTTTTTAATGTGGCTGACACTCCCTCTGAGTTCCAACAAAACAATATCCCGGAGTAATCATTTACTCAAACAGTACACTGACTGAACTGCTGTGAAGAGAGAGATGAACACTGAGCCGAGGCAGATAATGACTCGTTCACAAGTCAAGAACCAGTTGCATCGGTTTTCGGATCACCATTCTTTCGGACCGTTCGATTCAATAAACCGGTTGAAGAAAACGGTTCACCGGTTCTTTTGCGCTCGACGTAATGACGTCATTGGCGATGGTTGCCCTTGATTCAATCCTTCGGTTTACCCGCGCTAATAACACTAGCACAGAATCAGTTCAGAATCATTCACCAAAAGAATCAGTTCGGTTCAGACGCTCTGTGTGTCAGTCTGTTTCATGCTGAATTACACATGCGCAGTATCATCAGCTCCTCGGTTCTTGAATCGGACACGTCTGACAGAAACGGTTCTTGACTTGTGAACGAGTCAGTCTGTTGTTCGTTATCTGGCTCGGCTCGGTGTTCATCTTCAGTTCTCTCTTCACAGCAGTTCAGTCAGTGTACTGTTTGAGTAAATGATTACTCCAGGATATTGGTTTGTTTGAACTCAGAGGGAGTGTCAGCCACATTAAAAAAGTTAACAGCTTAAGTCATTTGTGGATTAATGCGTATTAGAGATGCAAACCGTTTAAAACGATTCAGTTCGATTTGGTGAACTGGCTCAAAAAGATCCGGTTACATCGAATGATTCGTTCGCGAACCGGATATGACAAACTGCTTTGTTTTGAACTGTCTTATAACAGACACGGAAGAGAAGACAATGCTGAATAAAGTCATAGTTTTTGCTATTTTTGGACCAAAATGTATTTTCGATGCTTCAAAAATTCTAACTGACCCTCTGACGTCACATGGACTACTTTGATGATGTTTTTCTTACCTTTCTGGACATGGACAGTATACCGTACACACAGTTTCAATGGAGGGACTGAGAGCTCTCGGACTAAATCTAAAATATCTTAAACTGTGTTGCGAAGATAAACGGAGGTCTCACTGGTTAGGAACGACATGAGGGTGAGTTATTAATAACATCATTTTCATTTTTTGCTGAACCAACCCTTTAAGGTTTTTTGCTCCAGTGTCACATATATATCAAAGTATCAACTTTATGCCAAACATTTTATTGCTGCTTACTAGTTCACATGAAATTAGTATGCAGTCCACAGTATGCAGTTCACTAGAATTTCATTCTGAAAATAATTTATGATTCTGTCAGTCTGCTACCTTCTCACTCACAACACACACACACACACACACACACAAACACAACACCCAATCAGTCCTTTGGACTGCATTATTAGGTGTGCCTTCACCCTACCAGCTCCTTTTCTACATTTTCTATTCAGTCTGTTACATTGACTGATAGCCGGTGCATCTGTATTACAGACCTGAGGAGAGACAAGGCGATTGACATCAACACAGAGCTAATAAAAACACAGAATCAGGTTAAAGGAAATCTCATAAACTCTGTGCCTCAGCTGAAGGTCAACAATCGCGTATCTTAACGAGATGAAGCTTGATTGTCTGAAACCAGGGGTCGGTTCGGAGTGGGCGGCCTGCATGTCCCAACTCCATAATGCTGTACTCAAAGGGCAGATTTTTATAAAAGCGCAGCAATTCCTCTAATGGCTTTTATGGGAAGGCCTGAAGATCTACTGAGGCCCACATCATCAGATTAAATAAGGTCAAGCTTAAAACATCCCATAGGAAGAGAACGATGATACATACAGAGAAGTTACGCTTCGACATGTGACATCTGTGGACTGCTCTTCTGCTAATGTGTGATACAGATGCCAGGAGAAATATGATGACTCATACAGAGATGAGGTCTGAATTGTGCTAAGAAACCGTAGATGCTGATTTTTTTGTTCACACTAGTATATCAAATAAGAATATTTATGAGCCATAAAAATTTATTATTAGGAAAATTAGGAAAAACCCATATACACTACACTTCAAATGTTTGGGCTCAGTACCATTTAAAAAAAAGTTTTTATGCTCACAAAGGCTGCATTTATTTGATAAAAGAGTAAAAACAATAGCTAATATTGTGAAATAATTACAACTGTTTTCTATTTTAATATATTGTAAAATGCAATTTATTCCTGTGATCTAAAGTTGAATTTTCAGCATCATTCTCCAGTGTAACATGATCCTTCATAAATCATTCTAATATGCTGCTTTGAAATCTAATATGCAACTACATGAATGCATGTAGGTTCAGAAACAGATGTCACATGTGGTAAATTTTCTACTAAGAGGTAAAATTTGTTTGGAAACATTCAAGTTCCAGCAACGTTCAATGTAAACTATGTGTTATATTGCAATTGCTTATGTAAAATTCCCAGCCAGTACTTTATATTATTTGCAAAATGCTTCTAAAACAACTGTTTAATACAAAATAGCACAAACTACTTAACTTTGATTGAGCAACATGTTCATCTATTATTCACCATCTTGAAGAACTAAACACTAATGGGGCCTATATGATGTTACATTTAGAGTTCTCTAGAAATGTTGTGGGAAAAATGCACTATAAAACTTCCATAAGGAATAACTAGGATTGTTTAAAGTTTCCCACTAGATTGGATCCAGACATGAATGCGAGTAGTCGTTGTGAAAGACCACAGCAGTGCTGCTGAGTGACTCATTTCATCTAATCAGATTCCAGAAATCAAGGATTTCTAATTAGATTACATAATCAGATTACAGTTACTCTGTTATGGATTACATATTATTCACACGATAGCAGTCAAGTCTTTTTAATGAACCTTCCAATTATATACAGTGTGGGGAAACCCTTAGTTTTTTTGTTCTTTACAGTATGGTACACAATAATGCCATTCAAGTCTATGTGATAAACGAGTTAGTCTAGAAGTAATCAAAAAGTAGTCAGACTACATAACCTATTATGTGTTATCCAGATTACATAACTAACTATAATTTTGTTGTGTAATCTGTAATCAGTAATAGACTACAATTTGTAAGTAATCTACCCAGTACTGTCCAATAGGATAGCACTCCTAGGTGACATGCTATACAGAGGGGCTGAAAAGGAAAATTAAAAAAAAAGTTATTGATGAAAGATAAAGACGACAGTTTTTCTTATTTGGAATAGCATGCACTAATGCATTAGCATTAGCAAACTAAATGGGGTCAATTTGGACTTAACATCAATCCATGTGTTTCTCAGTTCTGTACACCTTTAAAAGAAGCGACATCCGTAGAAACAGCACAAGGTCAGATATAGATCCTCCAACATTTCTCCACCTATAGAGCGCTCCGCATCTGTTCAGCACATGTAGTCGCTCTCTATAAATCTCCCTGGAATCCCTTTAATGGCACCGTAAACCCGGCTAATGGACGTCGTGCTGGGGTGAAAAACGCTAACAAGAGCCATCAAAACAAACACGAAGGCTAACCTCTCAACCTTCTGTCATACTTTAAATGTCATGGGGTTTTTCTGTGAAGCCCTTCAGCGCACCACACCATATCTCCTTAACGTCCCATAAAACACTTCATCAGCACTACGGCACCGCACTGCATCCCAAACATGTCTGTTCTGGGATCATTTACAGTAGCAGGGTCGACAGGAACCCAAGATAAGCAAACAGGCTGGGCGCCCATCAAAATACACATGTAGTATTTAAAAGCAGATGAATTGTGATTCCAACAAACGTGTCGGGAGTGTTACAGGAATTTTGGTCTCATTGGGACTGCATTACGGTCTGATCTTTCCACTGTGTGTTTTGGAGGCGCTTTCTCGCCTCATTCATGCAATTATTCACAGCCAAGCTCTTGGTCATGCTACAGGACAGGTAATACAAGCCACATCGTCCACATTTACATTTAATCATTTTTATATTTTCGTTCATGATAAACAGCATATTTTCTGTTATATAATGAAAAATGAAGAGCCCAAAATTATGAAATGGTGTACTGTGTACGCTAGGCTGCGTTTCGTAATAGACTGCACAATAATTCAAAATAATGCTTTTTTTTTTTTTGTGAATTAATGAAAATGTATTTTGGCGGACCAACCAGCAATCATATGGATGACATTTTAATTTCTACTTTGCATATAAATAAAATGAACTAAATCTCATTTGTAGGAACAACACTGATATTAATCTTCATACACATAGTTATAGATTTTTATAGTAATGGGCATCCGTTTCAATTTCTATTTTTCTGCAGCTGTGAAAACCACCTATAATAATCATGCCATGAGCCCCAAAGCTGATGAAGATAAAAAAAGGGAAATCTATATGCTCAAGTACTTATTCAAAAGCACAAAATATATTATTATTATCATTATTATTGACTAAAACATTTCATAATAATATGAGAAACAAATATTATGTAAAATTGTATTTTGTATTTTATATAAAAATGATGTAAAATGAATATTAATACTGTTGATGTTATGTAAAATTATTATTCTAAAAAACATAATTGAATAAATAAATAAATAAAAAGACATGTAAAAGTATTATTCTTATATAACAATAGTGTAAAATGAATGCATGTAATGATTATAAAAATACAAAAACAATTGTAAAATCAATAATAATCATCATCATCGTCATCAACATCATCATCAAATGTATTATTCAAAAGCATAAAGCCGAATATATATTTCTGCAAATATAATAATAATAATTATTATCATTACATATTAGAACAAAATACTATGGGTTTTCAAAGACTAAAGAGTTAAGACCTTAAGAAATCACAAGTTTTATGTGTTTTACTCTGTGTCCATCAGTTTTGAAGTCATTAATATATTAATATGATACTAATGGACCTTTCTGAACAAAATAAAACTAATCAAAGTTGATGACGTCCCCTACAATACTTACATCAACCGGCCCCTAGAATACTAACATTCTTTGAGTATAAAGTACAACAGCAAAACACAGTTTAATTGAAAATGCATGCATTTTAATGATTAACTCTTAAGTGGTGAGCAAAGTTGAACCCAGGACACCAAAAACCGGCTTAACCACCACACGCTGAGATAAACCAGCAAACGACTTTAATCCCAAGTCAAGTCAACAGCTTACAGTCTTGAGTGGCAGTTGGTTGAATTTAAGCACAAATTCCAAATATTATCTTGTATTCTGACAGGTTAAATATAGCGGGTGCTTGAGTGACGGGACGAAAGAGTGCAAAAGCAAGACAGATTGACTGGCAGAGTAAGAGGGCACCAGGGCCTTCGGAGATGTTACCTGTCAATGGGCAGCAAAAAAAGGAGCTCTGCCTGTCTCGCTCTCAGGAGGCACTGATGGGCCGAAGTTTGCCTCTTATTTAGATTGTTATGACAGGTTAGATCGTTTATTTGATGTCTGGAAAGTTTTCCAGTTCTCCTGCACATACGGTATGAGACTGAATTCATTCAGCAGATTTGAAGAGCCTGATTATGTTATTATGGAAATGCACAAATGCCAAAAGGCAGTCCACGTCTGGTTCAAATGTCATGATATGTCACAGCCGGTTGAAATGCCTCACTGTGAGCCACTTCAGTTAATAAGATTACATGCTGGCTGAATTAATGAAGGACTGAGAGCACACAAACAGGGCAAATCCTTTCTGAAGCATGCTTAAACACTCCGAAAACAAGCAGACTCACTAAGTGTGCACTCGGCGTAACCCTTACCCGCAGCTCCAGCTCAGGTTCACGGTTTGAAGGCACAGATCCAGGGATACTGTGTTCCACCAAGGCCGCGATCTTTCACTCACTCATCCATAAAACAGGAGATGAAGTGGCCGGCTTAGCCGATCAATGACAGTACAGGTGACACGGTCTCTGAAGTTGCTGTGCGCTGTGACATTTGGAGAGGAAACGAGAACGTTCTCCTTGGAGCACTTCTGAGTCGAGCCATCCATCAGCGCTGTCCTTATGCTTCAGTGTGTACTCTCAATCTGACCCGTTACACACCTGCTCATAAAAACTACATGAACTCAATGTGGAACCTGCTTTCAGAAAGCAACAGTCCACCCGAAAGAAACAAACACTATTTTGTCATTATATTTACATCAGTTCAACCCCCTCAAAAAAAAAAAATTCTGGGGAATGAAAAAATAAATAAGTAAATAACGACAGGATTTACATTTTGAAGTTAATAATCCCTTTAAAATATGTTCCTGATCTTTTCATTTTTGAATGATTCATGAGTGCACATAAATAATAATAATAATAATAATAATAATAATAATAATGTGATTAAAATAAATAAACATTTTTTTAATAAACAATTTTGTAATAAATACATTTGATAAAAATAAAGATTTTTTTTTATAATAATGTATAAAGAATAAAATACATTTATCTAAAATATAAATTAATTATATATTTTCTATTTTAATTATCTATAATTATATATATATATATATATATAAATAATTAATTTAGATTGATATATATATATATATATAGAGAGAGAGAGAGAGAGAGAGAGAGATCTAATTATATATATATATATATATATATATATATATATATATATATACACACACACACACACACACACACACACACACACATGATTTTTTTACATTTATAATTTAAATGTATTTATAGGTATATAGTTTCTTTACAACAATATGCACTAATAAAACTACACTAACTACATTAATCAACAAAAATTTCACTTTAAAATTTAAAAGAACAATGCATAAATAAACATTTATACTGTCTCTTAATCATTGCTATGGTCATTTTTAAATTCCACACACTGAATCACACCAACACGCTACACCGTGTCACCATCTGCGTATGAAAGCGGCATTCCCCTGTAAAGAGCTTGGCACTTGGATGCTTGGCTGGAAGCCTCTGTAGTTCCCTATCTGTTCAGATGGTGTTTATGCTAAAGCAAAGTCCCTAATGGACCTTAAACAGTACGAGGAGCGTTCCTGAGCGACGGTCTGTGCAGAGTTCTGTCTCACGCATTAGGCTCAATGGCTTGCGTGAGATGGCATGTTATGACCCCTGCTGTGCGAGAGTCTCCGGGGGGTGATGCCACCACGACCCTGCCGGAGATGTCTTAATCATACAGAGAGAGGGTGGAAATAAGGTGTCGAAAAACAGCAGTTTTTAGGGATGCAAATGAATGTGAAATGAGAAAAATGAATAATTATGAGTTCACAAGTACTACAAAAATTATGCACGCTCTCTCAGCATCTTAAAAAGACGAGGGAGAAGCTATTTCTTGATTATTATCAAAATGTTCACTTTTTTTCAGCAGGGGACTTAATCTTGCACAAAACAAAAGCAACAAGTGGCCCAATCGCATGACATCAGCCTCCCAAGGAAGATATTGAAATTTAGAATTGAAATGAGCTTCAAATGATCAAACTGTTCCGCAACAGCAGTCAAATTTACAGGAAATTGCAGGACTCTGAAGAGCTCAGACGATTTTGGTGGGGTAATTTTCTCAATGTTATTTTAACATTTCTCTTAGCGCAGGCAGGGACACTCCAATTACACAGCTCGGGGAGCACTTTAAGAAAACACAGGGTGATCGGGGACCTGCAAGTAAAATGACCTGTTAGGAGTAATGATACTTGATTTTCATTTGGTTTTCAAAGATGCAGCAACCAAGTTGTGTCTCTTTCAAAATCTGCAATGATCATTCAATCTTTCCTGCATAACTATATCATTTGTGACGTGTTTCGCTTTTCAAACCCTTTGACAAGGAAATTTTCTTTTTTTTTCTCAAGCACATCAGTCCTACTCACAAATAGATAATATTTTTTTAGATAAACTTATTCCATATCTTCCATATCTTATATATATATATATACACACACAAACACACACACGCATAATATATATTTTTATGAACAAACATAATTAAATGTGCAAAATATAATTCATGTCAACTAACAGCCCAAATTATTAAACAAGTAATTCATAAAAATATAACAAGTATTTTCTACAGGCAGCTAACATCATCCACATTTACTGTCCTCTAAAACTCTCACATTCATGTGCAACAAAGGGAAAAAATTTAATGGTCGAGACAAGTTCTGTTAATACAAAAGGGAACAGAAACACAACCCAGCTGTACACAGTCTGCAATAAATGAGCTAACTGATGTATCTTTTTGACAGGCACAAGGGTGTAAAGATATAAAACGGAATCTTTTGAGATATTGCCGTACCTTGGGTCTGTGCTGGATGATGATGCTCATCACAGACTAATGAGATCTTTGGAGTATACTCAGGTGTGTCTGCAAAGACAAAGAGAACACCATCAGTAAACACACAGAGAGAGCGCGAGAGAGGGAGACAGTACTGAAAGTATACTGTTAATTATAGTACCAATTGTAACTGTTGTGAGAGAATGTTAATAACGTTAATATTAAAATGTTAAAATTTTTATTAATACCTTAATTTAAGGCAAGGATGCATTAAAGTGATCAAAAGTGACCGTATAGATATGTATGAAGTTACAAAAGATTTATATTTCAAACAAATGTTGTTCTTTCCATTCATCAAAGAATCCAGAAAAAATGCATCACAGTTTCAACAAAAATATGAAGCGGCACATCTGTTTCAACATTGATAATAAGAAAGGTTTCTTGAGCAGCAAATCAGCATATCAGAATAATTTCTGAAGGATCATGTGACACTGAAGACTGGAGTAATGATGCTGAATATTCAGCTTTGACCACAGGAATAAATTACACTTTAAAATTTGCCTTCGGAGGCAGCATTCCAAGGCAGGAAGGCATCAAGGAACGTCCGAATCCAAATTTTGCTTCACTTCTTGTCTCCAGAGGTACCTTCTTCTAAACGAATTTTGAAGGCAGCATAGATGTATCCTTCGCTTCCCTTTGATATCCCATAATCCTGTGCACTCCATCCCATGACGGTTGAGCTAAAAAATAAAGACGGCATCCAAAATCAGCAAGTCAGCTGCCTAGGCTTTCGGACGCAGCCATTGTGTTTTGTAGAGTAGCTTTATAGCTGAATCAAGTTTGTTTCATAATTGGGTGAATTTTGCAACATCGACAGTTATTGAACAAAACTGAATCAACACTGAAGTGACTTCAACTGAATAACGATATTTTTGCATTCTGTTTATAGCTGAATTGAACTTTTTAAAATGATTTTCATGATTAATAACCAGTATTTTTATTTTACATCATTGATTATGTTATTTTCCTGTTTATTACTGTGAGACTGCATTGAAAAGGTGACGACTTAAAATACGTTGGTTTCTTACAACCACACAGCTTTATGCTTTACAAGATGTTAATACAGCAGATGGACTGGAGTATTGTGAATTACTTGTGCATTATTGTGATGTTCTGACGGCACCCATTCACTGCAGATCCAGATAGTGAGCAAGTGATGTAATGCTGAATTACTCCAAATCTGTTCAGATGAAAAAACAAACACATCTACATCTTAAACGGCCTGAGGGTGAGAAAATTTCAGCAAACTGGATGACAAACTCCTCTAAGACTTTGTAAAAACTTGCAACACTGTGCAACAAAAGATACATGGCCTATATCAACACAAGCACAATACTGAAAAAATCTAAATGAACTGCAGCACGAAAGAAACGACCAAACAAGTGCAACATCCAGCACTAAAAGCAAACACGATGACTTCATTACTGCCTTCAAATGGGAAATTGCCAAAGAAACACAGTTCTAAGACTCTTTTCCTTTTTCTCTTCTAATGGAGTAGACACGTCAGATTTTTCTCCATTCGCTTCTCAACCTCCATTTGAGAGTCACATGGTGCAATCAAATGAC
Source organism: Carassius carassius (assembly GCF_963082965.1). Classification (NCBI taxonomy): domain Eukaryota; kingdom Metazoa; phylum Chordata; class Actinopteri; order Cypriniformes; family Cyprinidae; genus Carassius; species Carassius carassius. The sequence goes on along the minus strand of NC_081781.1, from coordinate 4,079,992 downwards.
AAAGCCGTCAAGATGAAGTCATGACACAGTAATTCAAGTGAAAATCTAGTGAATTTCGAGATTTTACAGGCACACAAAAGGAAAAAGGAGCAAAACACTGATAGGGAGTAATAATCCTTTCTTTTCCCGATTATATAAACTTAATAGGATTCAGAATGCAATCATTGTCTAACCTAATGCTTTCAGAGACACAGAGGAGGATCTCATCAGATTGAGTCTGGACAGAATGATTCCCTCGACTAAGCTTTTCTGTTCGCTCATCTCGCACATTTCCTGACCCCTTCGTCTCCGCTTGTGTTTACAGACTGATCGGAGACAATAAAGAGACGGACGAATGTTTACTTTGTCATTAAATGAGAAATATACTTCCATTATATCATACGAGATCATTTACGTCCCCGTTGGCTCCTAGTCGCACAATTCTGCTTTTTCTGTCTCGCTCTCAGTGTTCATTTGCACTTTGTCAAGGAAACCGACATTTTATGTCAAGGCACTGGGGAATTAAATTAATAAAGAGAATGCATGGTAGATTATCTTCAATTATGAATACTGCCAGAACAGGAGTATAAAAAATAGATATTCAAACCATCCTCTGCGGTGCAGAAATGAAATTAATTTATTGCTATGTACACAGAGCCAAATGTGCTCAGACTTCAAATATAAGATCCTTAGGGCATTTATTTCAGATCTGTGTAATGTTTATGCTAAATTGCTAAACTGACGTGTGGTTCTTAGAACTTATTGATTAACTTTTAGATCATACAGTAGTGTACTACTAAATGTTGAAAAAAGTTATTTGTATACACAATACACTAATATTGTGTATACTGCTTCCGGCTTTGCTACCGTTCGGACGTTCTAGCTTACTGCTCTGCGCTTTGCTTCTTATTTCTGTACTTTTCTCTGATTTTTCTAAGATTTCTACATCAGCAGATCAGCACAGTGCTCAAACAACAGATTTTTTGGCACAAACGCTAAAACTAAAAACTCTTTGGGACTGGAATAATACTAAAAAAGAAAACTTCGCCTCCCACTGCCAGCAGCTTACATTCCAGAGAGGGGAAAACAACTGCCTACATTCAAACAGAAGAGAGAAAAAATGCCTCCTTTTGGATCTACTTGTTGCATGAACTGCTGCAAACTTCTACAAAGGATTGTGATTCTTGAAACAAAGTTACTTGCTGGAATTCCAAAACAGACGGAACACTTAGCAGATCGTCGTCATGGACCTTCTCAGCATACAGCCGGTGAGTCCCATGTATCTTATGAATCTCAACAGTTTATACCAAGTGTAGAGGAACAAGCCGAAACTGATCGCCACACTAATCGATGGCACAAACAGGGAGCGAGACCCAAAGGAACACGAGACATCAGATTGTCACGAGTTTCTCGTATTGCTGCCGTAGCTTCCTCTACCCAAGATTCGACTATGACAAGGCTTGTGAATACTGGCATTCAACCACCCCCTATACATCTTAAGAACAGATTTGGGTGAGGAATCCCCAAATGTATTTAAACATGGATCCGATCAGCCAGCAGCTAACATCGCTACTAACAGGCGCTCAAGGACGAGCAGACAGCGGCTTTCAGCTCAGAGCGCAGCCGAGCCAAGGACTCTGATAGTGGGTGACTCTGTTATCAGAAACATCCGTAGCAGGATTACAACAACATGCTGCCTTCCTCAAGCAACGGTCTCTGATGTGAACAAGGAACTTCAGAACATTCTGATGAAGCACAAGACTGCAAATCGAATCATCATCCATGTGGGGAAGAATGATATTCGGAAAGAGCAGTCAGAACTCCTTAAGAAGGACTTCAGTGAACTCTTTGAAACACTTCGAAGACTCAAAGTTCAGTCATTCATCAGTGGACCACTCCCAGCAAGGGGAACAAATATGTTTTCACAGTTGCTTGGGCTGAACACATGGCTACAAAGATCTTGTAATATAAAAGGAGTGAATTTCATTGACAACTTCAATCTTTTCTGGGGCCATAGACAATTGTTTAAACCGGATGGCCTCCACCCAAACAAACTTGGTGCTAGAGTGTTTAAGGACAATATCTACTTTTCCCTCCGTCATCCTTCAGCAGAGTGTGTCAATCCATTCAGCACACACACACCGGGTCCACCGGGTCCGAGTCATCATGTGGTTGACATATCCCACAAGGACACTGATAACACCACACAGCCAAAACAAGCACTGCTCATGGACACTATCCCGACTGAGCCCTGCCCACAGACCTCCTCACAGACTGACTGTGATGTATCAAAACAGCTACAAGATTCAGCACCCAGGGATTACTTTCTGGAAAACAGCCAGGGAAGCCAGGACAACATATCACAGCCACCGGAAACACCAGAGACACAGCCCATCTCACCAGACACATTATCACTTTCTCCAGCATCTCCACTTCTGTGCTTCTCACAGAAAATGGAGGAATTGGTGTATGCTGGGACTAAACTCTCTCACTCATTTGCTGCAAGCCCGCAGATATCACAAAAAAAACGGCAGGCCCCAAAACCACCAAAGCCTGTGGTCCCTGTTCATGCAAGAGCTCTTCGACCACTGCCACAACGCCTGAATCTGCTGAAGGTGAACCAAAAACAACTGATAGCAGCTCTCAGTGATATGTGTCGGGTCCCCGCTATAAGAACAGCAACATTCACAAATGCCTACTGAACAAGCGGGAACCCAGTGTGCCTGTAGCTTTCTCTATTTCAGTTTTATCACGTGATAGAAAGTCTAAGGCCATCTCAAGCCGAAGGGCAAGCTCATCTAATCTGCGGCCTATTATGGATCAAACTAAAATTGATGTAAAGACACAAAGCACAGCCATCAAGTTAGCATCTTTAAACATTCGCTCACTAAAAAATAAATCATTTCTAATCAATGACTTTATAACCACAAACAATCTGGATTTTATGTTTCTAAACGAAACATGGCTAGAAGACAGCTGCAATGCAACAGTCCTTAATGAAGCAGCCCCTCCTAACTTCACTTACATGAGTGTTTGCAGGACTGTTAAGAGAGGTGGGGGTGTAGCTGCTATATTTAAAGATGTCTATCAATGCAAGCAAGTGTCATTTGGTCAGTACTTGTCTTTTGAATATCTAGGGATTGTGCTGAAAGGTGCTCCACGCATTCTGTTTATTATTATTTACAGGCCTCCAAAATACTCTCCAGCCTTTGTTGAAGAGGTCACAGAAATGTTATCAATGATTTCCTCAGAGTTTGACTGTTTTGCTATTGCTATTTTCACATAGATAATTCAGAAAACAAAACTACAAAATAAATGATAATGGTTCTAAACACTTTTGACTTGACTCAGCATGTGCATGGACCCACACACAAAGGTGGACACACTCTAGACTTAATCATCAGTAGGGGTCTAAACATTTCATCCATTGTTATTAAGGACATAGCACTATCTGATCACTTCTGTATTTTCTTTGATATTTTGATGTCTTCTACAACTGAATCTAGATCGGTCTCTGTCAGAAGGAGATGCATTAACGAGAACACAAGTGTACTATTTATGGAGGCTATATCTTTAACACCAAGCATTTCTGCAGACTCTGTTGATACTCTCCTTGATTCATTCAACTCAAAAGTTAAGAATGTTATTGATGATATTGCTCCAATAATAATCAGTAAGAAAACAAACAGACAGAAATCAGTTTGGAGAAGACAGCAGCAGCAGTTCAGACTATGAAAAGACAATGCAGAAAAGCAGAGCGGATGTGGCGGAAGACAAAACTTGAAATTCACTATAGCATCTACAAAGACAGCCTTCATGCTTTTAATGTGAAACTAGCCACAGCTAGACAGAATTTGTTCTCAAGCCTTATAAACAGTAACTTAAATAACACTCGTACTCTTTTTGCCACTGTTGAGAGACTGACAAACCCCCCAAGTCAGATTCCCAGTGAAATGCTATCAGACAGCAAATGCAATGAGTTTGCATCCTTCTTTTCTGAGAAGATCATCAATATCAGGAAGGCGATTAGCACATCCTCAAGTAATGCAGAGGTCAGACAGATTAGGCCACAATATCAAAAAGATACTATGTCGATTTTTGAAGCAATTGATAGCAAAATTCTGGAAGACATAGTGCAGCACCTAAAATCGTCAACTTGCTATCTTGACACACTTCCCACATCTTTTAAAAAATGTGCTTAACTGCTTAGAAGCAGATCTTTTAGTAGTGGTGAACGCCTCACTTCTTTCTGGGACATTTCCAAACTCCTTAAAAAATGCAGTTGTTAAGCCCCTCCTGAAAAAGAGCAATCTTGATAACACCATTTTGAGCAATTATAGACCAATATCTAATCTTCCTTTTATAGGTAAAATTATAGAAAAGGTCGTTTTTAATCAGCTGAACAAATACTTAAACTCAAATGGATACCTGGACAACTTTCAATCTGGTTTTCGACCGCATCACAGCACAGAGACAGCACTCATTGAGATAATAAATGATATTAATGATCTTAAATTGTGACTCTGGCAAAATATCGGTGTTGGTATTGCTAGATCTCAGTGCTGCGTTTGACACTGTCGATCATAACATACTACTAGAGAGACTGGAAAACTGGGTCGGGCTTTCTGGGATGGTACTCAAATGGTTCAGGTCATACTTAGAAGGGAGAGGTTATTATGTGAGTCTAGGAGAGCATAAGTCTAAGTGGACGTCCATGACATGCGGAGTCCCACAAGGGTCAATTCTTGCACCGCTCTTGTTTAGCCTGTATATGCTTCCCCTAAGTCAAATAATGAGAAAGAACCAAATTGCCTATCACAGCTATGCTGATGATACCCAGATTTACCTAGCCTTATCTCCAAATGACTACAGCCCAATTGACTCCCTCTGCCAATGCATTGATGAAATTAATAGTTGGATGTGCCAGAACTTTCTTCAGTTAAACAAGGAAAAAACTGAAGTCATTGCATTTGGAAACAAAGATGAAGTGTTCAAGGTGAATGCATACCTTAACTCTAGGGGTCAAACAACTAAAAATCAAGTCAGGAATCTTGGTGTGATTCTGGAGACAGACCTTAGTTTCAATAGTCATGTCAAAGCAGTAACTAAATCAGCATACTATCATTTAAAAAACATTGCAAGAATTAGATCTTTTGTTTCCAGCCAAGACTTGGAGAAACTTGTTCATGCCTTCATCACCAGCAGGGTGGACTATTGTAATGGGCTCCTCACCTCATCCAGAACGCTGCTGCTAGGATTCTGACTAGAACCAGAAAATCTGAGCATATCACACCAGTCCTCAGGTCCTTACACTGGCTTCCAGTTACATTTAGGATTGATTTTAAAGTACTTTTACTCGTATATAAGTCACTAAATGACCTAGGACTGAAATATATTGCAGATATGCTCACTGAATATAAACCTAACAGAGCACTCAGATCATTAGGATCGAGTCAGTTAGAAATACCAAGGGTTCACACAAAACAAGGGGAGGCCTCCTTTAGTAACTATGCCGCCCGCAGTTAGAATCAGCTTCCAGAAGAGATCAGATGTGCTAAAACACTAGTCACATTTAAATCTAGACTTAAAACTCATCTGTTTAGCTGTGCATTTATTGAATGAGCACTGTGTAATGTCCGAACTGATTGCAATATATATTTTCACTGTTTTTTATTTTATTTTATTTTATGTAAAATCATTTTCTAACTGTTTTAAATTCATTTTAAATAAGTACAGTTTTAATAATTTTAAAAGTTTTAAAATTGCTTGTTTTATTCTTGTTATTATTTTTCTTCATTACTATTTTACGTCCTTTTATGTAAAGCACTTTGAATTACCATTGTGTACGAAATGTGCTATATAAATAAACTTGCCTTGCCTTGCCTTGCCTTGCCTAATATTCTCTTCAGGAAACGGATGAAAAATACTGATCTTTCTCTCCAATAAAATTTTTGTCAACAAAATGCTCTTTAGCAAGAGTATTGGTTAGCATGATCATTCGTCCCAGCAGCAGTGGCTGGATAGCAACTCTCGGGAGCTAAGACATCAAAAAAAAAAAAAAAGATTTGTCAGAGTATGGAACCACTTTTGAATTGAATACAAATGAAGAAACGTGCCTTTTGCAGCAATAATGGTAATCACAGCTGTCTGATAGCATCTGAGTAGCAAAGCAAGCAGCAAATAAGTTATATATGTTTATTAAAATAGATTTAGAAAAAAAGTTAATCCAGGAATCTAAAAATAAAAAATTAACTGAAAAAAAAAAAAATCAAATCAAACTCAAAATATTAATAAATACTATATTTCATTAAAAAAAATAATAATAATAAAATAACACTGCCACAAATCTGTTTATGAGGCCTTTTTAAACACACACACACACACACACACACATATATATATATATATATATATATATACGTGTGTGTGTATATAAAATAACAAAATAACACTGGCACTAACACCTAATGAGTTTTTAAATACATGAAAAATAAATTGCCATTTATCTCATCTCAAATCTACCTACATTTGACTAGCAAAGCAAACAGCAAATCTATCCTGCTAGTTTACTGTTTCAATAGGCCTATGTCAACACTAAAAAAGATAAACTGCACACGTAAAGCCAACTCATGATGCCTTTGGTTGGTTAGTTACAATTCTGCACACATAATTCCTGCAAAGTAATTTTTAGTGTATTAATTGCAAGCACAGTCCCTCAGGAGCAGTCTTGGGTCTCAGGTTAAGTGTTTTCCTGAGGGCACAGTCACCATCAAGCTGGATCATGAACTTGCTAACTTAGTGACTCTCTTCTTGCTCTACTCAGACTGTACCTGCAATCCTTCTGTGAGCGACTAAACTATTAGTCTCCACCACCCAAACCTGTCTAAACTGAGCAGGAGACCTAAGGGTGAAAAATCTCTTTCAAAGCTGTAACAGATGCTGCTTTGAAATCTCCATGTCACAATTATTGTTCACCTGTCAACACGAAGTCAAGCCATAAATCATCTTTGTAATTATCAATTGATTAAAAAAGCCGTCTGACGAAGAAAGCCGCTCACAGGCCTAATACATCAATTTTAATGACATTTCTTAATCCAAAAGACTTGGCAATCACCAGAGACCAATTACAGGCCATGAGATAGAGGCAAACCATTAATAACAAGAGTTAGCCCGTTTGGAAAAAAGGGCTCGCATGGGGTTCATTTAAAACTGACTGGTAATCCACAAGCATTACATTACGCCAAATCTGGAACGTCATGATGCTACACTTTTCAAGACTCAAAGAAAACCAATGGATCCATAATATGCAATTGAAAAAAAAATAATAATACTTTAGGGCTGCAACTAACGATTATTTTGATAATCGATTAATCTGTCGATTATTTTTATGATTAATCGATTAATCGGTTTATGCCCTTATATTTTAGTTTTTCCCATTTTCCCCCCAAGTAAATTATTAATAAAGGGTCATTATCATTCAGCATAGATTTTTAAGAGATTTTAACCATTTCGCATTGTCATATCCTCATCAAAAATATACCTGGAGTTGTTTTATTATGTGTTAGTAATCCTTTTGTTGAACTCTCCTGCAATCAAAACACTGACCCATACTCTAGCAAATTTCACAAGGAGATTTCAAATAATGTTTTCACCATGGCAGTCCTTAAAGCTCCTAAAGTAGTTTAACATCCCGAACAAAGCTTATTAAGGAATCTTTCAGAACATATTTTCACGAAGAACAAGGATAAAACAGAATAAGATTGCAGTGCGTTGTATTTTATTATTTACTGGGAAACAGCTTTATAGCTTATGCTGTGAAATTGTAAACAATCCTTCGAATAAAGTGCCAATGGCATGAAACCTGAATGGAACTCACAATTTAAAGTAAAATCCATCAGAAGGTTGTCCAGAAAAAAAAATCTGACACACACAAAAAACCTGCTGTGTGAAAAAGAGCAGTGAATACTTAGAAAAAAAAGTGCATTTCAAATACATTTAAACATTTACCTCTCTCATTCAGTCATAATTAGGCTGCACGACTGAATTATGAACTGGTAAACGACAAACTGATCACAGAACATGTTTGTAAAGCTTTAAATGTTAACTGTTAAAAAGCAATGTTATCAGCTTTTACGACTAAACATTTGCAAACAAAATTGTACTGGAGAATCTGCACAAATAAAAGTCTTAGGGGCCGTTCACATATCGCGCCTAAAAACGCGTGGAAAACGCTAGGCGCACCGCTTTCTCCTTTCCAAAGCGCTCGGGCAGTTGCACCCCTGAGGCGTCTGCCTTTGCTAAGCAACCATGACGTGCTCTCTCCTTGAAAACGCGGAAATTTCAGCAAAGGATAAATGGATTTCCAGCTCTAAAAATCGCTTGCAGTAGCTCTGCTACTAAATTTATTTCAAAATGGAAATCCATATACAGCTATGATCAGCTGTTCCTTCATCTTGACTGAGCTTTAAACGTTGTTACGGGAAAGGATGAAGCTGATTATTTAGTTCTTGTCACATGACCCGCGGTGCGCTTGCCGCATTCTGAAAAGTTGAAATGTTTTTAACTCGATGCGGTGCGGACGCGCCTGGAAAAACGGGCGCGTCGTGACCGCGTCGCTGCCATTATGAGCGCCTACATTGGAAATAACGAACATGAGCGCGCAAAAGACGCGATATGTGAACGGCCTTAAACAGTTCAGTAGTGCAGAGTTTACAGGTTAATCTTCTTTTTTGAAGGCTCAAAGTAAAGTACTCTCACATCCCGCTGAATGCTGCAGAGACGCTGTTTCGGGAAGCACGTGACATAAAACGAGGCCAGCTATTGGCTATTCGCTACTTCTCCTGTTGTACTGGCTGAGTAAAACCTCCGGTGGCTCATTACTGCCACACTTTGGTCACCGCAGATTTGAAATATGCACGAAATGAGCCGCTTACGGTAAATAAGTTATTTAGCAACGAATCGATGACTTAATTAGTTGACAACTATTTTAATAATCGATTTTAATCGATTTAATCGATTCGTTGTTTCAGCTCTATAATACTTCACACACTACTATCACACTTCAAGCTGAGCATAGGAAGTAATTAATTTGGAATATTCAATAAACACCTACAGGGCAAAACTAAATTAAGACACTTTATAAGACACCCCAAAAAAATGTGATTGACCTCAGTAAGAATACAAAATATTATCCAAAGGTCCCAAGATACACTTAATGGCCAAGAGTATGCAGACACCCACTTCTAATTAAAAGGTTTTGTGAAGCCTAGTAATTACAGTAATGCTAAAGCATGCAATAACATTCTGTAAATAAAGGGGATTTGCTATTAAAATTAAAACATGGAGGAAAATATTGTGTGATTTATTTCTTTAAAAAATAAAGTTTTATAATTTTTTTCAACAGTAGTAGCAGTATCACATACATTCCACTAAATAATAGTAATATTTCTAGCACAATGCCTTTATGTAAAAATTAACTTTTATTTTGACGAGTTACCGTGAATACCTTTAAATTGAAACTGGTTTTACTCAAATGAAACAGTAAAATGCTTGTGAAGTAACTCAGTACAGTTCTGGTGATGTTATTTATGTATTTATGTCCTCATTAAGATGGCAGATGCTGAAATTACTGCAAGCGTCATGCGCTTCAGTCTATGTAGTAAACAAACCATTCATTCATTCACACAGAGACGCGCAGAACATGCAGGATTCAGATTTCAACCAACTTTTGCGGCTTAACATTTACAGATACTGGTCCATATGGAGATTTGATTTGATTGATTTATGCTAACTTTGACAAATTCCGTGACTGTCCATATTAAAATGTAAGTTTCATTTTCAAGACTGGATTTTGAGATTCAGTCCGCGTTTTCTGCTTGGCGGAAATCATAGCGCTGTATTCGTCAAGAACTAGGTTTGAACTGGTCCTTGGTACCACCGGTACTTAAAGAAACCTGGTACAGTCACATTTTCATTTTTTTTGTACTGACTTGGTACAGAAATACCGGAACTTTTGACAACACTATTTGGGATGAATTGGAACGCCAACTGTGAGCCAGACCTCATCGCCCAACATCAATGCCTGACACTCGTGTCTGAATATGAGCAAATCCCGGCAGACATGTTCCAACATCCAGTGGAAAGCTTTCCTGAAGGGGTGGAAGCTGTTAGGAAGGACAGACTCCCTGTTAATCCCATTGGTTTTTAATGTAAACCAGTTAAATCACATTTTACAAATTACAAATAACATACATACATTTGCCATCTTGTATGTATATATTGCCACTATAATATGAAGCAGCACACCACCACCATGTTTCTCGAGGGGCAAATTCACATATTAGAATGATTTCTGAAGGATCACGTGACACTGAAGACTGGAATAGATGCTGGAAATTCAATTCATCAAGGATTAATTAACCTGATCAAGAAAACACACTAAACATGCAACAAAATGTTAAATTGTCTCAGACTCGAGATGAGGTCCCTACCCGAATCATCTCACTTTCTCCGATTGTGCTTCTCTCCAACCGCGCTACTAATTTTCACTGGACTACATTTGGGAGGCACAAATTGTCTGTGACACTTCCAAATTTATCATCAACGTTAATAGCACACAGCATAATCGGTTCGGTACAAAAAAGGAAATCAAAGCAAAGTACCATGATCAAGTTATTCAATTGTGAAAAGGGCCATAAATACTAGTTGTAAACAGGAACAAATGTAATATCCGCAATTTAAAGAAGCAGTTCAGCACTGAAGCCAGTTCCTCCTGCTACTGTAGCAGACAGTTTCACCCAGCTAAAAGTTCACATTATGCAAATGAACAGGAACGTCTAGTAGCGACCTCCGGTGTGAACGTGGCACAATGTTACTGCTTGGCTTGTCTCTGGCCCTAAAACAAACCGCTGCACTCTGACTAAACTTTCAGAAAAAGGAAACCGCCTGAAGCAAATAATTCCATCATAAACGGATATCAGAGACATGAATACGATTACATCCCTTCTGAGGTGCGCTGATTGCTTTTGATGAAAACGATGAAGAGTCTTTAATGACACGTCTGTAGCTGTACGATTGAGTCAGAAACCCTCATTCCTGTAATCATTTCCCTCGGTGCACCCTGATGATTATACAAAAACTCATGCAGAAACGGATGGATTGGAATTTGGGTAGGACAACTTAAAACAACATTGGAAATGTATTTAAAAGTGACAAAAATAATATTTTGCTCACCATCATGTTGTTCAAAAACTGTGTGACTTACTTTCTTCTGTTGAACACAAAAACAGATGTTTCACAGAATGTCCCAGCTGCTCTTTTCCCCACAGTACGAATGGGAAAAGGAGGAAGCACCATAAAAGTATCCACATGTAATGCATAAAGTACACTAGAATTGTGTACCATATTTAAAGTCTCCAGAAGCCATGTGAACAGATTATCTGAGGATTGAGAACTATTGTGGATTTTCAACAAATAATTACTTGAAATTTGGTCTTTTCCACTCACATAAAGCTGTCAGACAGAAGTAAAGGATACAAGGTATAAAGTATAAAAGAAGTAAAAAAAAAATTTAAGATTTTTCAAAAGACCTATCTTATGCTCACCAAAGCTACATTCTTTTGTTTAAAGATACAGTAAAAGAAGCACTAGTGTAAAATATTATTACAATTTAAGATAACGGTTTTCTGTTAGAATTTATTTTTGGGATACAAAGCTGAATTTTTTAGCATCATTACTTCAGTTTCACATGATCCTTCAGAATTAATTTTAATATGCTGAATAGCTGCTTAAGAAACATTTCTTATTATCAATGTTGAAAACTGTTGTGCTGCTTAATATTTTCATGGACATTATATTTTATGTTTATGTTTTCATGACTCTTTAATGCGTAAAAAGTTCAAAAGAACAGCATTTATTTGCAATAGAAATCTTTTGCAAAATTATGACACTTTCAATCAATTTAATGCATCCTTGCTGCATAAAATTAATTTCTTTAGAAAAAATACTTTTTATACATATATATTTATTATAAAATATATAAAATTATAAAAGTAGTCCACAATATTCAAAGTCTTCTGAAGCACTATGATCATTATATGCAAGCATGCTATGGTGGATATTCAGCCAATGATAAAACAGACGCATGGCTTTTTTCGAAGCTCAACAGTGTGAAAAACTATTCACATTTGCATAGAAAAGAGCCACTTGGACATTCTACAAAACAAATCATTCTGTGGGCCAAAGACAGACAGACAGACAGTTTGTGAACCACATGAGGGCCAGTAACATGATAACAAAATGTTAATTTCTGACTGAACTAACTAAACAAAACATGCCAATATTTCCTTTTTTTATACATGTTTTCACCAAAAGTCATACACAGAACATGGCAAGCCCTATTAAAATCTATCATTATTTTCTGACCCTCATGTCGTTCCAAACCATGTTTATTTCTTCCTTTAAACACAAAAGATGATATTTTGAAGAATGTTGGTGGCCAAACAGATGCCAGTAGTCAATGACTTCCATATTATTTTCTTCCCTACCCCTACCACACAAAAAAAATCTTCTTTAGTGTTCAACAGAAGAAAGAAACTCATACAGGTTTGGAAGACAAATGCATGATAAAGTTTTATTTTGGGGCGGACTACCCCTTTAAAGCAATACCATGCTAAGCGTGCATACAACTTCATAAAACAGACTACATCATTCATAACAAGGAATGGCCAGCGGGTTTAGAGAGCTTTAGTTAACAGTGGATGCTAAACAGGTTCATATTAAAGCATATGTTAATGTCCATGATGACCCCAGAGGGGCAGTATTTAGTGGCTAGTTTCCCAGCTACGGCAGGCCGGTCCACAGAGGCAAAGTGCATCTAGAAAAATCATAAATCATCGGGCGCTGTTTTGCACCTGAACTCTCTCTAATGCCCTAGATAGAGCAGCTATCCTTGAAGGCAGATTCAATTATTTACCAAGCAAATAAATTATTACATTATGCCCAAGCACGCAACGTCTCGCAGTAGCGCCATGTCTGACAATTTGTTTCCATCTGAAACATTTAGAGAGAAGTAATTTTACTTGATAATGGTCACACAGAATGCAAATAGAGGATGTAATGCTGAAGAAAGGAATAAGATGGAGAGGAGAGGGAGTGTGCTGAAGATCTTAAACACAAAGCGGTCAGGTGTGAGAGGGATTTGAGAGCGGCCCGCTTACCCTCCACCCTGCTGGGTATCAGTGCTGCCGGGAGGGGCTCTGTGTCACGGCTGGAGATTATAGGCTCTGATAAGCACTACATTCACTGGTCATTAAGCCAATGTACAAGTGCTTTGATTCAGCCGAGCGAGTCTATTTTTAAACAAACACTGACTTCTGATTTTGCAGTGAAGTCATAGGTCTCAAACTAGGGAATGAGCTCGGGTTGGCGTGTAATTGCTAGCATAGTGTGCGAAAATACAATATAGAATCAAAACTGACTAGTGTTATATACTTAATAATTGTCTTTCTTTGGTTACAGTTCATCAGTGCATGCTGTTCGAAAGAGAAAAATCTTATGCTTTTAAAATTGATTTCTGCACAATACAATGTACAACCGAAACAAATCAATGCATTCAAGCCATCCAAGACCAATTATTTATTTTCTGATTCCCATTATTATAAAACCAATAGTTTTAATGTACTCATTCTCATTTAATGTAATAATAATAATACATTAATTGACAAACATATATGTTATCATAATTATTTAGTCACTTTTATTAATTTAATTTACTTATAATGATGTACATTATAATTGGTAGTATTATTAATAAATGTAAATATACCAACATGTAAATGTAAATTATTTTTATAATTAATTAATATTATTATTATTATTATCATTAATATACTCATTCTAATTTTATAATTATTATAGTTTTTATTATATTTATAATAATGTTTTATTATAAGAACAACTAATTTAACAACAACAAGACCAACAATAATAATACTTTACATACAGTACATGAAATTTATTGTATTACATAATTTATTAATAATAAACGTTGTCAACTTACTATGTAAAACAATTATACCTAATACAATTAATATAAAAAATAAAATAAAATTTTATAAAAATAAAAATATTTGAACAATGTATCATCCACCACGCATAAATGGTACTTCAGATTGCCTACAAAAGTTAAAGCGCGTCTTCTAAACCACCTACACAAATTGAAGCATTGTTCATGTCTGTAGAACAAACTCTTTGGGATGTGTTACATGCCACACTTTACACTTTATCCCTAACACTAAGTTTACTATGCAAACACAACAAATAACATCACATCAAATCCCAAAGGACACAATGAAATCCCATGTTACATTATTTCCCATTAACCATGACTTTTCCTCACAAATGTCACATTACGGATATTAAATGCATTGGCACTTTTAAATTAAAATGCAAATGCTCTTTCATGCAGTTGCTAACGTCTATGAATGTAAAATCTGATTTCAGAGTTCATCAGTGATCCGGCTCTGTTAAAAGCACTTTACAATCGCCAAACCAACAAGACCACGCTGAGTTTTAAAGCAAAATCCAGTTTCAAAACAGATGGAGAGAGCAAAGCTCTGTGAATCTACAGAGCGGCGGGGGTTGAAGGTGACAGCTCGAACAGGGTATGGATAGCAGACAACAGTCTCTAATGGCTTGAAAACTGTGCAGTTCGCTTAAGGCCCTTTGCCCTCCACATTAGCAAGTATATCACTCCATTTGCTTTGGCTCTGAGCTGAATATTCCGCATACTAATTCTCATCACAGACTCTGACTTTCACTCAGCCATGGATTCCCAACTGGCTCAAGTCCACAAATTATGAAGCAGTCTAACGTGGTCTCTCGCTGATTTGACCTCTCTGTGTGGCTGAATTGAGGTATTGCATTTGTCTTGTCAGCAGTTAGACTGTGGTTTCCATCTCATCTGTTTGTTTAAGGCCGGTTCAGGCTGCCAGTGCATCTTCACGGGTTTCGGTCTATATATGGCCTTGGCATGCCAGGAGTCCTGCTGCATATTTACACACTCTTGCAGATCTAGATTCACCCACATTGCCAAGGTTTAATCATTGGTATCATGCTATGCATTTCTAGTTCTAACGGATTCAAATTGTCCTAAATTGGGCATTTTTTCATGCTTAACTTCTGAAGCATCATGTACAGTCAAACTGAAGTGAGCATGCATCATCACCTCAGATCTTTTAACATTTTTTAAAATGCAATTTTAAAAGCTAAAAAAAGGTAGTTAGTTACATATGAAGTTAGTCAATCAATTTGCCCATTATGTGTGCTTTATGTATTTTATGCTAATCAATGCTGCATTTATGTGATCAGAAATACAGTAAAAACAGTACTATTGTGAAATATATTGCAATTTCAAAAGTGTATTTTCTATTTGAATATACTTTAAAATGTCATTTATTTCTGTGAATCAATGGTGAATTTTCAGCACCATTACTCCAGTCTTCAGTTTCACATTTTTCCGAAATGCTAATTTTCTGCTCAAGAAACATTTATTCTAATTATAAAAATGTTGAAAACAGTCCTGCCACTTAATAATTTGTAGAAACCGTTTTTCGATATTCTTCGATGTAGGCTATATAAAGTTCAGAAGAACAGCATTTATTTGAAACAGAAACCTTTTGTAACAACATAAAATGTTTTGTCACATTTAAAATAAACTTTAATACATCCTTGCTAAATAAAACCAATAATTGCTTCTTACTGCCCCCAAAAATTATATAATGTACATGTATTAGAGAAACAAATATAAAACAGTAAATTCTTGGTGCTCTTCTAAATACAATAAAATAAAATGAATGTTTATAACATTCCTGCTGAATTTGATCAATTACCAAATAGATTTCCCATATTTAACATGATCGATTACTCAGGATGAAGTAGCAGACATGTTATGCAGAGCATTAAACTTATTCTGACCTTTCCCTACCAGTGGAAAACCCATTTAAGGTGTTTACATGACCTCGAATGTCGTTAACTTAATAAGGTTTAATATAATGGATGTGAACTCGCTGATTAGGCAACCTACAAAAACAACTTCCTCCTGCTTTTCCTTCCTCGGCAGTGTAACTGTCCACCAAATTCACACTATTTGCATCTACTCATTTATTTGACTAACACTTTGCCGTTTGGTTTAGCAGGCATTAGCAAATTCCAGACAAAACATTCAGTGCAGACAGGTAATTTATCAAATCACAAACAACACCTCCAGCCTAAGTAATTAATAAATATTTTGCCTTGGCAGTGCAAGATGAAAATAACCTGACGAATGACATACATGACAGAAATTTTCCACAAAACTGAAGTCGAGAAACTGACGCAGCCTCCATCTTCTAAATCAGGATCTGCTTTAGTTTCATTACCTTTACACAATTCACCACCATAAACAGACTCTCAAACTCAAATTGTGCAAATGCCATATCAATAAAACATACTAACGTAGATCTTCAAATGTTAAACAATAACATCTCTGCGTGCTTACATTTGCAAGTTTTGTTTCCTAAAATAGACTGGAGGTACCGTAAATATCCAACTCATCCACTCAGTGCTAATATTTGTTTTCTGTATTGTGAAATGTCCTGTTGTTATTATTATTATTATAAATGATTCAGTGCTCAAATGAATCGTCCAAATGAATCAAACTCAATCCTTAACAATTTCAGACCTTTTTGCAAACCCGTTTGACCAATTAGATCAAATATTAATGGTTCAGTCGTGAATCTGGCAACACTAGTCTAAATGGTGTTAATTTTGTTAACAAAAACTAGGACGAAAGATATTCACTAATGACATTATTAAACATGAACTGTGACTACATCAACATGCAACTTCATTGACGAAAAAATAAAAATGAGTAAAATGTAGTAAAAAAAAAAAAAAACTCTAGATCCAAAATTTCCCCATTTTCTTCAACCAAAAAAAAGGAAAAAGAAGAAAAAAAAAAAGTTGCTATGGTTGCCAGATATTACATAAAGCATTTAAATTCTTCTATTAGAGCTCCACTGTATAACTTTATCTTTGCAACCTGGCAACCCTTTGTGCATACACTCTCTCTTACACTACAGAAAAACACTGATGATCTGAGAACATGTAGTTTAGATCTCCATCATATATTCTGCTCAAATGAAAGTGTAATACAGGCAGCCTGATTAAATGCTGCGTAAATCTGCCTTTAAACCTTCTCCGTTATAAACTGTAAAAATCCAAACACGGATCTCCACTAAGTAAATTGTTTGCAAATGAGGTTGCTGAACAAATGGACTTACGCATTCTTAGTGGCACAAAACGAAGACATTTATTGTTGTTTTAATATAAAGACATGAATATAATTTGGCATTATTGTAATTACTATTGTTTAAGCTTTACTGGTTTTCATAATGAAGAAACTGTGCTTATATTTATGATAACATAAATCAGAAAACTAGATTGGGTGAAATAAACCATTTGTATGATTATAGATGAAAGTGGAATTAAGATTAGAAATGTCACTGTCTTTTGAGAGACGTTTTGAGTTTTACCAGTTTTCATAGACTGTGCTTATATTTATGATAATGATTCAGAAAACTAGACGATGTAAAATAAACCATGTGCAGGATTCAATTTAAAAGTGGAATTAATATTAGAAATGTCACTGTTTTAGTTTTTGAGCTTTACCAGTTTTCATAATGTAGAGACTGTGCCTATATTTATGATAATATAATAAATCAAGAAACTACATAATGTAGACTAAACCATGTGTATGATTATAGATGAAAGTGCAACAATGTTGATGTGATATCTCAAATGACAACAATTATGATCAGTAACCGTGTTTATAATTTTGAGCAAAATAATTGTGATTATCAGTTAAATCATTATGCAGCATTACTAACTAAAATCAACTAAAACTTAACAAAAACACGACAGATTGACTAAATATGATAAAAAAAAAGGCATTTGATTTAGGGCTAAGACAGAAACAATCAGCTTACAAAATCAGATAGAAAACACAAATGACTTGACGGTAGGGATGTAACGATTAACTGTGAGCCGGTTAAAAATCGATTTAAATATGTGACGATTCAAATCAGTTGATGTGCTAAACAAATCGTGATTCAATTAGGGGTAGGAGTTTATATGAATGTATGTCTGAGAGGAACTCACTGTCTTTACAAAAGTTTCGATGGTATTTTTGCTTTTCATCTTGCCTCTGTACAATGCACATTAAAGGTCATAAGTGCAGCTCTGCTTTGTTTACACCGGAAACCAAGGAAACACTTTAAGCGCCACCTGCTGGCAGAGAGTGAATCTGCGTCTCGTTCAGCTCGTCTGCTGTTTCAGTTTCATGCAGATATATTTTATGTATAGTTTCACAAAACTAAAGTCGAACCATTGTGTTTTTGCTTCAAATTTCTAAATTATACAGTCTAATTCAGATTAAAATGCAGTGGTTGCAGTGGTTATTTTAAATGGAAAGAGCACTGACAAAGCCTTAGTTTGTTTATATAAAGAGATTTATTTTATTTTATTATGTTATTTATTCGAGTCACTATATATTTTTTAACAAAATGAGATTTAAGACAAATTATAAATTAAATGTTTTCCATTTATTATTGCTTGGAATTGAAAAATAACACTATAATATAAATATACTAATATAGCACTTTTAAAATTTCTATTTAGTTTTGTTATTTACATTTACATTATATTTAAAATCTGTTATTTAGCAGATGCTTTTATCCAAAGCGACTTACAAATGAGGAAAACAGAAGCAATAAAAACCAACAAAAGAGCAATAATATACAAGTGCTATATTAATATATTTTTATAGTAGAGCTGCACGATTAATCGTTAAAATATCGCGATCTCGATTCAGACACCCTCTCGATCTCAATTCTAAATGACAGCGATTCCCAGAGTCTGTTTTAAACCTTTGACAAAAGTCTTACCGGTTCATTCAAATCCGTGCTCGCACTGCCGCTGACACAGAGAGAGCAGTTAGCATGTTTGGTAAGAAACATCTTCACAAACTGTCTTTTCAACTACACAGTATTATTTCTGTCTTACAGTCATTTATATTATCACAGAAATACTGGGATGAAGTTTATAGTTCAGATATAAACATTGATGTCTACATGGCAGCGATCAAAATATAACAAATCCCCTTTTGAAAGTACTGCGCTTCAAACTAACGTTCGTGTCGATTGCACTGTTTTGCCACTAAGTGGCGACAAGTGTCTTAAAAATGTATTTGTCAATGAATGAATTATTCATTCAAGAGAATCGTTCAAAAACGCTGATTCATCCAGTAATGAAACAAGGCAAGTAGGTTTATGAGTGAGTCATTGAATCAGTGATTTAAACAACTTTTTCATCATTCTAATATAAAAAATGGTTGTTTTAAATATATTATATATATATATATATATATACGCTACCAGTCAAAAGTTTTTGAACCGTAAGATGTGTAATGTTTTTTAAAGTCTCTTCTGCTCACCAAACCTGCATTTATTTGATCAAAAGTACGGCAAAAAAAGTAAAATTTTGAAATATTTTTTACAATTTAAAATAACTGCTTTCTACTTGAATGTATTTTAAAATGTAATTTATTTCTGTGATGCACAGCTGAATTTTCAGCATTATTACTGCAGTCTTAAGTGTCACATGATCTTCAGAAATCATTTTAATATTCTGATTTGCTGTTCAAAAAAACATTTATTATTATTATTATTATGTTGAAAACAGATGAATATATTTTTTTCAGGATTCTTTGATAGAAAGTTCAGAAGAACAAAATTAATGTGAAATAGAAATCTTTTGTTATAAATGTCTTTGTCACACTTGATCAATTTAAAGAATCCTTGCAAAATAAAAGTATGAATTTATATATTTGTGATAATGATAATAGTATAATAAAAATGTTTCTTTAGCAGCAAATCAGAATGATTTCTGAAGGATCATGTGACAATGAAGACTGGAGTAATGATGCTGAAAATACAACTTTTACCACAGAAATAAATGACTTTTTAAAATATATTTCAATAGAAAGCAGTTTTTTTTTATTGTAAAAATGTATCACAACATTACTACTTTTGCTGTATTTTGGATAAAATAAATGTAGGCTCTGTGAGTAGAAGAGAATTACATAAAAAAAAAATCTTACCGTTCAAAGACTTTTGGACTGGTAGTGTATAAAATGTTTAATAATTCATTTAGATTAATAAGACACTTTTAATTAGACTGCAGCAATAACATTTTGTCACACATTATTTTATTTAGTTCAGAATCGTAGGAGAATCGAGATCTCTATATATACGGGATTCTCAGTTTATCCAGAATCGTGCAGCCCTATTTTATAGTGTTATATTTTAATTTCAAGCAATAATAAAAGGACACATTTAATTTATAATTTGTCTAAAATCTCATTTAGTTAAAAAATATATATTGTGAATCGAATTGAACCATGAAATCAAAACCATGAATCGAATCGTGAGTTGAGTGAATCTTACATCACTACTTGACGGCTGAATTATTATCCGAGAAAATGAATCTCAGGTTGGCAATTTTCACTGACACATAAGGATTTATCAGTAATATTTGACTGGGGCACAGAGGTAAAAAGGGTCTAGTGATGCCTCTGGCACTAAGTGGATCTGTCCTCGGCTCTCAAGAAATCAAGCATTTATGCTCTCAATCTGAAATTAAATCCAAAGAGCTTTATAACCGGGACCTCACCTGTACCAGCCTTCCTGCACCGATCCTCTCCACTCATAACAACATACCCAGAAGGTATCTATATCCTGAAAATAATAAAACCGCCTCGCTTTCAAAAAGAAATTCTCATCTCAGTCTTAAAAAAGCTGCAGAAAGCTATCCCTGGTTCAATATTCTACTATTCTGAAAACATATTAGCGCTGCCAAGGCAAAACCTCTCATTCTTTGTTCTTCCTTTTGTACTTGCTTTCAAAACACATTGATTTGGAGAAGAAAAGGATGGACCAATATGACGGGTGGCCTGACATTTTATCCTACCCGTCAGATTTTCCTACTAGGGTTTATTGCGCATGCGCACATTAATATTGCGTCCTTTTTCTCATGCTGAACAACAATTTTGTATGTATCTGCATTACTGTAAGGGTAGGTTTAGGGTTGGGTAGGTGCAGACTTCAACAAAACACAATCTAATAGGTAGAAAAAAATATTTACTGTCGGTTTCCTGTAGCTGTATCCTTTCTAGCTACAACCGTGAATATAACACATAATAACTGTATTTGGACTATTGTAAGGGTAGGTTTAGGGTTGTGGTAGGTGTAGAGGTTAATAAACCATAACTTCAAAGGTAGCATTTTTCGTTGTCGAATTGTACTACCATCTGTTTTAATGGGAGGTAGCAAAATCTGACAGGGCAGGACAAATCGACAGAACACCGGCACCACAACACTCTCTAGACATAGCATAAATGTGGACCAAAATATCACTAAACATAGTTCATCCTTGAGAGCATTCGGCCATATTTCTGCACTCGTTTCATACTACTGGAAGTGTCAAAACATTGACAGGCTGTGTGCGTGTGCGACTGCTCAGAGTCCAAACTGTAAGCCTTTAATCCGGCCCATGTTCCAAGCTGCTACCTGATACATTTGCCAATGTTATCAATGTCTGCATCTGCAAACATGACTGCACTGCTATTACACCAAGACCCAGTGCTGCTGCGACCCAATCCGCACTTCTGTGTGTGCATGAGAACACGCATGGCACGACACGGATTATCCCGACGACACGGGGCAAGCAGGTCGAGTGTTATGTGTGTAGTGATGTGTGAAATACGTTTACATAGAGAGACAGCTGACCTCTGAGATAACACTGAACTCACTTACACATGCACTGTTGTAGCATTTGCACATGCAATCGATTTTTCGATCTGTAATAGTCCCGTAACGTAGCCTGGTAGGGGTAAATTCAGATTGCGTTTGTGTACCCACTGCCAAAGAGTCAGAACACTGTGTTTTTCTATGCATAACAGCCTACGGGTTCAACAAAAGCTTCCTACTGTAACAGCCTCCCTTATGATATTGTACCAATCAATAAGGATATGCATGGGAGACCAAATTCAAATCAGGGCTCAAGGAGATCTACTTTCCTGCAGAGTTTAGTTTCAACAAAGGGTTTTCAAGGGTCTGCAACCAAAAAGGCACCCTATGAGGGTTTTTGGATTGGCATGTAAAATAAAAATGATGTTTACATCAGTCAATGTTTTAATTGTTTTTAAATTATAAATATATTTAATATTTTATTTACATTTATATTGTGGATGCAAAACATATGATATGGACTGAAATGTAAAAACAAATATCAGTCAGTATTTTATTCTGTACACACATATTATGCATATATTATGTTTAAATATGGATTAAATAACTTATTGGCAAAACTATTTTTGTTTCGCAGTGCATATTTGAGTAATTTTTCACTCTGTTTAAATATATATGTATATAATATGATTTTAATATAATACTTTAATACAACTATTTATATATATATATATATATATATATATATATATATATATATATATATATATAATTTTAATTGTATTTTATTTTTTCACTTAAAAATTATATTAAAACGTTAAATATTTCTGTTATTATATAATAAACATATCATATGAAATAATTATATATCATTCTTGGATGCTTTGGCTAATCTAAGAACAGAAAAAAAACATTAAACAAACACTACAGTAGAAATACGAACCCAGAACACTGTAAATGATCTTTTTCCTAAAATAACTAGGCTACGTTTACATTAACACTAATTTAGTAAAATGGAAAAATGCTTGATAAAGTAATTAATTAAGTCGTTAAACAAAAATAATCTGTCACTGGTTTTAAACCTTTTATAAATAAATAAATAATAATAATAATAATAATAAAGGTAGACAACGCCTGCTGTAAACAAACACCTGACGCAGGTGGTCAATGGTTGCGTATCCAAACCTAGAGAGCTGTCTACCTAGACAGCATTATGGGGCATTTAAGGTTTTAGTTCACATGTATTGGCAATAAAATTCAAGCTGTAAAAGTTGGGAGAAGCAACCATGGACTTTTGGTTCACTTTAAGGGTTGCAACTAAACTATCCATGCAGGTAGATCTCCAGCCTCTCAGGCCGAACGGAAAACCGAGTATTTGAAGAATCCAGCACAAAAGCATCATGCATGTGGTCCAAGTGACCCAATCCAGTGTTTGCTATTAAAATCCCAGGAGGAAGTTTTCCCACATCCAGCAGAAGAGGGTGGCGCACACAAACACCTTCACCGAACGCGCGCGCCTGGCAAGTGCCAATCTGCCACTAGAACGCGCACGTGACATAACAGCGCTCCATGCAAAAAATAATGTACCGCTGCCATCCTCGTCATCAGCAGCAGCAGCATCTCCAGCCTCACCTCCAGATCGAGTTGTCCAGTGATGCCAGGCGCCTGTCCTTGTTTCTCAGATGTGGACGCTGTTCCTCAGGCGCTAGCGGTTGTTTGTTCGCATGGCGCGGTAAAGTGTGTTCCGGCGTCTCCTCGCATCAGCAGCAGGTGTGTTTCTCTCTCTTTGTGCGCTGGAATGAGTTGGTCCTGGGAGTTGACAGATGCTGTCCGCACACAGAGACGCGAGTGAATGCTGCTCCGCTCTCTCCCAGCTGATACTTTACTCCACATAAGCGCCTCCCTCTTACAGCGCCGTGAGCTCCAACTGCGCGTTTGCGCGAGAATCAGCGACACCTACTGGCGAAATGTGGAAGTGCAGCAAATTAACTGCTCTCACAGAAATCCTATGATATTTTACTTAACTTACAAAATGTCAAAATGCTTTTGTTATTAATTAAAAAATACATCTAAAAAACATTCATGGGGAAACAACAGAAACATTGACTCATATTTCTTGTGAATTATATGAAAAAGACTAGATCAACTGTTTAATTTACATTAATTTTATATATATATTATATTATATATTTATATAATATTAAATATAATCCCTATGAGATAAGCATCCAGACACGTACATACACTACCATTCAAATATTTAATTACATTTTTTTTATTGTATTGCTGATTGAAAGAATTCTTACATTCAGCAAGGCTGCATTACATTGATTAAAAGTGACATTAAATAAATGAAATGTTACAAAAGGTTTTTTATTATAAATGCTGTTCTTTTACACTTTACATTCAAAGAATATTATAATAGAAACCAGTTGTTTTAATTTGTAATAATATTCACAATATTATTACACAACATGTTTTTACAGTACAAAATAAATGCAGCCTTGGTGAGCAAGAGAGATTTCTTTCAAAAACTTAAATTACTCACAGACTTTGAACACCAGTTTGCATGTATTAGATAAAAGTGTAATAAATATGAGAAATATTTCAAACAAAACTTAAATCATATCACACTGAATATTTAGGATTCACAGCTTTGCTGTAATCAACCATTTTCCTTACTGTAATTCCCTTCATTCCTATCAATGTGTTAATGTGGTTGAATTTAGTTCTAAATGACGCAAATGTGTTTTTAATATTGACTGTTTACAATCACCAAAACAGACACATGTTGTTTTTTAGGCACTGTTAAAGAACAATAACATACTTCCAGTTCACTTGATTGATGTGCAATTAAAGAGAGTGCACTTGTCACACATTTGAGAGGTTCTGCGGCTGGCACATCAATGCCCAGTGTGGCACAGCGATTAATTATGGATTATATACACACCACACGTGTTTGAATTCATCTGGTTGTGATACTGTAAACATCTTTCCAATGACACCTAGTAAATGTACACAGTCAATTCTGTGACGTGAGGTGGTTGTGTGGTTTAAATACCACAGGCTGTAATCAGTAACAATGTAAGGTTATAGGTATCAGCTGAATGAAAATCACTATTCATTTCAGAAACATGTTCCTGGTTAATGTTGTGTATTCTTTATCAAATCAACCAATGAAACCATTAGTCGCTCGAGGGCTTGTTTAAACCCCCCTCATCCTCCAGTTGTGTTTTCCAAACCCAAGGGAAGGAAATGGAATACACACTGATATCTGCTGATTTTTCTCTAAAGTGGCAATTGGAACGTACATATATAATACATCACAAATGTTTAAAAATTGAAGGTTTGCTCTCATTAATAATAAACCACAACTAGTGGGCCAAAGGTGGTGAGATCTCTGATTTGCTCCCTGTCACGTATGCGCAGAGACTGGCCTAACAGCACGCCTGCAGTTTATGGATATGTATGCAGCTCTGTTTGAGTAGGAATAGCTCCAGGGCCACAGAGCAACACTGCATGCACTTTGTCCGGATCCACTGGACCCGAACGTGTTTTTCCGAGTGACCGCTGCTTGAGTTTGAAGCCTCAGCACGTAATGCGCCACTGCCTCTGGTCATGCGTGCAGCTTTATTTCTTTGTTTTTTCCAGCAACTTTCAGTTATGACTCTGATTCTGTGCTTTGTTAGGTCTGATTTAGTGGATGCCTGTAAAAAGGCACTGGTATATGTTCATACGGTATATGTTCATACATTTCAATTAAATGTCTTGCATGATCTGTATTTGTTCAGAAGAGTGTAATAAATTAGAAATATCATAAATTTACTGATTATTTAAGATTCCCTGCTTGCTATGACCAATAGTTGTAGTTTCTACTGTATATATATTCCTGTCTATAGTTTCTACTGATGGTTTAATGTGGTCATATTCAGTTTTAAAGGGTGCAAAATGTTTCCAGCGTTGACTATTTACAATTATTAACATAAAAGTGTCAGACAAATGTTGTATTTATAGGAACTATTAAAGAAGAAGATTGTACTGACATTTCACTTGATTATACATTACTGTGATACAACTGATTTACTAATGTAAAATGAGAATATAAGCCATATAAAAAACACACACAAAAGCATGAAGACAACTACATAAAATTACATTCAAAAGCTTAATTCTAAAAAAAAAAAAAAATTCAGCAAGGATGCATTAAATTGATGTTAAGTGACATTAAATAAATGTACACCTCACCTAAAGGATTATTAGGAACACCATACTAATACTGTGTTTGACCCCCTTTCACCTTCAGAACTGCCTTAATTCTACGTGGCATTGATTCAACAAGGTGCTGAAAGCATTCTTTAGAAATGTTGGCCCATATTGATAGGATAGCATCTTGCAGTTGATGGAGATTTGTGGGATGCACATCCAGTGCACGAAGCTCCTGTTCCACCACATCCCAAAGATGCTCTATTGGGTTGAGATCTGGTGACTGTGTGCCTGCACAGTGGTAACAAGGCATGATGGATCCATGTTCTCATTCTGTTTACGCCAAATTCTGACTCTACCATCTGAATGTCTCAACAGAAATCGAGACTCATCAGACCAGGCAACATTTTTCCAGTCTTCAACTGTCCAATTTTGGTGAGCTTGTGCAAATTGTAGCCCCTTTCCTATTTGTAGTGGAGATGAGTGGCACCCGGTGGGGTCTTCTGCTGTTGTAGCCCATCCGCCTCAAGGTTGTGCGTGTTGTGGCTTCACAAATGCTTTGCTGCATACCTCTGTTGTAACGAGTGGTTATTTCAGTCAAAGTTGCTCTTCTATCAGCTTGAATCAGTCGGCCCATTCTCCTCTGTTCTCTAACATCAACAAGGCATTTTCGCCCACAGGACTGCCGCGTACTGGATGTTTTTCCCTTTTCACACCATTCTTTGTAAAACCTAGAAATGGTTGTGCGTGAAAATCCCAGTAACTGAGCAGATTGTGAATTACTCAGACCGGCCCGTCTGGCACCAACAACCATGCCACACTCAAAATTGCTTAAATCACTTTTCTTTCCCGTTCTGACATTCAGTTTGGAGTTCAGGAGATTGTCTTGACCAGGAACACACACCTACATGCATTGAAGCAACTGCCATGTGATTGGTTGATTAGATGGGGAAGTCGTGGCCTAATGGTTAGAGATTCGGACTCGCAATCGAAGGGTTGTGAGTTTGAGTCTTGGGCTGGCAGGAATTGTAGATGGGGGGAATGACTGTACAGTTCTCTCTCCACCTCAATACCACGACTGAGGTGCCCTTGAGCAAGGCACCGAACCCCCAACTGCTCCCCGGGCCCCGCAGCATAAATGGCTGCCCACTGCTCCGGGTGTGTGTTCACAGTGTGTGTGTGTTCACTGCTCTGTGTGTGTGCACTTCGGATAGGTTAAATGCAGAGCACGAATTCTGAGTATGGGTCACCATACTTGGCTGAATGTCATGTCACTTTCACTTTAAAAATTGCATTAATGAGAAATTGAACACGTGTTCCTAATAATCCTTTAGGTGAGTGTATAATGTAATGTATAAAATATGTATAAATGTATAAAAAAAAAACAAATTTTTTTATTAAGGTTTCCAACTGTTTTTGACATTAATATGAAAAAAAAGTTTTTTGACATTAATAATAAAATAATAAACAAATCAATACATTAGAATGATTTCTGGAGGATCATGTGAAAGAAGACTGGAGTAATAACTTATGAAAATTCAGCTTTGCATCACAGAAATAAATTAAACTTTAAAAGATATTTAAAAAGAAATCAGTTATTTTAAAATGCAATAATATATCATAATATAACAGTTTTTACTGTCTTTTTGGTCAAATAAGTGCAACCTTGATGACCATAGGATAATTCCTTCAAAAGGATTGCTTATACATCAGTCTGAAAAACACACAAAAAAGCCCACTTTTATGATCTAATCAATTCCTGATGCATTCACTGAAGTCCCATCTCACTTTTTTTCTTGTTAAATATTCTATTTCATTCAAAAAAGACAAAATCTGTCACATTAAAATGGGTTTTATATGCCGTTTCATGTCGACATTGAAGCAATTCCTCATAAAGCTCCTCAAATAGATCTTCTTTAAAAAAACGGGCCGTTCTTGCATTCAAAGGACATCCTGCAAATGCTCTATAAGGTCCATTGCTTTCTGCACATACAGTTAAATTTTCATTAGATGCATGGAAAAAGAAAGACATGGAGATCCAAATAGCATCTAAATTGCTGACTGCCCCCGTTAGTCCATGCTCCATTATAGAGGCTGGACAGAGCCGTCCGGATAATTGGTCACCAGAGGAAAAGCCTCACCTGTATGGTGGGATTGTCCAGCTCTCGTTCACTAACAACTTCATCCATCTGCAAGCGGCTAGTTTAATGTACTGCTGGGCTCTGACCTTTGCTTCCCGTCCCTCACCCCACGCCGCTCAGAAAGCAGATCAGACTCATGTTAATGGAACAGTTCATTATTTGCTCAGCCTCATGTCACTCCAAACCCATATATTGTTCTTTGTCTGTATTGCACAAGTTGTATATGGATCGCTTTTATGGATCTTTATAGAGCTTGACAGACATGGATGAAGAATCGTTAGACATGCTTATTTTGGAAACTAAAACGCATGAAAGGTTTGGATGGGCATGAAGCAATTCATATTGTGAATAACTGGCAGCAAATACTTCAATATTTAAGTGAACAGCTTCTTCTAAACAAAACCTTTCAAAAGTTTGGAGTTTCTTTAAAGAAATTAATAGTTATTTTAACAAGGATGAATTGAATGGATCAAAAGTAACACACACACACACACACACACACATATATATATATATATATATATATATATATATATATATATATACATATACATTAGACAAAAAATTATTAATAAAATCATATATATAATTGTGTGGATATGAATTTCAAATTTTCATTTTATGTCTAATAAATAATTTTATTTTTTATTGTACTGTACTGTGCTGTTATATTATTATTATTATTATTATTATTTTCTATTATCTAATTATACAGTCTTCTTTAGTGACAATAAGGACAGTTAGAATTCTCCAAAATATTTCCATTTCAGATAAATTTTGTTGTTTTAAACTGTTTTCAACACTGATATTAATAAATGTTTCTAAAGTGACAAATTTGTATATTAGAATGATTTCTGCAGGATCATGTGACTCTGAAGACTGGCGTAATGATGCTGAAAATTCACCTTTGCGTCACCGGAATAAATTACATTTTTAAATATATTCGAATAGAAAGCAGTCATTTTAAATTATAGTATTATTTCACTTAAAAAAAAATTTATCAAATAAATGCAGCATTATTGAGTAAAAGAGACTTCTTTAAAAATAAAGTATTAAGATGTATGCTTGATTAAAACACAGCAAGCCTTTCAGAATGAAATCACTTGCTGCTTTGGCTAAAAACCTCCAGATATTGATCTCATGCATTTGTAGGAAAGTTTTCAGTTGTTTGAAAAGACTCTGTAAGAAACTTTTCTATTAATTCACAATCAGTGGCTTGATGCTTCTTTTCATACATGTCATTGCAGCATAAAATAAACTTGAAAAGATCTGTCTTTTGCATCAAAGTGTATTTGTGCATGAGTATTTCCATCTCTGCTATGTAGGCTGACCATAAAAGCATGCAAAGAGTCTCGGTAAAAAGTTCAGACACTGTTATTGTGTAGTTATATGCTTGAATGCTATTTTGAATTCAAAAACACATATGCTCATTAATGTTCAGAACATGTATAAAAACATCCATTAGAACAGCACAACACAAGAGGCTGATCAAGGACACCCTAAACCTCAAGTTGAGATATTCTCAGATTCAAAAGGAGCACTTCATAAAGCGACCACCAGCACGATGAAGAGTGGTCCTTAAACATTCCAGCAAAACCCTTGTGTGCCGAGACATTAATTGGAGGCTTTTGTGGAGGCTTTAAGAATGGAATAGACAACCCTTAATCCACTCCACACAACCATCCTCCTGCATCCTGCATCTAATGTGTGATCAATACGGCAAGTGACTACTGTTTGCTGCAATTAGGAGACAATGCTTCCCGTTTGCTATTTTTAGCATTTCCCATCTAGAGGAAGTGCAACAGGGAGGATAATTGTGTATTGACAAAAAAGATACACACATGCTCCAGTACTGTCATCGTGTGGCTTCAGCAGGGCTGTTTACTGACCGTTTAAATGGCCCATGTGGAAGCAAAACCACCAGCACGGCTGACAAAAAGTGTCATGAAGATGAATGAAGAAACTAGCAATTACCTTTTCAGTGAGTGCTGAAACTGAACACATTTCTCTTAGTCTTAGATGCTTCTCATCTGAAAAACTGCAAAAAAGAAGCAATATTGACAGAATAGCTGAAATTAAATGTGCAGAGCAGCTCACATCATTTGCTCCAGGTTGAATTTGTTAA
Organism: Carassius carassius; assembly: GCF_963082965.1. Lineage (NCBI taxonomy): Eukaryota > Metazoa > Chordata > Actinopteri > Cypriniformes > Cyprinidae > Carassius > Carassius carassius. The sequence goes on along the minus strand of NC_081781.1, from coordinate 4,049,699 downwards.
AAATACTTTCAGTAAAACCTGATTGCAGAAATAATCTATAGGGATTTTAATATAAAATACACTCAAATCACATGCGCACACACACACACACACACACACATTTTTGGCACCTATTTTATAACACATGCAAATTATTCTCTAAAAATATATATAGAGAGAGAAAGCTACCAGCTGTTTGCATTTAATATAATAGGTCTCATTTTATTAGTATTATAACAATTTATGATGTACTAATATGAGTAAAAAGAAAGGAAATTATTTTTTTTCTGAAGAGAAAAGGAACTTTTTATTGCTTTTCATGCACAAACATGAGAGATGGATGGTGAAGCATAAAAATAATGATGAAAGATATTGAAAGTCTTTCATTTTTATTTTTATTGCGATTTCAGCTGCCCTCCTGGATACCAGTTTTTATTTCAGTTTCTATTAGACTTTTCTTTTTCATTATAAATCATGTTTGTCCTTCCTGTATTAACAATTCTGCAAAGCTTTTTCGGTTTTTTATTATTTTAATTTTTTTGACAGTGCTGTCTAAAACCAAGTCACCATTGTTTTGTTTTGGTTTGTTTTTTAAGTAAAACATAACTGTGGTGGAATCAGCAGTTACTATTGTAAAATGATTTTTATCTCTTAAAATACACTTACACGAACACTCAGCTCTTAATTAGTATCAAAGTCTGTTAGTATGCGAGTGCACCATCTACTGGTCAATATATATATATATATATATATATATATATATATATATATATATATATATCCTTTTCTCTTCAGAAAAAAAAAAATATATATATATATAATACATTAAAAACAGTAATATTATGAAATATTACTACAATTTAAAATAAGTTTTCTAGTTAGGTAGATTTTAAAATGTAATATATTTCTCTGTTTCAAAGCTTTTTTCAGCGTCTTCAGTGTCACATGATCCTTGAGAAATCATTCTAATGCTGATTTGATACATAATAAGAAACATTATTATCAACACTGAAAAAAATGCTGCTTAATATTTGTGTGGAAACCTAAAAGAGACTTCTTAAGATTACATTTTGTGAATCTAAATGGCTCTTCTTCTTTTTTTCCAATTAAAAAAGAAAATAAAAAAACACTTGTTATTTACTACAGTGAGACAGCACATGCATAACTCCCCTTGGATGAAACCCATGAGATCTGTGCTCTGGATTAACCAGACACTCAATAACCGATCGAATGAGTTAATGATCGAACCGAATCACTAATGAATGGCATCCAGCTCGGCTCAGCTGATCGTGTAAGTTAATGAGGAGAGTGAACTAGTTCAGGATATCAGTACCTGTATTGAGTGGCCACGACCGCAAGGGAGCAACAGTAAGAGTTGAGTAAGATTTGGATTGGACAGAGATGGGAAATGCACAGTATTGCTACAGTTACTTCACTCTGATTGGTCGATGCGGTTACAGTAGCTGCATTGTCAGAACGCATTTGCTCCACTCATCTGTTTATTGACATGCAGGTTAATGAAAAGCCCGTAAACCAGATGTAAGCTGCAACATACTGGCATATCCACGCAGGCTTTGTTTAGGATATAAAACACGCAAAGAGGGGGAAAGCGCACTAAATGAAAATGTTAACTCTGGCCAGCTTCCTAGATTTGGTTTGAGCAGCTTCTATCTTGGAATGAGGCAGGAAAAGAGAAATAAACACGGAGGAGCTCCGACTGCACTGCAAAATCAACATCATTCCATCGCTGGCAGTTTCCGGCACGTACCGTACGTCGAGCCCCGCTGGGCTGCTCGGTATCATAACGTTCTCTGGAGGGCTGCATTCACACGTTATCGTCTGGGGCGAAAATGCTTCTGTGTGTTGATTTGTTTTCAAATAAAACAGTCAATGTAACGATGCACAGACTGAACAACAGTAATGACTGATCGGTGAACAGGGAAAAGGCTTGGCTGTATTTTAATGGAAAGCTCCACTGCGTTCTGATTGGTGTTCAGACCCAGTGCGCTTCAAACCAACACAAAATGTAAATGTTAACATTTTTATAAATATACTGTTAATAAAATCTACTATTTATTTTAACAAAAACAAAACATTATATTATAGTCTTTAACTTTCTTTTATATAGCTATGATTTTATAATTTGTATGATTGTATGATATAATTAATGTGTTAGCCCACGTTTTCCAGAAAATGTTTGTTCATTTGCCTTTACATACCCCTTGTTTCCAGCTCCAGCTATTTTATCATGTAAATATGTGTCATTTAATGTTAAAGAAAATTATATTTAATTTTTTTGTATAGATTTTAGTTTTTCAATTAAATTTTAGTAGAAGTTTAAAGATGTTTAATTTTGTTGTTATTGCTATATAATGTACTATAAAATCGGTTATTCTGTTTTCATAGTTTATTTTATTTTTTATTACATTTTTAAAGGGGTTTTGGCCTTTACAAACCGTTTCTTGCTGTATTAGCCAACATGCTCTTATTTATGTGAACTTGTAATATTTTTTGAGTGTGCTTGTTTACATGATTTACACTTAAATAGGTTATATTTTCATGAATAGAAAAATGTTTTAATGTTTGTTTTTGTTCTCTAAATATTTGCTAATGTGCATGTTTCTACTCAGCTCCCTTTTGTAATGAATTTTAAAAAGACGCAACCCCACACACCATCTATACTGACTAAATATCAAAGTTTATTATCACAAGCAACGGTATACTAACCTATATATATATATATATATATATATATATATATATATATATATATGCATATTTTTTTCATATATAGGTAAAAATTGATAGCCTGAATGCACTAAGTCGTTTTGGATAAAAGTGTCTGCTAAATGCATAAATTTAAATTAAATTAAATTAATATATATATATAATATATATATATAATTAATTACAAATCTATAAAATAAATTTAGCTTTCAATGAAATAATAATATTAAAATAAAAATAAAACATGTTGCCAGTACTATTAAAAAGCCTTTCCTGAGAAAATGCAGGAACTGCAAATATCCTTCACTGAGTTTCACTGTGACATTTACACCTTTAAAAATAATGATGTGATGTTTCTGATGATCAGCTTTAAGGGAGTGAGGAGGAACCATACATTTTCTTTATTCAGCACTAACCTTTTCAAATAAAATGAGCCTGAGATGCATATAGACACAAATGGCACCGTTCCCTAAGAAAGAACAGCATTCTTTAATCATTTTTACAAGTCTAATCGCTCTGTGCCTGTTCTTCCAGATGTCTGCATCGAGAGATTAACTACACAACCTGAATAACAGATACAAACAGAATAATTAAATGCAGATACAAGAAGTGTGTAGGAAACGAATGAGAGCTGTGAACGGGTTACATTTGGGTCATATTTACACTAAATAAATACAAAAACAAAGAAATGCCGCCTGTGGAGAACATTCATGCCTGTCCAATGGTTTTTTGGATGTGATTTAAGGGATTAATTTGTAGAAAATATGGCACAATTCCCGTTCGTCCACCAGGGGGCGTAAGATGAACAATGTTCAGGTGATTATCGCCCTACTGAAAGCCATTACTTCCACACTATGGTGCAGGGCCAAATTAAAAGGAGCACAATGGGCAGTAACTGTCTAATGGTGTCTTACCTAATGGTGTCTTACACAGTGTGATATTCAATTTGGTCTCAGCAGTGATTAGAGAAGATTATTTCCAGAAATATTATTTATGAACACACTATGGTGTTTTATATGGATTTGCATGCACAACTATTGCCTGTTCTTATCAGATGAGAATGCTAATTCGAATAACTGTAGATTGCTTTATTAAATGGGGTCTGAGTGATGAGCCCCAGGAAATTTGAACTGAAATATGATTTTTATTTTCAGTGAAAACATGCAAATAATTCTTCAGCTTCCATGAAACTTAGAAATAAACAAAACTATAGAAAAAAATACTTGGAAACAATTTCCACTCGTTATGTTTTCATTAAACATAACGTTATTTAATTTTTAGTAAAACATAATCTAAAGATGTTTTATTTACAACTATTGCAAACTTTTTTTTCGTGTGTGCGTCGTGTTAGCAAATAATAATAATATGTGTGTGTCTATATATATATATATATATATATATATATATATATATATATATCAATTAAAATTAAATTTTAATATATATATATATATATATATATATATATATATATATATATATAATACAAAATACACAATTAAAATACACTGAAATAAAAACTTGTGAAAACAAAATATAGAAAATAGTGTTAATGGTATGACCGTTTTCACTTAGATATTAGGATACTCATTTCAACAAGCAATTACAAATAAGTACGTATTGAATTAAAAAAACAATTTAAATAACTTTATATATTTTTCAATACCTACAAGTTGTAATTTATCTTATAACTTGCTTCAAACTTGAAAGGTGCTTCTAAATGGCCATTAGCACTTCAAGACACTTTAGTAGCTGCAAGGTCGTGCATGCACAGGTGGATAAAACTAGATGTGCATGCATAAATGTACAAGAGCTCCATGCATTAGTTAGTTGAACATGTGCCAAGTGTTGCAGCATATGCACATCTGGCACACAAATGCACTAATCTATTTTCAGCACAGCATGGCTACTGCCCACATTTAAAAAACACCCTTTTCTGGAAGTGTGGAGGCGTGTTTGTACAAGAACACATTTGCATATGTATTTAGAGGGGCTGAGTGTGAAATATCAACAGCTTTTTATATTGCATGTTGGCTCTTATAATAGAAAATGTATTTATAATATAAACTTCTGAAAAAAAAACTGCATTATTTTACAGGCAGTGTTTCAGTTGGACCATTAATGTCTAGTCCACAAGGGACACAAGTGTTAAATGTACATTGTGTGTGTTTTATGGTATGACTGCACATGACACAGAGGCTGCAGATCATAGAAAATGGGCCCAATGCACAAGACATTAATCTGTATTTGATGGATTATTTCCCAGCAGGCTTTAGTCAGATTTAGTGGCAGTCAAGCAGAGAAATCAACCAATCTGGGGAAAATGCTTTAGATTATGAAGTCACAGAGAGTGATGTCTGCATGTGAATTATCACAAGTCTTAACATCCAGAAGATCAAAGGCATTAAATAATCTAAACTAGAGAGAGAACATAAACTATGAAAACCAACTGATGTATAAACTATTAACTAAAATTTAAAAAAATTAAATAAAAAAGGGCCTGAGTATGAGTTGTGATAGATTAATATGTGGTAGGTCAATTAATCATCCATTTTGAGATTATGATCAGTATCATCTGATAAATGTGCTAAATAACAGAAGTACACTTTAACAATTTTAGATTAGATAGATAGATAGATAGATAGATAGATAGATAGATAGATAGATAGATAAACAACTGACACCATTTTGATACAGTATAGGTGTGTGTATTATGTAATGCTTTATATTACATTTTAACATATATACACGTGGAATATACATATATTTAAAACTTAAAACATTGGATAAAAAGATGCAGCATTCAGTGTGCAGTTCACAATTTATTTACTGAATAAATCTGGACAAAACACCAAAATTCTGTTACATTACAATCAGAGCATCTGAGGCAGATATCCCACCATGCACTCCCCCCTCCCCTTGAAAACATGAGGAAAAAAAATTGAACGAACAAAAAGAAAAACATCCTTCAAACTGAGCACCTAATCAGCACCAACTTAGGTATGCAAGTTCCTTCTACAAAACGAGTGAAAGCACAATGTCCAGAGGGAAAAAAAAACGAAAAAGAAACTCCAAAGCGCAATTGGACTCCTAGTAAATCCTTTGTAAGATTCTTCTTTAAGAGAACGAAACTGAAACTATGAACTCCCCTCTTGCTAGGCAGGCTAAAGCATTCAAAGGGCACATGCCATTGACTAGATATAAATCACGATTTCAAGTAACATTGATATACGACGAAACATGTCTATGTACCCATTCAAAACATGATCATTTCACAGACCTATGCAGGCAGTAGAGTTAACATGAGGTACTCGAGACGGTGTAGTCGTAGAAATATTGTCTAATATTTAAGGAGTCAAATGCAAAAAGCTAAATTTAAAAAAAAAAGAAAAGAAAAAAGGAGTGCGGTCAGCATGCGTTTGGGGTGCGCGATTACTGGCACTGACGTTAAATCGCAGACCTTCCAACTTGGGACAAACTTTGATGCAAAAAGTCAAACCTGTCCTGTGTCAAATGTATTGCCTACAATATTATTGTAAACTGGCGGTTTAGAAAACAACGAAACCCCTGCACGTATTTCTCATTAAATATAGTAATAGTTACCTTATAAATAAAATTAAAAAAAAAAAAATACATTTTGCTCCAGCAAAAGAAAACAACTAAAAGTGAAATAGATGACTAGTCCAGAGAGGATCTCCAAGCCTAAGCGAGTCAAGTGCTTGACGTTTTTTATTCTCTGAAGACTCACTGAAAAAGTTTCAGTTATGGTTAGAGCGAAAAAAGCACCAATGATAGTAAAAGGAAGAGCTTAATGCAACACAAATCGTTCTTAGTGCAGCCAAAATTAATTAAACAAAAAAATGACATGGCCTTAACAATATTGACCTGGAGGGCTGTCGAAACGCTATTCTTAAACCAAGGATCAGATTGAGACGCAACCAACAATTTTGCATTCGAGGAAAACAAGCAACTGAGACGTGGTCAGCAAATCAAAGCTGGAAACAGGAAAGGTTGAGCAGTTTTGCCTGATATTTTCTTTGTTCCTTGGCTGCATTCTCCTGTGCTGTAATGCATGTTTGTAGCTTACTGTGACTCGTACACCTCATGAGCACCACGGAAAATAAAGACAAAAACGAATGAAAATAAAAGGAAAAACCAAAGTCTTGCTACATCATCTGACACGCTTCGTCCAGAAGTCCTAGCTTAGGAAGAAGTCCTTTCCGCCCAAGCCAGAACCGACCATGTCTTTTCACGGAATGAGAAATAACGATAGACACCGTTTGTAATGAGTGAATTTCTTTTTTTCTGATAATCTAAAAGGACGTGGCATAACGTCTGATGAGTTTGTGCTCAGCTGAAGAACTGCTCCAGTTCGTCTTCCATGTTGGCCTCTGGCACCATTTGGTCCAACTCTCGCTCGCCTCTTCCGTGGCTGGCGGCAGCGGCTGAACCGCCGGAGGCCGAGAACCAGGGATGGTCCAGGATCTCTCTGGAGGTGAGGCGTTCGGCTGGTTCTCGCCGCAGGATGCTACGGATGAGGCATCGGGCTTTGGGTGTTAGCGTCTCGGGGATGTTGAACTGGCCGCGGCGGATCTTACTGAACAGTGAGCTGGGCTCTACGTCGTGGAACGGGTAACGGCCCACCAGGATGGTGTAGAGCATCACGCCTAAGCTCCACACGTCCGCCGCCTTACCAGAATAGCTGCCATTTGCATTGAGGATTTCCGGACTGACGTAGGCTGGACAGCCGTGTTTGTCCGAGAGCGAATCATCACCTCCTTCTAGGAGGTACGTATCCTCCAAACTCTCCAACTTTACAAGGTTCCTGGGAAAGACGGAGAATAACATGAAAATGTACATATTTGAAGACATGAGGTGTTCAGTAAGTAAAAGTGAAACGATTATTGGTTTGTTGGCTTTCAAGATGGATGATCCAACATTTGAACTGACAAACTAATATATAATGTTATAAAATACATTAAATGGAACAAATTCTAGATGGATCATTTGTGAGTTTTTGAACATACAAAAATACACAAAATGAAGCAAACGTCATAGAAAACTCAAGCTTGACAACCAGGGCCGTTTCTAGCCTTTTTGGCACCCTAGGCGAGATTTTTACCAACAACCCCAACTTAATAGCTGCAAAAGTGTGGAGAATGATTGACAGCCGCGGAGGAGGGAAAACGAGGTTTCCGTATACTTTAATTTAATGATGTATATAGTCTTCATGTCTGTCACATAAAGCTATGGAATGGCTTTAGATGACTTTGTGATATTATAATCTGACCGATCTCAGACCCAAGTCACCCAAACTGACGTGAAAAAAGCGGGAGGCGACGAAAAGCGCGCTGTTTGCAACCCCGAGATTCATTCACCAATCAAATAAGGCTTTTGACGGGACAAAAATAAGCTTTTTTTTGCGGCCGCCAAATAAATTTAAATGCAGGAAAAACCCTGCTATAATATTTAGCTGCTGAAATGAGCATGACGTAAATCCGTCCCGTGGTGCTAATAATGCAGTCACAGTGTCATGTTTAGCTCGTAGTGATGATGGAGCTTGTAGTAGAACAATTTGTAACATACCTGTATATTTTGCTTTCTTTTTCTCATCTTCTTGCGATACTGAGCCCCTCAAACATTTACTTAAAGTAATTTTAACCACGGATGACGACATTGAAAGGCAACGGCTTTCTGGCTTTGTATTGCGCATGCACGACTTTAAATAACATGTCTCTAACGGCAGCGGCCACTATCACCACCAATGAAACTTACTCAGATAATCGCCAAAAGTATCAATATATAATATTACCTTGAAATAATAATAATAATATTATATATATATATATATATATATATATATATATAAAACTCTTGGTGGGGCGGGGGCTCTCACTGGCGCCCCCCAGCAGTTTGCGCCCTAGGCGACCGCCTAGTTTGCCTATGCCTAGAACGGCCCTGTTGACAACTAACAGAAAAGTCATAATATACATTAAATTGAAAAATTAAGATAAAACAGATTGAAAATGTTTTTAAAATTAAAAAAGTTAAAGATGTCAAATAAATTAAAAGAAGCAAACTTTCAGTTGTGTTGGCTTTCAAACTCAAAAATTATATGACCAAAAACTATGAGAATCAATTTAAGAACAAAATAATAACAAAAACCCTTTTAAATCATATTTTCCTCTACCATTGCAGTTTTATGATAGCAAAGCATAAATATCCTCTACATACTGGACTCTAAATCCCTTGCATAAAAAAGCAATATAAAGATAGCCTCGGGACATTCCTGCCAGTCTAATCCAGAGGGAAATCTGGTATTCATTCTGGGAATTATAAAAAGCAGGAATAATGCCACGCCAAAGATGGAATTCCTCAAACGATTCCCTGTGATCCTAGTTTTTCCACTGTGATCCTGTAATTTATACAATAATGCAAACATGAAGGAACATACATATGACGACAAACAATCTGCTATATATTCCCAGTATATCTGCAATGATTCTGTTGCTACAGTAATATAAAATAAAGCAGCATTCTGATCCTTTAAGGTGCTTTCTATTTGGTCGTTATGTTTTCTAAAAAAGCATGTCAGACTACTTTAACTGTTCTTCTTTTCTTGAAAGTATGAGAGCATCTAGATGTTTTAATAAGGTCTTCGATGCAAAAATCAGGGTTTAGGATAAATCATGGTCACGAATCAGATCCAAATCTTTTGCATCATAAAGTTAAAAACAAGTGATGGTTAGTAAAATACTGTCATAAATGTATATTAAGATACAATACTATGACACATATTTGCATAAATATGAATTAAATGAATACTTTAATTCAGTAATAATGCATTTCATTTATTCAAAGTGACAGTAAAGATATTTATAATGTTACAAAAAGTTTCTATTGCAAATAAACATTGTTCTTTTGAACTTTCTGTGTCATAGATTCCACCAAAACATTAAGCAGCACCACTGTTTTCAACATCGATAAACAGTAAAACAGCATTTCAGAATGATTTCTGAAGGACAATGTGACACTGAAAACTGGAGTAATGATGCTGAAAATTCAGATGTGCATAACATGAATAAATTACAATTAAAAAGATATTTGAGAGTTTAAATTATTTTAAGCGAATAAACGCATGCAGCCTGTGTAAGTATAATAGGCTTTTTCAAAAACATTAAGAAATATAACCGACCCCAATCTTTTGTAGAGTTATGCAAATCCCTTTTTGTGCTTACAGTATTTTCAAACTATACAATTTGCATCCCTGCATATTCATCAAAAAGCTGAAAAACCATGAGACTAACTACATCATGCAGCCCAAATTACAAAGACAAAAAATAAAAAACAACATATGCAATGAAAACATCTTTGAGGTCTTCTGCAAGCTGCCTCGTGACTCAGATTCTGAATCAGAAACCATCCGAATGAAACCGTACGCCCACTGAGTCTCAGCAAAACATCCAATCCTCGGAGCTCAAAATAGTCATATTACTTTTCACGACAAGCGGTAGCCTGCTGCGTGGAAAGGTTGCAGGGCATCTAAATTACCTGAAGGTCAGGAATGAACAGGATGCCCCTTCTCTGACATGAACTTGTGACCCTTTTCCATGCACCACTGTGCAAAGAGAACACGGCATGCTGGAAATATTCTCTTAATGACATGCAGCATATGTGAGTCACAGCTCCACGATGCGGCTGAGTTACACCGGGTCAAGAGCCTGCAAAGAACATCGGCCCACATGAACCCAGGAAAAACGGAGGAGGATGCATGGATGCACACACTTGTACATTAGGGAGCGATTCCAGATGAACTGCACTGCGGTCTCTAGCGTGCGACGGCAGAACGTTACAAGCGTCCTTCGTGACATAACCAGGTCAGGAACCCACTTCGCCGAGAAATGCAGTTCTGTCTGGCTCGCTTTCCTCTCTGGTTCCAATTTCGGTGCACCCTTGGTGTTTGATTTCTGGCCAGGGTAATAATCACCACCCTTGGCCACGTTTACTTGCGCTCGTCTGCAATCACTCACTGAAAGGTGGACGGCTGACGCACCAGACCACAGAGCATGGGAACAGTAAGGTTACCGAGCTCACATTTAAAGCACCAGGCAACATTCTCCATTTCCATCGAGTGAGCCAGAGGGAATCTAGCTGAGCTGACTCATTTGGCCACTGGGGCAACTGCTATTTAGCTTAAACAGGAAGGCCACCCAGCTTCATAACGCAGACTTGGGATTATTTCAGACTAATTTGACTGCCAAACATATGGGCAGGCTAATTTTTAAAGACTTAACACGCAATGCCATTCAAAACCATTTTACTTCAACAACTTGACTTTTTTTTATATCGAAAGTGGATATGCTAATAGAAAAACAAAAGATGGGACTTAAAGTTGTTCACTGGAAATAAATTTTAAGGGTTTGCTGATGTCAGCCAAAAACAAAAGGTATTTCGGAGGCAGAGCATGATTGAATACAAAAAGCAATAATTGTTTGTAATAACTTGTATGACTAAAATTTAAAATAGTAATGCACTGAAATTTCATAAATCAAAAATATTCAGCAGTAACGGCAAAGAAAATATATACTGAGTTTTGGATGAAACCACTAATTGAAACTGTGACTGTTAATTATTACCTCTACGACGGAACTTTTTGACCATATATTTTGTTCACAAAATGAGGATAAACCACAACAGCAGTTTTATGCACTTCACCGTGAACAAAATAGATACTAAAATATCAAGTGGCACTGGCAATCCATTACCAGAGAACTTTACTGGGACTGGTTTCATTTGTCATATGAGAACACAACACCCTGAACAGCAAACTAGCAACTACCCACACTTTTTACTCAAAAAATTGGCTAAATTAAAACTTTAATTTAATTTCTTTAAATTTTTTATCTGAGCATCACTAATAGGTCATATTAGGCATTGGTCAAAAGTGAATTTAAAATTGTGTTACTCATACAAAAGCTAATTTAAAATCTTGTAGTGCACATTCGCAATTTACATTTGTGGTGCGGTCACTTTTACTGTTCTTTAGCTAATTTTTGCAGGAAAAATCCAGTAATTTCAATAGGATTTTTGTGTGAGGCTGAAAGATTTCCAGACACAGAATTAAGAATGGTTTAAGCTGGTCGTGCAAATGTGCTGCATTGGTTTGAAAGTTACTTTTGTGTGAACAGCGCTTCATATATTTCTAAACTATAAACAATAGACCTTTTTTGTTGTACTTTTAGTATTTTTTTAGTAACCCCCCACCACCCACAAAAAATTAAAACCTATTTAATGATATTTAACTTAGGTGTGTAACTAAATTTGTCTCCAATTCTGTTCTCTAGAATGAGAATGTCACCTTATACCAGCTTCCAATGACAATAGCAAGTAGCAATTCATGGTTCCCAGTTGTAAATAAACTATAATCTATTTGCAATTCAAAAAAGGGAGGGGGGGGACCTATTAAATAATGTTTGTTTCAATAGAAAGCACATCAGTAATATACCAAATTTCCAATCTCAGTATGTGAATAATGTGCTGCAAAACAAACCTCTTTTTAAAGATCAAATGTGCACATTCTGTTTGAACCCAACAACCTTACTAGTGGCTTCTTTACCTGTCCTCGTTCTGAAAGACGAACTTCCTCAGCTTGAGGTCTCTGAGGACCAGGCCGTTGTCGTGGCAGTGCGCCACAGCTGATGCTATCTGATGGAAAAGTCTGGCAGCCTCTTCCTCTCGCAGCTTCTTGCAAGTACGAACGAAAGAGTGCATGTCACCATGGCTCCTCTCGAAGAACACGTACGCTCGAGTGTCCCCCAGAAGAATCTCCACTATCTGGTTAATGTTCTCATGGGTCCCCAGCACGAAGTAAGCAGCCAAGGACTCTTGGTATCGACTGACATCAAACACCTGGAGGAGAGAGCGCATTTTGAATTCAATTAGAAGCCATCAACGATTCCCCAACATAGTGCAAAAGTTTTAGGCCCCCAAGACAAGAGCCCTGCTACTGGCATCTTCAGAGACAATGCGTAATTTTGAAACAAAAGAAAGGAAATCCATGCAACTGCAAGTTGAAAGGCATTACACCTCTGCTGCATTTCCCAAAACACACTAAATTTTGATGTTGCTTAGTAACGGACACGTAAAAGTGAGAGATGGGCTAAGTATAACATGACAGCAGGGGACATCAGAGGCCATTCTCTCATCAGAAGATAAGAGATTCTTACTAATGGCTCTCTGCCCATGTCAGCCCATTCTGAGCGTCTTATGTTTCAAAGTCATGTGGACTTGCACGCATGAATGCACGGCTGTATGCAAGCATGCACGCGCACAAGCACTTTAGGGGTATTCCCACATGCTTTTTTGCACGTGACTATAACTCATCACTTGATGTCACTGTTGATGAATCACAAAAGAAAAGCCATTCATTTGATAACGCACCAATAGGCACCTCGCAAATGAATGCATTAGGCCACATGCATGTCTCACATACATCTATAGCTGATGCAATTGCATGAGTGTTCCGTTACAAAATGACAAGAATTCGGGTTTTTCTTACCTTGCACACGAGCTCTTCCCCACTGTGCAGGTGGGTGGCTCTGAAAACGTGGTCTCCCTCAATGGGCTCCAACAAAAGGTAATTTCCAATGCATGAAATGCAGTGAGAGGAGTCAGGGGTCTCAGGGGGGCTGGGAGATCCTAAATTTGGACTGAAACTCTGGTTGGATTCTGTAGTCCTTAGACAAGATAGCTCCTCAAAGTCGTGTGCTTTGTGCCTCGATCTCCCATAACGCGAAATGTTAATGGGACTGGATCTCTGTATGTTCATGAGTATAGGAGGTTCGTCCAGATCAAGAGGGTTCAGACGGTCTTGGAGAAGGGGGAGGGGATGGAAGTGAATGACAGACAGATGCCCTCTATTTAACACTGGGCATGAAGGCAGCGGCGATTCCCCTTGACTGTAATGATGATCTTATGCATGCATGTGCGTTAATTGCACTGACAATGTGGCGTCATTTGAGCACACATGCAATGACGTGCATGCACGAATTGTGACCTCTATGATCAGCGTGCCCTCAAAGAACAGCACGGTTTGGTTGCAAGAGCCGAAAACGCATTAATCGTCGCGGTGTAATGTAAAGGTTGTGACGTCACGGTCGATGTAGCGCAGCAGGTAAAGAATGTTTAGGGGTTTTTTGCATTAAATTAAAAGGAAAGAGTGCCAACTGGGTTTAGATATCCTGAGAGGGCGCTCCGTGTTCATTCGAGCGGGTCTCCACGCGAAGCCTGTCCATGCATCTACCAAATATGGCTAGGAAAAATTTGCTCCAGGTCGCGAGCCGCCTTTTGTTACGCCTGGGAAGTCGATGTCCTCCTCTTCGCGAGCAACTAAACTCCGACGGTCTCCGTCGCTTGGATCTGATTCGAACAAAGGCAAGAGGGAACGGCCGACGTTCTCCCTGAGCCTGTACCTTGTTCAGCAACAAGACACCATTATCATCATCTTCTTCTTACTTACGTGGCTGGGAACCTAATCCATTGAACGCGCGGTGTCAGCTGCACGCACTGACTGACTGACTGCGCTCGCGGGACTGACTGGAGCGCTCCACGCGCACGACCAGCCCCCCTGACGTCACGGCTAAAACGCCCTCCCATTGGCCGCTCGCTTGATTCTGACACATCCACAGTCTTGCAAGTAAGCCATCCATACAGTCATGGGAGATAATTGTTTTCCTTGGAATTTAATTGAAGCACCCTAAATTATCAGTCGATATGGTGAATTCTGGGGGGGAAGTGTGTGTTAGGATTAAATGTCGGTTGGTTTGTGCAATGAAGCAAAAATGACATCAAACTCTGATTAACTACAATGCCATGATGATTAAGCATTGAATATGTGTGTACATATACATCTTATCTTAAAGGCGTTTAAACATAAAATATTTTGTAGAAAAATTTAATATTAGAGATGTGTACTTCTAGTTCTTTGTACATGCACTATAATTCTGCTGGAAAATTAACCATGGTTTTATAGTAAAAGTGTAGTAACCATGTTTTTGGCGTATTGACTGTCATTTGTATAACCACAGTTTTACTAGTTAAACTATGGTTAGTATAGCAAGACCATCCAATCCTTCCAATCCTAATCTATTTTTTGTTAAAATAAAAAAAGTAAAAAAAAAATAGCTCTTTTGTTTTGCACATGCAATGTGCGATGATTCTAACAAAGCACTTAAGCAGCAATCAGTTGCTATCTATTTGCTGCGTAAATGCAAATTGTAATCGTGAGTGTCTATATTTTGACAATTTTTACTAAAATGTAGATGATTCTAACTTGTGTTTAACTGTTCATCTAGGCAAGGCAAGTTTATTTATAGAGCACATTTCATACACAATGGTAATTCAAAGTGCTAAAAGGAATTAAAATAATCCTAAAAAAATAATCACAACAATAAAAAGTAAATCTAGTACTTGTGTTTATACATGCACTGTCCCATACTGCTAACAAAAACATTCAAGCGGCCATCGGTTACATGCTCACATGATTAATATTTACGAGCATCCATATTTCATGCATTCGGACTGACTTGTATCCTTTTAGTTATGTTTTTCATATGTGTTTGGACATGCACTGTCTGATACTAATCCTAAGAAAAGTGCCCAGGCAGCGATTGGTTACTACGGCTAGCTGTTCATGCAGAGTAACTTTTAGCCTAATCTTACGTTTAACTTTGTATCTAGTAACTTACTTGTGATTGTAGCCTACAAGCACTGTCCAATTCTAATAAAAGCGATCGAGCAGTGGTCGGTTGCTATGGTACCGTGTGCGAATGCAATATTTTTTCGCGAGCTTATACATTTTGCATATTCGGACTTACTTGTATCCTGATCTAGCTTTTGTTGATTGTTACATCCAGTGTTTGTGTTTGCATACTACTGATCCTAACAAAAGTGCTTGACTAGCGATCGGTTGCTATAGCTGCTCATGCGAATTGTATTTGGTCGTGTCTATATTTCACCCATTCAGAGTAACTTGTGGCCTAATCTAACTTTAGTTTAATTTTTCGTACTTGTGTTTTTACATGTTTACTAATATGACTAGTTTTTACTTTTACTAATCCCAAAGCAGCGAGTTGGTCATCTTCGCACACGAATGCGATTTATATACACTAGCAGCTGCATTTTGCTCATTCGGCCTAAATTTGTATGCTAACCTAACATATGGTTTTTTTTGTCGTTATGGATTTGTATTCACAATTATATTTTGCACATTTGGATCATTTTTAATTTATGAAAAGTAAAAAAACTTATATAAAAATATAATGACAAAATCCACAAAAAGCTATAGTTCTAAAATGTGTAATAGTCAAGAATGAGCAGGTCAAGCCTTTGAACGGTCATGTACTGTATATAAAGCAGGCAGAAGTCTGAAATGGAGTTGTTGGCCAGATGGTGACTGGGTTAAATCCTCACATGTTAATAGCAGGGTTGTTCCTTGCGAGATGCAGAATTCTGTACTGTGATACTGAACAAAAACCAGATGTGTGGACATGCTATAGATTACATTTAATCTCGGTAGATTATACTCATATAGCCAAATGTAGGCTAAAGGACATGTCCTGATCATATCCATCCTGAAATATTAGGTTATATAAAAATAAAAATACAAACAACAAAAATATATGAAACTTATATATTAATCTATAATCACCCAAGACCTTAACAAAAGACCTGATGTTGTTGTACTCTGCAGTTTCAGGATACTTAAATTTGAATCATGTATCTGTCACATTTTTTTCATAGCAGATACATCATGTACTCTTTCATTTGGTGTGACATATTGATCGAGTGATGTAAGTTTAATGATCTGAGAGTTCGACTGATGGATGACAAAATGCATGCTGTCTGTTATGTCTGCATATAATCTGTTCCAGTTGTATCAAGTCTTGTTATTGTTGTTGCACAATGTCATGATTTGTAAGAGTTGGTGTTGAATTTCAAAACTGATTATATGTTCTGGAGGAGAACATTGAGGAATAAAGGGGATTTTTTGAATTTGTGTGTTTTGGATGAATGACATTGTTGTGCCTCCCACTGGTACATTCACAAAGTGTTGTATTGTGTGTAACAGTGAATGGTGGGTAGAGTGAGATATTTATGTACCCCACGGATAAAATGTTGTATACATACTGTAGTTCACCCAAAATTATAACTGTTGTATTTTACTCACTCTCATTTAATTTCAAACCTATATGATTTACTTTCTTTCTTTTTTGGAACACAAATTGAGGAATGTTGACACCTCTCTCATCTACAGAATGAAAGTGCATGGAAACCAAAGGCTGACAAGCTCTAAAAAGGGCAAAAAAAAGCATCATAAAAGTATTCCCTGAAACTTGCATTCTATATTGCATGTTATTTATGACTTTTAAAGCAATAAAATAGGTTTTTGTGAAGATAATTTATTTAAAATCTTGTTAGAAATCTAGTCACTATTCACTTTTCCCTTCACCAGGGTTATTTAATATTATTGAGATACTTTTCTATTTTATATTAATTTTGAATTATTTAAAATTTTATATTTTTTATTTTAACATTAAATTTTAGTTTTAAGCAAGTTTGTTGTGTGTTTAGATATAGGTTTTTTTAAAGTTTTTTTTTTCAGTTTTAGTTTGATCTTTTTTAAAAATAAATAAATAAAAATTTTAGTTAGTGTTTATTTTATTTCAAGTAACAAGATAACTAGTTTTAGTTATGTATAATAACTCTGAGTTTCACTGTTTACCAAAAAAAAAAAAAAAGTATATGTAAACTTTTGTCCTTTTCTCTAGTTTGCTTCATAGTTGTCTGTTAAATAAAGCATTGTATATTAAAAATATTCTTTCCATTGATGTATGGTTTATTACGATCAGACAATATTTGCCACAGATACAACTATTTGAAAATCTGGAATATGAGGATGCAAAAAAATCTAAATATTGAAAAAAAATCACCTTTAAAGTTGTCCAAATTAATTTTTAGCAATGCATATTACGAATCATAAATTAAGTTTTGATATATTTACAGTAGGAAATTTACAAAACATCTTCATGCAACATGATCTTTACTTAATATCCTAATGATTTTTGGCATAAAAGAAAAATCGATAATTTTGACCCATACAATGTTTTTTTGGCTATTTCTAAAAATATACCCCAACGACTTGAGACAGGTTTTGTGTTCCAGGGTCACATATATGAAGTGAATAAATGTAAAATCTATATTAATTGACTTTTAAGTTAAACTATTATTTATCATAACCAAATAACCAACCTATGAATACAAAATTGTAGGCTAACACTTCCTACAGTGATGGAGATTTATTGGACAAGACATGAGGGTAAATTTAAATTCTTTTTAACTGCATGTCCTTGCAGGGAATTTTATTCATTTATTTTTTTCGCAGTGAGCAGGCCAATGTAAAGCAGTCACGATTCTTTTGTTTTGTTCATCTCAGAAAGTGACTTCCCACTTGCATTCCTGAGCTCCTGAACTGTTTTCCCAGCACAGAGTAAGCAGGGGGGTGGAAGGTGAGTGAATACAGGATTGAGCAATTCTCCATTGTGGAATGCAGGGCGTCATGTGGAATGCACACAGCTGGATGAGAGACACAGACAGAACTGTTCATTCCAAACAGATTCCACCCCCTGACATAACACTGGAAAGGGGGAGTCGGTAGCTTTTCTCCTGCAGTTCATGGCCTCGGTTTGCCCACACTTTATGAGATTGTGTTTGTCACGTAAACAGACCCTTTCTTCTAGAATCATGGACTAAACAGCTACCGAAAAAGCAGCTTGCCATGCTCTTAATGGAAAATTTCAACCAAAAATGAAAGTTTGCTTGAAATTTATACTCACCCTGAGGCCATCCAAGATGTAGATGTTTCTATGTAATCTTAACATTTAGAAAAATTTAAAATCACTTGCAGTGAATGGGTGCCGTCAGAATGAGAGTCCAAACATCTGATAAAACTACCACAATAATCCACAAGTAACCCACACCCCACTGATTAACATCTTGTGAAGTGAAAAGGTGCGAGTTTGTAAGAAACCTATACATCACCCATTCACTGCAAAGCATCCATTGGTGAACAGGTGACGTAATGCTAAATTTATCCAAATCTGTTCTCATGAAGAAACAAATGCATCTACATCTTGGATGGCCTGAGGGTGAGTGAATTTTAAACAAATTTTCATTTTTGGGTGGACTCCTCAGGCTCGTTGACTATTTCAAACTTAAAGTGGGCCAGGATTTCCCAAAATGGGTTTAACTTCTTTCTGAAGAAGGGTTTAAAATGACTCCATATTACCCTCTCTAGATCCAAATACAGCGCATGGAAGCTGCAGAGATATAGTCACATATTTAGGTCAAACCACTTTGTGTCACACAGAGAAATGCAACCACTAAATGTGTAAGTAAAAATGGGATTATCTTTCTTCCAAAGTGCCTTCTTTTCAGTATAGACCAATTTCTATCTCTCTTCTCTGCTAAAGTCTGCTAAATTGGGAAACTTCAAAGTGGGAAATGCAGCAGCTGCCTGGAAGTAGAGAGAAGATCACTCTTGGAAGTTTTCAAAGGTCAGCATGGATGGCTAAAATCTTAATTAACCCATGAGAAAATGAAGCAGTTTTGCTGCTGAGAAATGTCTCTACCTCTAGTATATTTGAAGCCTTGAGGTGGGTGAAGTGTAGAGACCTGCTTTCTGCTCTGGGAAACTAGAAACATATTAATCTAACCATTTAGCTACTATACTCCAACGATATTAGGGTGCAAAACTGCAATTTTAACATTTTCTTTTTTTACTTTTAAACAAACAAACAAAAACTGTTTGCAATGTCACTTCATTTCAGTCCACATATGACTGATATCCATTTACTCTCACATCACCTCAAATTGCCAAATCGCACTGGACGTGAATCATTTTCAGGTTGTGTTATGAGGCAAACATGCTGCCAGTTCTTCCAAAAATGAATTCTGTCATTATGTACTAACTTGTGTGCTGTTGTTCTCACCCCAATTTGTTTGACTTTGAAAAAAAAAACTATTTTGTAAGAATCTTCAAGTCTTCTCTATACAACAAATCTCCATATTCATAATACACTATCCCCTGGTTTCACAGACAAGGCTTAAGCCTAGTCCTAGACTAAAATGTAAGTCTGAGATGTTTTAACTAAAAGAAACTTGCACTCAGTGATCTTAAAATAAATCAGTGCATTTGTTTTGTCTCAAGATGCACACCAGTAATGTTTTTTTCTAAGCACGTTTATAAAAATTGCTTAAATGTCTTAATTGAACTATGATCTAATCCTGACTAAGTCTAAGCCCAGTCTGTGAAACCGGGCCTATGTGTCATAAATATAATCTAAGACATACAACAAAAGAAAACAGGTTTTCAAACAACATTCAGGGTTGCTAATGCTTACTAAAACTATTACAAATATATTTTTGTTCATTGAAGTAAAGCTGAAAAATATAAATATAAATGAAAATAAATAAATAAATAAATAAATGTATATATGTGTGTGTGTGTGTGTATCTATCTATCTATCTATCTATCTATCTATATATATATATATATATATATAAATTACTTGTAAAATTGTTATTTGGCAACTAACTAAAATTAGTTTAATAATATAATATAATCATTAAAAACTAATAAATAAAATAAGAATGGCAAAAATACAGTGCATCATAATTACTAAAAGATTAAAATGAAATAAACTGAAAATATGAAAATAAATAATAAAAAATACAACAGTATATAATTAATAAAATAACTGACAAAATGAGAGTGAGTAAATAATAGCATCACTTTATTTTAAGGTACAGTGTATAAAATTAGACAATCAGTAAGCATGACAACTTGTGTCTTTATAACACTTTCATTCAAATAAGTCAAGCAATTTCAATGTTCTTAAATTTCTATAAAACTGATTTTTTTATTTATTTGTTTGATGTAATTCAAGTTGAAATGACTTGTACAACTAAGCTTATCCTTAAAAATTGAAAAATTGACAATGGGTGGAAATTATTCCCAGTGTGTTCTATCTCTTTCAGACTACAACTTTTAGAAAGATTTCAAAAAGTTTATGAAGGCTTCTCTGCAACACGAGAAACTCTGTGAAATACTGTGGCTGGCTAACTTCTGTCCAGTCCTCTGACTCGGAAGATCCAGGGGAAATTTTCAAACTTGAGCCTTTTGGCTGCAGAATGAATTCTGAAGGCCGGGGAGAAAAAAAAGAACATATAGCTTCACTCAGATTTGACAGGATGACTCAGATTCCAGACACACAGGATGAATAACACCACAAAAAACCCAATAAACAAAAACATGAAAGAGCTGAGCTCCAGGGATCAGGGAGGACCAACAGCACCGCCAAAATACATTTGTCATATTTAATTATACATATGGTTATTAATGAAGGAAGGCAGCCAAATGACACACGGTTATTTTGTAGCTGTACGAACGCCCCAAAGAGTGAAAATATGTGCAAAAAGGATATAAATAAATGACAGGCAGGGAAGCTTTAATACATTATGTAGAATCTCGCTGAAAGCTTGAGGAATGGCATAAAAATGCAGGCTGGGAGGAAGGTCTCATTGTAGAGCTGTGATCTTTGAAACCCTGAACAAGTCCAGGAGGCACTATAAGCTAAAACTCAATAACAGATTCTGAGAGAAAGGCAAAAGGAGTCTGAATCCCTCGACCAGAGCGGATTTACTGTATCAAGCGCACAAGTTCTACATGTTAACTGATGCATTTCATTTAAAGCATTTCGCACCAGGTTTAGATACTGCTAACACAGATGCTATGGCAACACAATTCAGCTCTCGTGAGGACATACAAACATGTCTGTACATATAACTCATGTGAAATAAACCACTGAAAAACATGTAGCAGAGAGGGATGTCTTGCATTTCTTTAATGAGTGGAACAGTCAATCAATCAATATTAATGCATTTACAACACATTTTACTACTATAATGTTACCAATGGAACAGTATGAAACAGAAAATTATGAGCAGGAGTCGAGTTTATCCACTGGGTAATGACTGATCCATTAAAACTACTGTTAAGCATGTATGAATATATGCTAGGTTTGGGAATGCCTTTTAAATTCCAAATTAATTCTTGATTTTGAATTTAAATGCAAATAGTTGAAATGTTTATAACTATCATTTATAAATAGAAAAGCAAAGTTTGTAAAAAAAAAAATGGAATTTTGCCTCAAATGTTATCATTTGGAATGTTTTGGAAAAAGTCTAAAAGCCCTGAAGTTTGATGGATGGGTAGACAAAAATAAATAAATAAGTTTAGGTACTAAAGTACAGTATAGTATAGTAGAAAAAAACACTAAATGGAAATATGTAAAAAGTTAAAAAACTACTAAAACTTAAACTATATATATATATATATATATATATAAAACAAATAGGTGTTTTCAGTGTATCTTTATTTGCATGTGCCTAAATTTCTCCTAATTGCAGTTCAGTAAATTCCTTGGCCTGTTATTCCATCCACTTCATCATCCAGTGGAGTGTGCCTAATTCAGACTCGGTTCTTCATCTTTTTTATTTTTTTCCTTAACCCTTGATCACACATGTAATATTAAACTACAATTCTGGCTTCATCAAACTCCCTGTAAAATGATGCTATCCTAATGTGTGAATCAGTCGAGTTGTGACCTGTTACTATCTGCTAGACAGATGGCACGGGAAACACACACACACACACACACACACAAATACCTCTTTGACTCTTGTGTTTGGAGCCTGGCAGTAAAGACATTTACTGAGGTAGTGCAGGTGGCAAACTTGCAGCTATTTGACATTGATCTTGTGACAGCTGTATGTTCAAAGAAACCCACCTACCAAATCTATCTATCTATCTATCTATCTATCTATCTATCTATCTATCTATCTATCTATCTATCTATCTATCTATCTATCTATCTATCTATCTATCTATCTATCTATCTATCTATCTATCTATCAGCAGGGTTATTATCGTGAACTAAAACTAACATCATTTAAAAATAAAAATAAAAATAATCGTTACTTAATTTTAAACTAAAATAAAATTAAATATATGAAAAAATAATCATATTTTAGTTTAGCTAGTTGACAGTGCAGCATTTGTAATTATTCGTTTAAAGTAAAAGTAATAAAATAAATAAATATAAATAAATAAATAAATATAGGCAAAAACCTATAAATACAAATAAACAGCTAAATTAGCAACACATTAAGTGTCTCTCTCTCTCTCTCTCTCTCTCTCTCTTTCTCTATATATATATATGTATATATTTATAATATTAATTATACAAATATTAATAATATGAATAATAAATACTATATAGACATATTTTAAAAACATAACAAAAGAAATGATAAAAAGAAAATCTAATTCATGACATCAAAAACTAGAATAGTTTATTAATGATACAAAAAAAAAAACCGGCAACACTACAAATACAAATTATTTGTCACTATATTAATAAAGAGCTATAAAATTAATTAGGATAGCAGATTATTTAGTCTTAACATTTGATGAGAAATATCTGAAAGACTGAAAAAAGTATCTATTCTTTCCATTTAAAAGCATTATACAATTTCAACCATTTTGCTAACTAACCTGCAAAAAGATATTTCATCAAATTCAAAAACACCTCAAATGATTGCCTATTGGATTCAGATTGGATTGCCTATTATTCAGATTAGCACAAAGCCATACAGGTATTTCAGTAATATCTGCAAGGCAGCAGGACAAAACGACTTCCAGTAACTCATTTCTGTCTATGAGGAAACTAAAGATAAATTTTTTTGATTTATCATTCTTACGGCTAGGTTTCTGCACACAGCATGTCACGAAAGCTGTATAATAATGTCATCGCAACAAGCATCATTATGGCTGGATCCTAATTAGTGGCTTTCGTCGTTAGCTGTGTGGCGTCCCCAGCAGAAAATCCCTGTCTGCTGAGATCACTAATGCGTCGGTCCGGATAGATGAAGACGGGGGCAAGCTTTAGCGCTTAACCACCATCAGCAACGACTCCAGCGGGAGATTTTCACTTGGAAGAGGAATACATGATGGCGTCTGAGCTACTGGAGCTGACGTTAATAAGAAGTGTTTCATCCAGCTAGCCAAGAGCCCAGTACAATCAAACAGACCTTTGGCATGTGCTCCTGCCAGTTAACAAACTGTTGAGGCTAAATTACTGTAATGCTACCATAATTATGATTAGAGGAGCATGTCTCCAGCATAACTAGCTGCAATTTTTATGCCTTGAAGAAATGTGCATCAAAATGTGGTGGTTTAGAGTGGAAAACGCAACTATATGGGTAAAAATAGCAGTATCAATTAATACAGCGGGCCTGCGTTATCATTTCACGTAAGGCGGTGTGATCTTTGTGTGAACTTCTCTGTGGTTTTCTCTTTCAAGAAGACCAATTTGTAAGATACTCATCGCTGAATACCTGTGAGAAGGGAAAGACATTTCGGTGCTTAGATACAGTTGATTAAGCAAGATAAAATATTGCATGATAATGAATGACATTTTGCTGCAGCCAAATGTTAAGTCAGCACTTTCAGAAGTGCTTTAAAATGGCATACAGCACAGCTGGGAGTGAGATATCTGCTTATTTCACTATTGTTACGAGATGATTGAACATTTCACTGATTCTTGAGACATGAGAGAAAGCAAGCCTTACAACTTTACCTCCTATTGGTTTCTAAAATAGCAGAATTGCCACTTTGTATTGATGATCACAAGAATATTCCTGATACAAGTGTACCGTTTCTTGTGACACTGAAGACTGGAGTAATGATGCTGAAAATTCTGCTTTGCATCACAGGAATAAATTACACTTTAAAATATATTTCACATAGCAAACAGGTATTTGAAGTTGTAATAATATTTCACAATATTACTGTATTTTTGATCAAATAAATGCAGCCTTGGTGAGCATAAGAGACGTATGTCTTACAAAATCATTAATAATCCTTTTATTTGAATGTGATGACAGTTTAACAGCATTTTGTGAAAGATGTAAATAAATACCTCTGAAATTGCTATTTGATACATCTTTTGCATTCCTGTAGCATTTGACCCATGCAGCTCTCAAGAACCAGTGATGAATGAATACCTGTTTCAGATTGGGGGTTTAAATGGCAAATATCCCAAATGACTCTCAAAGGTGGTTTGAATTGTCCTAAATAACATCTGTTTGGAATCTGATGTGAAAGGGGTTCGGTTTGTTTCCTTCTGTACTCAGAAGGCCTTTGATGTGCCTACCAATGATATTGTCATTCCATAGGAATTTTCCCCTTTACTGAGCCAGCAGTGGAAACAACGTACCATCCCCTGCGTCAGACTAATCTCGCATGTAAACGGCTCATTCCGCAGACATCACACCTGCCGAGGAAATGCAACGCTGTCAAAATATACAAATGCTGTGATCTCCTGACACCATCAAGACAGGGTCAAACACAGTACGAGACAGAAGAGATGAGACCAGATGGGAAATGGCAATAAAGAAAGCCTACGATGTTTTTTTTTACTTCATATTGCCACAGCGTGTTCTGCTATTGTGCATGGAAAGATATTGAACCACCATAGTGGAAATCACATTAGACTTCTGAGGGCATTCGCTGTTATTACTTTAATATGGTTGTTGTCGCCGCAAGTGAATAAAGCAAATGGATTCCAATAACATTCGACTCAATGTGCCATTGCGTACGAGCAGAGGCCGAACTGAATCAGGCTATACAGAGGCGGATAAACAAGCGTTCAGAAGAGAAGTTCACCAGTATGAGCTCAACGGCCAGAAATCACACCATGCCAAGATTCTGCGGCCAGGATAAACAAGAAAACAGCAAAACATACACAAAAAGCAATAAAGTGCAATAAAATACTGGTTAGGTAAACATGCAAATTTGTTACTTTGCCGTGCAAAAGGAACATTTGCATTGATTTTGTTTGGGAGCAAGTATAGTGCTGACACGCGCCAGAACTCGGCCGGCCGCAGAGGCTTTGATTGTCTCCATGGAGAATTACCATCCTTAACTATTTGGTCTTTCACATTCCATTGAAACAGTACTGTCAACATAATTATCATGCCTCTGTAATAAATAACAAAAACAATGGCGATGGCAGCATAATAACTGAGACAGCATAATTGCCGTGCCAACACTGGCCTTCTGAGCTATAGTGACTAATCACTGGAGAATCTATTAGGAGACCAGACTGAGCAAAACAACTTATTCGAGATGGAAAGGGATTTACAAAAGTCAAAAGTCTTCTGCATCACACACACACACATATATATATATACTACTAACATGTTTTCATTTATTTTTAAAGGTATATTATCAAATGAATATGAATATATATAGCTATATTATTGAACTATAATAATGTTATATTAAATTTATAATAAATGAATAAAATAAATAGTTTACATATATAAGAAATATAGTATATTAGTATATTATTAAGTATATAAATTTATATGTATATAATATTTATACATTATATATATATATATATATATATATATATATATATATATATATATATATATATATATATATATATATATATATGACCTTGGAGCACAAAACCAGTCTCAAGTCGCTGGGGTATATTTTTTAGCAATAGCCAAAAAAAACACTGTATAGGTCAAAATTATAGATTTTTCTTTTGTGCCAAAAATCATTAGGATATTAAGAAAAGATCATGTTCCATGAAGATATTTGGTAAATTTCCTACCGTAAATATATAAAACCAAATTTTTGATTAATTCAGTTCAATTCAATTAAAGTTTATTTGTATAGTGCTCTTTACGATACAAATCATTGCAAAGCAACTTTTAAAGCAATATTAAGTAGTAGCAATGTCAATCCCGTGGCAAAACAGAGAAACAAATAGAGACATAATTAGCATAGCTGCTGTTCCAACCATGTAAAATTAATTAGTTTAACCCAAGCTAAAAAATAATAATGCTCATTTGATCAGATATAACTGCAGTCCAAAATTATGAAATGCATTATTTGAATAATATGATCATATTTTCTTGACCTGGTAAGGACTTCAGCCGCTGCATTTTGGACTACCTTTAGCATGTTTATTTTATTAGTAATTAGTAATTCATTAGTAATATGCATTTCTCAGAATTAATTTGGAAAACTCTAAAGGTGATTTTCTCAGTATTTAGATTTTTTTGCACCTTCAGATTCCAGATTTTCAAATAGTTGTATCTCGGCCAAATATCTGATCCTAAAAAACCATACGTCAATGCAAAGCTTATTTATTCAGTTTTCATATGATGTATACATTTTTTTTTTGAGGTCCATCTATATGTATATATGTATATATCACATATATGAAATATAGTATCTATTTATCTATAGATAGATACACTTTAACATTATATAATGTTTCAATATATATAATAAAATAATAAAATAAATACAAATTATATATTAATGATAATAATAATAATATAATGATGATTATATAATTTGTATTCTTATTATTATTATGTGTACATGTACATAGAATATACATATTATACAAAATAAAAAATAAAAAGCATATGCTACATATTACACATATACATACAAAATGAAAATAAAATAAAAAATATGTATACATTTATTCAAAATGTACAATTGTTCTAAAAGCTCTGTTCATGTAAAAGTGAGAGGTGTGTTAGGAAGGAGACATAAAGTACATCCTGTGGTTCCTGCACAGGAAGTGAATGCTGAGCTCTTCATCAATGACCATGACTCATCCAGCCCATGGCCTGCCTCCATTCTCAAACAGAACAGCTCCGGATGCCAAGAAGCCCATTCTGAAGTATGACTCCCCGGAGACCCTGGCGTGCCGTATGACTGGATAGAACTACACTGATTGTTTCTGCAGCATGACTGGGTGAAATTACAGCCTTGCTCAAGAAATGTTTTTTAGATTTGTAACTTAGAATTGAAGTTCATCTAATGCAATGTTATTTAACAGCCTATCACGTTGAGCAATCTTATTAAAAAAAAAAAAAAATTAAATAAATAACATTTTGTGGTTGGACAGTCACTCTGGAACAGGTGGTTAAAATCCAAAAAGATTTTCATTTAATTTTCAACAGAGGCATGTTATACCATTTTTCATCACTGTAGTAGGGACTCAATCCTTCAGGATTGTTCACTGGTGAGTGATTGCAGTATGACTAAGTAAAGAGTGCATTGATGCCTTCTAGAACACAATGTGACTGTTGGTTCTTGGACCAGCACCA
This sequence comes from Carassius carassius, assembly GCF_963082965.1. Lineage (NCBI taxonomy): Eukaryota > Metazoa > Chordata > Actinopteri > Cypriniformes > Cyprinidae > Carassius > Carassius carassius. The sequence goes on along the minus strand of NC_081781.1, from coordinate 4,021,664 downwards.
ATCGCAGTTCCCATAAACTGCAGCACTTACTCAAAAACAAGGCCCAATAACTTCAAGCTATATAATCTCAATTTAATTCAGTGCTGAGCATCAAACTGTATCAGGAATTCATAATTTGACATGTTGCATTTTAGAGTTGTCAATAATGTCACGTACTTGACTAAATAACACTAAAAGACATTCACAATATGACTAGATGAAAGTAGTGCGATGACGTCTTCAGTACGACTGAGTGAAACCACACTGATAACTTTTATAAAACAGCAGATCTGGTTTCTCTGTGCTAATACATCTGTAGCAGCGAAGCAGGACCGAAATCAATATCTTAAAAGTCATCACCATATCATGGTCACATTTAGTTGCATTTAAAATCTTTCCTGCAAATGGAATTCGGTATCTGTAGAGCTCTAAAAAAACAGTCAGGCTGTTGTTAGTTTCTGTCTACACAGATCTTTCTCCCACAGTTATCTGAAATTACTTCGTGACTAATACTGATGTTACATTTGTATGTATAACTGCAATTTACTCACCTTCTGCCAATTAAGATGAGTTTGTTTCTTCATCAGATCAGATTTGGAGAAATGTAGCATTAGATGGATCCTGATCCTGGTGCGTGTTCAAAAGCTTGTGTTTTCAGGCCCCCCAAACAGACTTATTGAAGACTCCTGATGTTAACAAACAGAACCACTGAAGGAGAAATTGTTTTTAGGTTACCATAACCATTACCATACAAAATGTGAACGTTTCTAAATTGTTTAGGTATACATATAGGCGTAACACTTTTTTTGCAAAATTATTTTGCAATAATTATTGTACATCAGTTCCTTTTTGAATGTTAATTAGATTATAACATGACTCCAGAATAACTGTTTATATCTATGCTAAAAATAACAATATTTAATGGATGAGACTGTACATTCTACATACTGTATGAATCTATTCCTGCCCAGTTTTCCCTGTATCTAACATTAGATGAGAGCAGACAGCGAACATCAAAGATAAACACACTGTGCATTCGACATGTCATGTTTTGATCCCTGCCTCACTAATTTCATTTGCTGTATCCGTGGCAACAAAGGGGGAAGAATAATAGAGCATCCCTTATCACCTTCACAGCCAAATAAAGTGGAGCTCTTCCTGCTGGTGATGCTTTGTCGCAGTTATCTCTGCATCTGTTAGAGCAAGTGTCACCGGCGCAGTTAGCAGCTTGCCACATGTATCAAGATGCTATCACAGGAGCCACCATATCAAAGAGTCTAATGTAGACAGGGCTTATCTCGCCCAGAACTCACACATGTGCTATGTAGGGCACGTCTTATCAGAGAGCTGCCATTACTGCCATTGCAACAGCAGACGCAGGTCAGGATGACCGCTGGAGGACCGGACGATCAGCTGCTTGTGTGTGTTTGGAATGGCCATCTGAGACTAAAAAGTATGTACTTTTTTTTTTGAGGAAAAAGTACATACTTTTGAGTGTGTAGCAAAAGAGTATGCACGTTCTGGGACATACTTCGATGACGTCATGCAACGTGAACGACAACGCGGTTGCCTAGTTACGCACACCACAACTGTTAACGTTTCATTCATTCTTGTATGTCCAATAAAATTGTATTTACTATTGCCATCTTTTTTTCTCATCGTTTTTTTTCACAATACATTTTACAATTGTGTTCTTCTACCAAGTTGAGGAGTGAAGAAGCAGGGTGGCGTCGTCGTAGAACCAAACGCAGGTCGTTTGTGAGGCGGCTGGTTCAGACGTTCATGTGCAATGTGTGTAACAAAGCCATCGCAAAGCTCCTCCCTCCCGCACGCAATGGGTTGTGGGCAATATAAGCACTTAGAGTGTGCATTGATCTGCACTTCGAATTCTAACCGGAAATAGTAGACCATCCGGGTATCTTTGGAATACTCTTTTCAACATACTACGATTTGGGACGCACTAATTCTAGTTTCGCATACTATTTAGGACGGATAGTATGCGAATTGGGACTCAGCGAAAGTGTAGCATGAAAGCTTCAGGTGAAGTGAGTAATTACTTGAATGAATAAAATGTCATTATTTACTCAGGGCCTGTATGTTAGTTTTTTGCATGAAATCCACATTTTATAAGCTAAAAATTACCCACACACAGAAAAAAAAGAAAACATAAAAATGCATATGCATTATAAGCCATATGATAACATTGTGAGAAACACACAAAAATTTAGGTTGTTATTCATGTAGTTTTCTTATTCTCGACTGGCATATAGCCTAGTCAATATGGTATGTACTTTAACTAAATGTAATTGTGAATATGCTTAAATCTTGTTAAACATTTAATTATACATTAATAATAATAATAATAATAATAATAATAGTTATTATTATTAATTTTATTACATTATTATTATTATATTATTGTAATTATTGTATTAATACATTATATTTAATTATAGATTAAATATATACTTTCTCACACACACAATTACATATTACACATATGATACATGCATATTATTATGCATATACAGTTACTATACTATATGCCAAAAATGACATGCATAATTATTAATTAAAAAGAAAAAAAAGAAGAGAGAATAGTTTCAGAATTATTTCGGATGGAGTAGCCATGATGCTGCTGTAACGTGTCAAGCTAATGGTCCAAATATGCTTCAGCTTTAATCTTATATGATCAAAGGTGTCCAGTTTTCTAGCTAATGCATACACGATCGTGCTGTTTCAGTGAAAATCCCCCCATGTTTATTTGTAGCGTTTGTGGCCTCAGCCCACAGATTCAGAGCTGCTATGCCCACTCACTCTTCCAGAGCTTTCTCATTCTGAGAGAGAGTGTTCGTGATCAGTCAGTCATAGGCCACTCTAAAAGCAACCTGACGGCTATAAACCATCTCTGACATGTTTCCAAGGTCAACTAGTTATGAAACTAGGAGATAAGAGTCCCACATTAGGTCACACATGCAGTTTCCTCACCATGCAGATAAATGCGATATATGAATTTAACATGCAAAGTATATGGTAAGCATATCAGTAGTTTCAAATTCTGATCCATCTGCACAAAATATCACACAAGAAGAAATTCAGTAGTTTTGAAAATTAGCAAAGCAATTAATACCATGAAATGACTTTCACTCATTTTATGGTAAGATTTAATGTTAAATGGATGTTTGGTCACATGGCATGCAAGAATTAATGGTGTTTAGCCTCACATTACTGAAGTCCATTTTAAAGCTTTAGCGGAAGTGATTTAGTAAATAATGGCTTAGATTTTGCACACAAAATGGTTTTAAAAGACTATAGCGCAGATATAATATAGAAAAATTGTGGTTTAATGGTGTTTTTTAAAGTTTTACCAATTTTGTTACTATGAAATATCATTGTATGTGTAAGGAACATTCAAATACTCATTTTTATGTTCCACATTAAAAATAAATAAATTTAAAAAATGACAATATACAGGTCTGAAGCAACAGAAAAGATGATGAAATATGGAAGCTTGTTTACACCATGGAATAAATAAATAAGGTAATTCAGACTTTTTATTTCACAATTCTGACTTTTTTTTTATATAAAAGCGTAATTTTATTGCAAAATAAAAATTGAAATTGCCTTTTTTATTTTATGAAAGAAAATGAAAAACAAAAAACTTCCAGATGCAAATAAGAATTAATGAAAAAAAGTCTGAATTGTGAGTTTATATCCCATAATTCTGTTTATATCTTGGAATTTAGATTTATTTGTTTATTTATTTTAAGAATTCCAGGAAACTATTTTCAAATTGCGAGAAAAAGTCAGAATAATGAAATAAAAAGTTGCAATGACCATTTTTGGCAGAAATGGTCTTTCATTTTTGAATAAACCGCAAATATAGAAAAAAAATATTTGGCAAAACAGTTTTGCCAAGTAAATGATTTATAGCATAAATTAGCAAATGCACTGTGTGCATAAGCATTTTAACATATGAAGTAACAATACATACTGTAGATGTACATAAATGAGTTTTTAGCACAATGAAACACACACACTGTACAAACAAACGCACCTTTACATACAGACATATGCAAACAAAGAAAGGGGGAAAGAGAGATAGTAAAAGAGAGAGAAAAAGAGGTAGAGCTGGTCACAGTGGAAACTCTGACTCATCTGCTCCTGCCACTCGGAACCCAAATCAATTTACCATTGAGTCATCACAGGACTTCCTCTCTCCCTCTCTCATTTGGGTTCTTTCTCACTCTTTCTCTTTCTGTTGTCAACTGAACGTGCTTTGTGGTTACAGCTATGTTTTTCTGTGTGCTCCAGGGCATATTTTTACGCAGTCCAAATGCATCATAACTGCTTGAGTAATTATGGCAGCACCAGCAGGTTTTATAGCATTCAGTTGCACAAAAACAGTTCCCCTCAATGAGACAGATGACAGAAACGGCTTTCGCTTCTCTGAGCACATGCTGGATGCAGCAAGACTCCCTGATAAAACCATTGTATATGAATGAGATTACAAAGAGAAAGTCCTGATAATACAGAATCTTTACATGCAAAAGACTTCAAATCATGAGGGCTAAATTTAAGAGCAGTTGCTTCACTTTTTTTTATATTTTTATATTTTATAGTATATTTATAATTAATATTATTATAATAAATATAAGAAATTTTTGTGTACATTTTCTATTGCTCACAGCAGCAGTAATAAGTCTCTGTGTTGGTATATATAATTATTTAGTTATATATAGTTTTCTCCTTTTCTCCTTCTCAACTTATACATTTCTTTTTTTCTTCATACTCCCACCCACCTTGTTACACTGTGAACAAAAAATTCACAAATAAAATACCTTTCACTCAAAAACTGCAGTGCATAAGCTCAGATCTATGAGGCCTATGATCAATCAGTTCCAAAAGGAAATACAAAAACCTGTGCTAATTACTGAATTCAAGAATTGGTGATAATATTGCATAATGAGAGATTTACGAGTAGTTTTTAAAAGGAAGGTCATTTTTAAAAGGCAACACTAAATTACATAAAGGATAAATAAATAAAAATTGATAAAAACTATAAAGACTAATAAAAATGACAAAACACACAAATGACTAAATCTAATTGCAATAGTATATAAATGATACTAAAATAACACTTTAGTGCAGTCTACATACTTTCTGGCTTTTTAAAGAGCCAGTTTAGGTGTTTAGATCGCAGTAATGGTGAAATGCTGTACAGTCCCAGTAAATTTTTGCTTTGTCTGCTGCATCCTCTAGGAACTAACCTGCAGAAACAGCCTGCAACATGCAAATTGTGCTCATCACTATTTTTCGAGCATGTTTGTTCCGTTACCTTTTTTTGCATACTTCCTTTAATCAGTCAGGTATTTAAACAACGCAGACAGCACATGCAAATTCATGCACACTTCATTCTGCATGCACAGCGTGTCTTAAATATGCACGAACTCCACAACGGTTTGTCAAACGATCTCGTGAAGACCCTCCAAACCACAGGAGAATATGAAGAGGAGAACCTCAGTGACCCCATAATGCAATGCACCGCTCGCCAATGCGAAGCAGATGATGGCATGGAGCCTCAGCCATTAAAGACCACAGAGCCCGGGGCCAACACACAAAGACCTCCAACCACTGACCAGCCCAACAGATTAGCCTGTTACTCACGCTTCCATAAATCACATGAGACAACTTATATTCTCTGGATTGAAAGAGAGACAGAGACAGGCGGAGGGAAGCATTTTAAAGTTGCATGCAACCTGAAAGCTCTTCTCACATGTCTCAGCTGGAATCCAATTTAATGCAGACTGTTATTGTTGCTGGTGACCTGAACAAGAAAGCAGAACAGCGTTTAATGAGGGTGTGCGATTTTGTGGTTTAGCACTTAGGTTGACATTTCCTTGAAGATGTCAACACTCTGTTTACTGTGCTAAAGAGCACCTTGTTATTTATTCATGATGGATATCAGAACAGCTGTCTTTATGAAGTCAATTTCTTAAAGAATGTATACTTTTATTCAGCGAGGACACATTCAATTGATCAAAAGTATCCATAAGGACATTTATAATGTAATATATATACTTTTCTATTCATCAAAGAATCACCGTTTCCAGAAATGCATCACCACAAATGTTTTCAACATTGATAATAATCAGAAATGTTTCTCGAGCAGCAAATCAGCATATTAGAATGACTTCTGAAGGATCATGTGACACTGAAGACTGGAATAGATGCTGGAAATTCAGCTTTGTCATCACAGAAACAAATTACATGAAAAAAATATTTAAATAGAAAGCAGATATTTTAAATTTTAATAATATTTCATAATATTACAGATTTTACTGTATGTTTTTTTAAAATAAATGCGAAAAAAAAGAACAAAAAATAAAAAAGGCCAAGAACAATAACGATGAAAATAACTATATTATCATCTAAACTGAGGAACAAAAATAATGTCTATTACAAGTGCACACTGCAGTTTTGTTGTCCACCACTTGAAATGCTCAAGCTTTTTAAAGCAGGATAGATTCTGATTGGCTGTCAATGTTTTATTATTCAACTATTTTTTTTATTTAAAAAAAATGCAAAAATATTTACCTACAAATTAAAGACTCAATGGAAAATGTTTTTCTGTCGTTTGAACCGGCTTTAATCAGAAATGATGCAGTTACTTCACCTAAAAATTTTAATTTATTCAGACTCATGCTGTTTCAAGCCCATATGACCTTTTTTTTCTGAGGAACATAATATGAGCCATTTTCATAATGTTCGCATTGAAGCATAGCGCCTCTAGACACACTGTGGCACATCAGTGATATGAAACATCATTGTTTCCTATATATTTTCTTACTGATCATGATGTAATGTGCTTGACTGTTTTGAATTAACTGTGAGCATAAATTAGATTTAAGAGCTTGTCTGCGCACAAATCTATCAGAAGACTTGAGAAGACTCTGAATGTAATGCAGTTGTGATAGTTTTTGGTGTTTTTTTTAAACAGACAGCTTAAATCACCACTTTCATTAAGAAAAAGAGCAGCTGGGACATTCTGCAAAACATCTGCTTTTATGTCCCACACAAAAAAGGCACATATTAAACTGTTTTTAATTTGAGTAAGTTAAGTGATCCTTTAACGAAAGCTTTCCATTTGATGTCTTTTATGCAAATACATGACTACTGACTTAATAACACTAAATGTGCTGAACTTTTCATAATGCAATACCCATGCAACAGTCACATCTGAGTATGTGAGAATGGAAAAAGCTCTCCAACTTTTTTCAGCACGCGCTGAAAGTTTCGACACGTCCATCTAGCCGAGAGACATAAAGAAGGAAATACATTGAAAAATGAATCTCTGAGACTTCCTCTTGTGCTGGAACGGGTTGCCACGACCACCCTGATGCCTGCTGTATTTGTCTCATTTATCTAGACATGATGCAACACTGAGCTCAGAGTTAGAAACCCACCGATTGGCCGCTGCGCAACAGCCTTAAGGGATGGAGGGGGGAAAAGTAGCAATGCATCACTTCAACTGGTGGCAATAAATCAGGAATTTTTCTTTGGGTGTGCTCCAGTCATGTAAAAGCCGTTTAAATCACCATCCTTCCTGTCATATTACTCACCCTTGACTCCCGTATGCTAAATTACATTTGGGCTTGAGTTCCAGCCCTCTCACTGCAGGCAGCTTAACGCGTGAATGGGAACTGATCCGCTCTTTCAGGCCGCATCAGGTTGATTTCTCCGTCTTACACAGCGGGGGGAGTGACCTTCCATGCCAGTTTTCAGAAGAAAGACGAGTCGAATCAAATACCTTTGGCTTAATTCAGGCACAATGAAGGGATTGTGGTGGGTAGCGTTCGTGCACGTGTCAGCTGAAGAACCGAGGGCCGATAAACCTCATCTCCACGCCTGCTGCATCGATGCATTCATGCTCAAAGAGAGGTCAGAGGTCGCATTCCAAGTCTGAATTCTTGACCTCCTCAATTAATGCTCATATATTTCATTCGATGTCCAACACAAGCTCTACACCTTTAGAAGCAATTGCATTTATTATTGTGGTGTTTTCATAAACCAATATTCTTCACGTAGACATAGCTTTCTAATGAAAAAAAAAAAAACATTCTAATCCTGCTTGCCTTTGTGTATTGTTCAGCAGGTTTAAAGTATAAAAAGTGCTTTTTTTTTAGGAAAAGATTATCACAATGTTCTTTTCACAGAAGAAAAAAGTGTTTATTTTATTTTACTGTCCACCGAAAGGTTCAAGGAAACCAAAATGCTTCTTCGATGGCGAAAAAAAAAACCCCCTTTGAAATCTTTATTTTAAAGAGTGTTCTATAATCAAATGATTGACATAGATTATTAACAGAGTTTTGCAACAGTTCTTGCACTGATGGTAAGTCCATGAATTTCCACTTCTTTGTCTCAAACCTACAACTTTACGAGCAAAGACCTTTAACCACTTAGCCACAGCACCTTGAATTCAATTTGAATGTGTATAGGCAAATCCGATTATTCACCATTCCAAGGAATCAGATACACAAACAGTGTAATCCACATTCCGGGATGTTGGTCTGTCTCTCAGTTTTCTTTAGGGGTCAGTCACTCTTCCTGTCATACAAACAGAATCTAGCATGAATCACTTAGCAGGCTACAATTTAAACTCTGAAGGGACATAACATGGAAAATTGGAGTTTACTTACTCTTTTGAACTGAAAGAGCTTGCTAATTTACAGTTAATTATCATTAATTTATAATTAAACTTACTAAACCTTGGCATGACAAGAATGCATAGTCATACTTTTGATGAAAATGTCTATTAGATTTAGCCGGTCGCTCATATTTTAAATACAGTAATAAAATAACTGTTTGCACATCAACAGCAGTGTAGGAACCATCTGAAATGTATGAGGAACACATAATTTTGTCTTATGAACATGAATTATGTAAGGTGACAGTCAGACCTGACAGGCTAAATAAAGTCGGAAGTTTTACTCTTAAGGGGTTGCATTAGAAAGCAAAAATGCTTTTTCTCATTTTTTAAGGCTCAGACTGAAAGTGTAAAATGGTTGAGTAAAACAAAATACTAAATTTCAGGAGGTAAAACTCACTTCGTAAGTGGACTTCAGGGGGAAAAAAGTATCAAAATGCTGTTAAAGAGCAGAATATGACCCCCCTTAACCACTGCGGGTCAGACGGGAGCTTCCTCGTACCAGAGCTGATAGAACATAAAGCCCCTGCGGAGGAGCACAAGACTCATTATCTAGACAGATGAGCAATGGACAGAGCGCAGATACATCACAAAGAACTGGAATCCACCGAGAAAGACTTTCCATTTATGTGCTGTTAATGGATGGCTGATCATTGTGGGGTGTCGTGGTCTGGCTGACCCTCTGCTGGACGGTAACAGCCTCGCTTTGTTGTGTACACTCTGCAAAATATAAGGCAGCAAGCAGAAAATCACTGATATCTAAATCTGCACATTGTTCTACTGTAATAGCAGGGTATATGCAAGGTTTGCCCCCAATAGCTGGTGTTCATATGAGCTTTCTAGACATCATAAGTAATTAATGGTGTTTGCTAAAGCAAGCCTCACTATTATTAATATTATTGTTTAGTACAAAGGCTTAGGGACACGAACAAACCCCTGAACTCTTGCATTAAAGTTTGTGTGCAACTTGTTTCCTAAATTGTGCAGTGTGTACTTTTCTAGCTGGACAATAAAAATAGTTAAAAACGATGGCATGACAAGAATGCATGGCCAAAAGCTTAACTTAGTCATAGTTTTGATGAAGATTTCCTTTAATCAGTGATTATCATGTCATATTCATTAAAAGAGTAAATAATCCAAAATTTAACATTTGCTAAAAATTTACTCCTCCTCAGGCCATCCAAGATGTAGATGAGTTTGTTTCTTCTTGGGAACAGAATTGAAGAAATACAGTGTACGTCACTTGCTCACCAATGGTTCCTCTGCAGTGAACGGGTGCCGTCAGAATGAGAGTCAAAACAGCTGATAAAAACATCACAGTAATCCACACCACTCCAGTCCATCAATTAATGCCTTGTCCATAATCCAGAATATGACTTATTTGTTTAGAACTGTTTTGGCTTGTAAATGATGCTTGATCTGTGCATACTGACAGGAAGTCATTCAGTAATTGTGGATTATTGTGATGTTTTTATCAGCTGTTTGAACTCTCATTCTGATGGCACCCATTCACTACAGTGTATCCACTGGTAAGCAAGTGATGTGATGCTAAATTTCTCAAAAGCTGTTCTGATGAAGAAACAAACTCATCTACATCTTGGATGAATTAAAGGTGAGTAAATTTTTTAGCTAACTGTCATTTTTGGGTCAACTGTTCTTTCAAATTTAGTCATTTTCCAATTACTAAAACGCCATGTTAAAAAAAAATATATATATATATATATATATATATATATATATATATATATATATATATATATATATATATATATATATATATATGTATATTTTTTTTTCATATAATAATTATGTGTATATTTTTTTTTCACCATATCAATATTAAGGAAATTTCATATGTACACATTCATTCATTTAAAAATGCATCAAACTACTTTTTAGTATTAAAAAAGCTTTTTAAAAAGTATTAGTATTAGCTTTTATTTGCTTTTGTTTAGAAAAATAAGTTAGCTATTAAAGAAGTCATATGATGCTTTTTTAAAGATCATTATTTTGTGTATTTGGTTTAACAGTGGGAAGTGGGGAAGTCATGGCCTAATGGTTAGAAAGTCGGACTCCCAATCGAAAGGTTGTGAGTTCGAGTCCCGGGCCGGCAGGAATTGTGGGTGGGGGGAGTGCATGTACAGTTCTCTCTCCACCTTCAATACCACGACTTAGGTGCCCTTGAGCAAGGCATCGAACCCCCAACTGCTCCCCGGGCGCCGCAGCATAAATGGCTGCCCACTGCTCCGGGTGTGTGCTCACAGTGTGTGTGTGTGTTCACTGCTCTGTGTGTGTGCATTTCGGATGGGTTAAATGCAGAGCACAAATTCTGAGTATGGGTCACCATACTTGGCTGAATGTCACTTCACTTTCACTCACTTTCTTCACTTTAACATATTATGTTGACATGCTTAGTTTTCTACAAAGTCCCTCCTTCTGACAAGTGCAGTCTGCTCTGATTGGCCAACTGACCCAGTGTATTGTGATTGGCTGAACAACGCAAGCACTCATCAGAAATGTAACACCCTTTCCATAATCGTGAGCTTCATATTTCAAAATAAATGTAAAGACATAATGTCCTTTGTTTTACCATCAGTTCAAGGCCAAAAGGGGAACAGAGTTGCGTGACAGACACAGTGATGAAGCTCGTATGTGTTTGCAGTACACAAGTCACGGATGGTAAAGACAGCTGACTCCACTGTGTGACCCTGTCTCTCTCACACACACGCATGACGTGCAAACTCTGCATTTGAACATTCAAAGCAAATACTTAAACTAATAACTCAACATACTTCCAGTAGCTGATTGAGAAGCGCCAGATTGTCGTAGCAAAGTCAGAATGACCTCCTCTCCTAGGTTCACGAAACGGTCATCCATAAAATGCGTTGCTGTTCTTAAAGATTCCCAAATGCATCTACTTTCAGAAGACCAAATAAAGTACTTTTGCTTTCGCCTAGATATACACACAGAATCTACCAGACATGAATGCTTCAACACTAACTATGGTTACTAAAACCTTGCCTTCTTTCTTTGCGTGAACATTTGGGCGGCATTACGCAAATATTTTCACATAATGACGTAGAGATGTGGGGGTGTGTTTGAATGTGCCGTTTTAGGGTGGGATGGCAGTCTTAAGTTTGATACGGAATATCTCTTTTGATTTGAAACTTTGCAACTTTACAGATCTTTTTTATACATCAAGAGCTTATAACACTGCAAAGAGAGATGAAAACTTGAAATCACATCATATGACCCCTTTAAGTAATGCTGATGACCAAATGAACACTAGAAAGGCAACCACATAAAAATGCTGCATAGTAATACCCTAGCACACGCAAACACCACTCACACTTTATTCAGAAAACATAAAACCCCCATAAAACATGTTTTATATGTAAAGCTGTGAGCACGTACCTCATATTCCTGTCTTTCAAAGCCTTGTTTGCATATCTGAACACAAACACAAACAAACATTCTCCCTCATTTATCATCAACTTCCTTCAAACCTTTCTGGGTCAACAGATTCTGTTTATGATACTTTCAAAGGAGGCCTTGTGAATTTCAATGGAATTTGATCTGAGAGCATGAATACATCTGCTCACATGGCTTTATTAGATTTACTCACTGTTTGACAACACACTCTCACATTTTATTCCCTACAGCACTTGCAAATCATACAAGGATGCATGCCAGACAGAGCAGGCCTAAACTGCATTATAGAAGTGCACCTAATTAAGGTCTTGTTCTAGAGGACTGGTTTGATTCACTGCAGCATCTTGAAACTAAAAACATTTGGTTCATATGCATGAGAGAGAAAGAGAGGTATGGAAAAGCAGACAGGTGTAACTTCCTGTTTTCAGTGGTTTAGCCGAGTTCACAACTCAAATCTCAAATGATCGACTCAAAATGTAATTTAGATGAAATTTCAAAGAGGATAAGATTAAGATGGAGTTTATATTCCCATCACATCACAGTCGATGGGATTGCATAAACATGTTTCTCCTGAACATTAAGAGTCAGTGAATCATCATCCAGACCAGCTAATGAAAAGCTCTGAGAGACATTTAAATTATAAATTGCTGCAAACTTCAGTCACATTTTTTTGTTTATCGTGCGCGGATCATTTGGGATGCTAGAGTCGCTGGCCCTCTCGTATAGTTGTAGTCTTGAAGAGGCCATATGCTAATATCTGAATATTATTAACATACATTTGTATACATTGACATTGAAAGCAACAAACTACACCGGCCATGGCATGGCATGTGTGTTTTGTTTTCAATTAATGACATTAAAGTGAATCAAAGTGAATAAGTAACTGTCTACATTTGCTGTCCAAGGACATGTAGACAAAGTTTTTATTATTTCACATTTAATTTGATACCAGCATTCTTCAAAATATCTTCTTTTATGTTAAACTTAAGAAAGCAACACATACAGGTTTGGAACGACATGAGGTTGAGTAAATGATGACAGAATGTTCATTTTTGGGTGAACTATCCCTTTAAATTAAAGTTCTGTATTCCGTTTTCCTTACAGAATGGCAGCAATTCATGCTGAAAGAAAAAAATATCACATTTAATTTTCTAACTTTGTACACAAATGTAGCAGACATGTTAAGAAAATTAAATGAGCTTAGCCTATTTTTTTCTTACACAATTAAATATATTCATTATATGTTTTAAATTAATCTAACCATTCAATCTTGTATTTACTTATTGCATGATTTAAAATGGCAAAAAGGTACAATTAATGCATGTAAGAATTGAGAAAATTAAATGAGCTAAACCATTCAGTGTTATTAATGTTATAAATAAAAATATAATTAATATGTAAAAACTGTTTTGCAATTACTACAATCCAACACTTGGCCTGGTACTAGCCTCCGCTAAACCTGCAACCCTATTAGGGCCTACCTATTAAATAAAAAAAAGTTATATTTTAAACCAAAATTTAAAAAAAAACAGGGTTTTAAACTATATTCTGACAAACTACAGTGTTGCAAAGTTTGCAAGCCCCATATAATACAGATGCAACAAAACAGCTCATATAATATTTAAATTGACCTCCCAAGATAGACAATCAACATTTTCTGAAGGTTAAGCACCTCCATTCACTGATCCTTAGCTGAAAAAGAGCACTTCAGACACTATTTTGTACCCTTTTTGTGGAAAGTGCCTGGGAAACAAAGAAGAAAAAATAAACCTCCATCTCCATGCATGCTGATTTACAACGTTCCATTACTGTTGTGTCAAATCTTTCTCTCTCCCTCTCGGCTCTAAATGGATCTCAGCTCTGGTCTGTGTGTGTCTCATGGACCATTGTGTTGCTGTGTTCGTGGAACTGAAGGGAACAGAACAAGGAGTCTGTCATTTACTCATGACTCATCGAGGTTGATGCCTCCGCTACATCGCTCCCAAGGATGCACAGCAAGCAAACCAGACAATCAATCATATTTTAATACAAAACAGCCCCATTTTCAACGAGACACATTGCTATCAGAGAGAGGACCTAATTAGATAGGTGCAGAAACGGCATAATCCTGCAGAGAACGATCATTACCAACACGGCGAAAAACGTTAACCCAATGATGGATGGCGGCTGATATCCGAGCCGTTTGGAGAGTAATTGCTACAACGCCAGCGGAGCACACGTGTACCAAAGTGCAGCAACTAGAAAAGAAAGTCATTATGATATACTTTTTTAGAGAAGTTGTTGAATATCCTCGGGTAACAGGGCTAAATCTGTACTACCGACAACACTTCCTGTGCTCCGCTTCAGAAATTAGGCTGCATCACTATCAGGCTTCTAAATCCTGTTTAGCATACCTGGTGGCAGGTTTTGCATATTGGCTGCATTACTGTCGCCTTACTGAATGGTATTATCGTGATTGACCGTGAGGTAGGCGAACAAAAGGGTGACCCGCACGCCGAGCTGGAGTTCGTGGTTATCATTTCTCTTTATCTACGTGTGCCGGTATCAGATATTAGTATGAGCAATGTCACACGTTTAGTAATGTGTGAAAAACTGTTAGTGCGTGGCAGGGTTATTATGGTAAAAGGAATAGTTAATCCAAAAATGAAAATTTGCTTAAAGTTGATTCCACCTCAGGCCAGCCAGATGTAAATGAGTTTGTTTTTTATCTGAACACATTTGGAGAAATTTATCACCACATGACTTGCTCAGCAATGAATCCTCTGCAGTAAATGGGTTCCATCAGAATGAGAGTACAAACAGCTGATAAAAACATAACTATAATCCACAAATAAGAAATATATCCATCAATATGGCATTTCACCTTCAAACCATTTCTTCCAGACAAAATACACATCTTGCAACCATAATATTGTGTTTTGTCCATTGAAAAAGTCATCTTGTCTGAATCAGGAGAGAGAAATGCACAGATCAAGCGAAAACAGTACAAAGTAGAGGGTGAACTTTTTCACTGGAGAAAGAGTTATTATGGATTATAGACTATATTTTGGCTAAAGTTAAAACATTGTGATGCTGCTTTTTGCTTTACAATTCATTAACTGATGTACTGAAGTGGTGTGGATTTCTTGAGTGTTATTGTGATGTTTTTATCACCTATTTGGACTCTCATTCTGACGGCACCCATTCACTACAGAGGATCCATTGGTGAGCAAGTGATGAAATGATAATTTGCCAAAATCCTTACCAAAGAAGACTCAAACTCTTATACTTCTTGAATGTAGGGTGAGGGTGGTTATATTCTCAGCATATTTTCATTTCTGGGTGAACTATTCCTTTAACAAAAATAAATCCATGCCATGCGCAACTGTTTCTCACCTAGGCTTTTACTAGACGTGATTTTTTTTCTTTAGTTTAAAACTAAAACCATTAAAGAATACATGAGTAAAAAAATAAATAAATGCTAACTAGATTAAAATGCTTAGCTTGATGTATTAAAAAAATTAAACTTAAAAGAATTAAAAGTGGAAAAATAAAAAAAACAAAAATAATTCAGAATATGAATAAAAATTATAATAATAGTAAAATTACACAAAAGGTTCACAGTCTCTAGGGACATGCCAACATGGCTGAAGTACATGCATGTGTGTGTTTATGTGTGTGTGTGAGCCGTCACATGAGGGAATGGACATCACAGCGGAAAGACACTCACACACACATATGCCATGACAGATTGTTGCCATGGAAGCATCACTGCCCCTTAGATCATTTTCAGCCTCTCAGTCAAAAACAGACGGGAGAGGAAGAGGTAGTAAAAGCAGGCAGAGCCCTCGGCTGACAGCACCCAGCTGTGCTCATTAATGTACAAGCGACGCTTCTGAAGAGCGCATCCAGGTATCGTTTAACTCGCTTTCACATCATGGATGTCCCCGCAGGGAAGACGAAACACAATGAGGTCTCTTTAAAGGAACAACTGACCTGAAAATGAAATTTCTAGAATTATTTACTCACCCTCGTGTCATTTCAAACCTGTGTAAACCTGTGACTTCCCACGACTATGGGAAGTCGTGGCCTGGTGGTTAGAGAATCGGACTCCCAATCGAAGGGTTGTGGGTTCGAGTCCCGGGCCGGCAGGAATTGTGGGTGGGGGGAGTGCATGTACAGTTCTCTCACCACCCTCAATACCGCGACTGAGGTGCCCTTGAGCAAGGCACCGAACCCCCAACTGCTCCCCGGGCGCCGCAGCATAAATGGCTGCCCACTGCTCCGGGTGTGTGTTCACAGTGTGTGTGTGTGTTCACTGCTCTGTGTGTGTGCACTTCGGATGGGTTAAATGCAGAGCACAAATTCTGAGTATGGGTCACCATACTTGGCCGAATGTCACTTCACTCACTTCACTTCACTTCACTTAGTTGCTTTTTGTGCCTAAAAACATGATGTTGTTCTGATCTCAACAATGACCATTTATAGTGAAGCCTAAGAAGGACAATAAAGCATCATAAAAGTATCATAGTCCATACGGCTTAGGCACTATATTACAAGACATCTACAGTCATGTGATAGAGAGACAGGATGGAATTTAAGTCATTATTCACTGTAGTATAAGGGTTTGTAACAACATTTTCAGTTTGGTTGAAATCTCAATTGTTTCTCCTAGACTGCGAAAATGTTCAATTCAAAGAAAACTGAGAGACTTTTAAATGAAGTCTGCAGCTTTCCAGAGGTTTCTACTGAGAAAAAGACCTCAGAGCTTCAGAGATCTCAATCTCTGCTCAGATCTGCGACCCTAGACACCAAGCCATGTAGATCTCAACATGAACATTTCAAGTGTAACTCTATAATCTTACTCTGTGATTTGTTCTATATTTACATTTGGCCAAAGGCATTTTATCCATTTCATTGTACATTTTTGTTAAAAGTTGTGTTTTCCCTCTGAAAACAAATGCATCCTTATTAATCATCTTTTTATTCAGCTAGGGTATGTTAAATTTATCAAAAGTGAGAGTAAAGACATTTATAAAGACAATTATTACAATTAAAGCAAAATTATAAAACAATCAAGGTCATGTTTTCACAAAAATATGAACTGTTTTAAGCACTAATAATAATCATAAATGTTTTTTAATCATCAAATCAGCATATTAGAATGATTTCTGAAGGATAATTTGACACTGAAGACTGGAGTAATGATGCTGAAAATTCACTTGAAAACATATTTATTAAATTGTGATAATATTACTAATTTACTATATTTTTGATCAAATAAATAAAGTGTTTGTAAGCATATAATAGACTAAATCTCTAAGTCTTCCGACCTTAAACTTTTTAACATACAGTTTATATTCATAGTTATCACAATTCATACATTCTATGAGTAACAAAGCCATGACCTGAGGGTTACCAATGAATTCTACTAATGATCTTAAGAGAAACATTGAAACACACTTAAGTGCAGCATAACATGAGAACTCAATTAAGTCTCATGAGCAATGCAAGACCCATCTGGGTGTCTGTTCTCATGCTCACACACAAAGATGGCCATCTTAGTGCCTTGTATTTGCACCTATCTTTACGATTGATATGACTGCGCTGACTTACTCAGAAATGTAAAGGAAATCGTAGAATCTGTAGGTTTCAGAGCTGTTGACACAACTACAGGTATCAGTATGACTCAGCAAGTATGCTGCAGATGTGGTCGAGAGTAGACTTCAAACGGACTAGAAAATGCTCTTTCCACAGCAACACAGACGAGGTAAACAGTCTCAGATG
Source organism: Carassius carassius (assembly GCF_963082965.1). Classification (NCBI taxonomy): domain Eukaryota; kingdom Metazoa; phylum Chordata; class Actinopteri; order Cypriniformes; family Cyprinidae; genus Carassius; species Carassius carassius. Next base: position 4,003,780 of record NC_081781.1, on the reverse strand, counting down.
GGGTTACTGATGCCTAATTGACTTCAGTACATCTGCAATTCCTCTTGCTTGGCTAAGCGTTCATAAGCAGTTTGAAGGCATTAGTGAAGTTCACCAACGTTGAGGGATGAGGGTTGAGAATTTTTGGCACCCTTGGTAAATCAGTGAAAAAGCAGTGAAAATAAATCTGCATTGTTAATCATTTTGATCTTTTATTTTTTTTTTAAACACAATGGGGGTGAAATATCATTATGACATAAATGTTTTTTCTCTAATACACATCGGACACATCGGTATCCTTTTATTCAATGCTTTCTGAAACCTCTTTCTGAGTTTTCTCCTATAATGCCTGATGAGGTTAGAGAGCACCTGACAAGAGATCAGAGACCATTCCTTCATCCAAAATCTCTCCAGATCCTTCAGATTCCAAGCTCCATGTTGGTGCTTCTCTTCAGTTCACCACACTCATTTTCTATAGGGTTTAGGTCAGAGAACTGGAATGGCTATAGCAGAAGCTTGGTTTTGTGCCCAGTGACCCATTTTTGTGTTGTTTTTAAGGTTTCCTTTTTACGGTGGCAGAGGGAGCTCAACTCATTGCAAATAGAAAAAACACCTACAAATTAAGAGAAAAAAAAATCAGTCAAACGTGCAGCAAATGCTCACAATACAACAAAATAAAAAAAATGCACTTCAAATAAACTTCTTTATTTGTTTGCATTGTGAGCATTTGCAGCACCTGCTGTCAAACTGATGAAAATGTTTTCTTGATTTGCTGGTGCTTTTTCTATTTGCATGTGTTTTCTGAATTTGCAGCATGTTGAGCTCTCTCGGCCAACGTACTTTTTGGATTATTGTCCCATTGTCCCAATGGCTCATTATAAGATTTCTAACAGAGTCCGTTTTTTGTTTTTTTTATCTGTTGTTATTTGATAGAATCAAAGATGCCATGAATCTAAACAAGTTGTCCAGTTCCTACAGCAGTATATTTCACATGGGGTAATTTTTATCCCTGTGTGCACCAAACCCATCTTGAGTGTTTGTTGCTAAAAAGCTAGTTTGGCCATAGAAGCCAGTCACATTTGAAGTTCCAGTCATGTCTGACAACATTTAAGATATTTTGGATGAAAACCGGGAGGCTTTAGACTGTCCCATTGACTGCCAAGTAAGTTACACTGTCGAGGTCCAGAAAAGTATGGTAAGCATCATCAGAATTGTAAATCTGCCATCAGTAGTTCAATCGTAACGTTATGAAGTGAGGAAAATACTGTTTGTATAGCGAAGAAAACAAAACTATTCAACAATTCCTTTGCTTTAATTCAATTGCCTATGCTCTTCTGTGTCAGCCGCGCCACAAGGATGCACTGTTTTCTTTCAAATCAAAGCATAAATACACGTAGAAACAGTGCATCCACTGGCGCGACTGTCACAGAAGAGCATAGGCAGTTTGTGTGATGTAGAGACACAGAGGAGACTGTTGACAAAGGAATTATTGAGTAAAGTCGTTCTTTTTTATATCTTTGCTTACAAACAGTATTCTCGTCGCTACATAACATTAAGCTTTTACGGGTTTGGAAAGACATGGGGCTATTATTGCCCTGGTGGTGGAAATGGGAATTTTCACAGCTCTAGCTCTTTTCTTAAAGGAGTCATGACCCACAATTTTCACTTTTCCACGAGAATCAATGTATGTTATGATTGCCTAACGATTATACACTGGCCGGGAAGCCGATATTTAAAAGTGAAGCGTTTGTTTACCTCAGGGTTTGCAAAATAGCCCACGTGCACGCACACACAATTTTGATTTCTTCCCCGTCTTGACGTCAAGACGGGGCAGGATATACCATATGGACACCGCAGCAGGAAGCTCGCCCCTTCCCCTCATATTCAGTCGCGAAAGACGCTGGAGTAGTGCACACGTGAGTTGCTCTGTGGTTGACTACCAGAATCAACATGTAAATGTGTTTTCTCTACCAAGAATGGACCTAGCTATCAGAGACCAGTGGATTAAATTCATTTTTAATGACGCGGTTCCTTCAACCCTTCCACTGGCTTATCGTTACGTGTTTGTGCTAAACATTGTACGCCGAAATCCTTCACAAATTTGGGGCAATATCAGGCGAAGTTGGCATCGAAGCTCGGGAAAAGCGCCATTCCAACAAAATTCCCTGCAATTGAAACGGTAAGACTGTGTTTTTATTGCTCTACTGTGTGTAACAAACAGCATCTAACTGCTAATGCAGCTATTGTATGCTATTGCGTCTGTCACTAGACAAATAAACGAAAGACTGGAGGAGAAGTAATTATTTATGTTCCCTGTAAACGGACTGCAAAAACGGACTTTTGACTGCATTATAATGATTTCTTAATTCAGAATATGATCAAGATTGCGTAGGTTGATGTGTTCGGGTAATTTGCCAATTAATAGTAACATTTAAAGCCTCTTAAATGAACGAAATGACTCGAAAAAAGATTTGTTCATTTTGATGAACGACTTTGAACAAGAGAGTCTGGCGTTGCCAGATTGGGTGTTTTTTCCGCTACATATTAAGGCCGGTTTACGGTGTGTTTTAGGTGGGTTTTCGCCTGGAAGGCTTTATAGAAATCTGGCATCCTACTGAACGAAGTTAAACTGAGAGAGCGTGGCGTTCACAGACACCAGAATGAACGACTTCACATTAACGTTCATCAGGCAGTAATGCGGTACGTTCCGTTCATGTTCGCCCAAAATATGAACGAGTTCATGAACTATCGTTCAATGAACGCGTTCAGGCACAACACGGGCAGGAGTATTAGCTTCGAGGTATGGGGAATGGCTGCTAACGTACTTTGCAAAAACAAATGACTGAGATCATCATGAATTCGGTTATTGATTATTTATTGTCTAATGCTTACATGAGGCCCCGTCTAGTTTGTGTGTGTGTGTGCTCACGTCTTATATTTGTGTGTGTGTGCTGTGTTCACGTCTCATATGAGTAACTTTATGTGCGTAGATGGTTCATATACATGTATGTGTGACTAGTACTTAGTATATATGCAAGCGTGTTTCATATGTGTGCGTGAATGAAGTTTGATTTAAGCCCTAAACGGCGCTGGCCGGAAAGCCGGTCGCGTTCATTCACAACTTGCGCCATGATGTCAGTTTGTAATGATATGCTAAAGCGTTACCTGCGGTGTCAACCCCCCTCCTTCCTGCAACCAATCAACGTGCCCCTCATTTGCGTTATTATAATGACCGTCCACGACAGCCAAAATATCGCATTAGATCTCGCGAGACAATAATGCCTACAGAGATAAGGGTCTGAGGAGCTCCAATTTTCTTTTTTAGAAGGGCCTGAAAGACTATAATACAGCAGTAGGTATCCAAGGTAATACGAGGGTATGACTCCTTTAAAGTCTAATTTGTGAAGTTCAATTATCATTTGCAGCAGAAATATATTCTTTGTTTTTTTTTTCATTGTGATGGATGATTAAGGGAGTTTGGTCTTTGTTTTCCCTCCTATTTATATTAATGTGTAACAGGAAGCCATGGCTTGATAATTTCATGTTCATAATCACCCTGGAGTGCTTAAAATTGTAAATGTGAATGGGAATATTCTTCACAGATATTTTACTCTTAAGAATTTTTAGGGGTACCAATAATTGTGTCATGTATTAGAGAAAAACGTTTATATCATAATGATATTTCCCTCCATTTTAAATTGTTTTAGTTCAAAGAAATTATTTTTTTTAATAAAAGATCAAAATGATTAACAATGCAGATTTATTTTCCCAGCCTTCTTTGATAATTTTTACATATAATTCTGACCACGACTGTACCTGCTAATGCAGGCATCTCGGACTAAGGCTGTAGCCAATGACATTAAATAGCTTTTTTATCATGAGATTACTTATATCAATATTTATAATTATTTACCTGCTACAGAAATAATAAGGATCTTTATCGCAGTGTATAATATGACAAATTCGTTCAAAGCTATTGATTAGCATACTCTCGGGAAGCGCAGGACCCCTGGAAGTAAGCATATTAAAATCTGCTATCATTGCTCCTGGGAACAGAGAAATGTGTGCATGCATAAAGATTCTCAAGATGACGTCAATGCAATGGTGATTGACTGAGGGCAGCACAACAACACATACAGGACACAATTCATCACTAGTGACTAACTGAGATATGATGTCAAAGACAGGAGAAACATAAAAGCCAATTTCATGATTTTAAGAGCCTGCAAAAATATATATTAAAAATAATATTTAAAAAAGTGCTTCTTGGTGCAACATATAATATTATATAATGAAAGATGCGAATGACAACAAATAAGTTTAGTAAACAAAAACTTAACTTGAAGGTTGCAAAAAGGGGTTTTATACATAACATTTTTTATTGGCTATTTTAGGGCTTATTTTATGACCAGAAACCAAGATTTTCAGAATGATTGGATAACTAAAAATGGCTTTTTAAAAACCCATTAAAGATGTTTTTGGTGCAGTTACAATTCACCAACAGGGCCTAAATATATCCAGCTAAACGGCAAATCCTTTCTGTAAATAGTAAAAACGAAAAAACCATAAATTAATAAAAACACCAAATAAAGTATAAAATGATACTAATAATAAAAATGTAATATTATATTATATTTATGTTATGTTATGTTTTTTTTATTTTATTTTGATCAATATGCTAAAATGAGGAACTTGGCAGTAAATCTTGGCAATAAAACTGTGTGTGCCAAAAAATGCATCGTAAAACAGCAAAGAAACACCTGGCCATATTACAAGTTGAGGCAAAAAGTACACTGTTCCTTAAACTTTTTTTTTTTCATGTCATGATAATGAACAATATAGTTGTTAGATAGAATTATCGAACAATAAAGTAAAATATAATTCACAGCTTTAGGCTTATCCTGTTAACAGCAACCATGCAACAAAAAATGCACATTTCAGGTAGTTCCCCTTCACGAGGAAATACCAGCACATAAAACAAAGCCTGACGTTACCAAATCTCACCCCAATTGGTTTCTGTTTACAACCCTAAAATATGAACATGGAGCTGAAACAATGGAGCCTCAAGCTCGAAAATGTCCAGCAATTTGTGGTTATGTAAGACAAGCAGACTGAAAGTGCCAGTGTTTGCATTTCCTGTAATCGGAGTATCCGTTCACTCAAGCATGATGGATGCCAATCTTTACTGTGGTCAGCCTTGGCAGTGTCAGCACTCGCTATATGCCCCGCAGAGCCTGCATGTTCCACCAGGTGAACACGCTTGTATTTTATTGCATTCTTCTGGTGCTATGCATTTAAAGAACAACTGCACAACACTGCAATTGCATAGGATGCTCTGAGAATAATGGAAGTAGCAAGGTAAAGCAGGGCCGCTCAATGCTTTGTGGAAGATTGTCTTTCATTGCATCATACTGTTTGGAGGACAGAGCTACAATGTCATCAAGATATGGCTGCAAGCCAAGAAAAAAAGCTCCCCTAAATATCTATCTAGGTTGCCTGATGTGCCGGCACTCTTACCTGTTTATAAGGAAGCCATTGTTTTACCATAATTAGGTTGTGTATTAAATCATCTCTAAAGACTGGGGGAAGTTAATAAAATTTACAGACTTTGGCAAACAGTGATGTTATGATCTGTACACCAAAGAGAATATTTAAAACACAAGCTGTAAAAAAAGAAAATAAATAGAGTCAATATTAATTCCATGCTGTCATTACCTTGTAAAACCAGGACAGTCATTTTAACAGTAAATGCACCAAAAACACTGACAATTGCTTTTAATATTCTCTGCATTTTGAGATGGTTTTGTTTTTGTCAAAATGTTCTCAGTAGTCCAGACATAATGCTTTAAATACAAGGTCATGCACTATTTCGAACTGAACTGAGAATGCTTTTATACATTTCCGGAACTGAATTCCGGAATTTGAGCAAATGCAAAACTAAAATGTAAACTTTAATAGAAGTATGGTTACAGTAAAATTAATCTTCTATAACTGTACATTTAAACTAGTAAAACAGCTCATCTCAACAAACTTTTTATGAGTTCAACTTCCTATTAGGTGTGGCCAGTTTGATGTAAAAATGAACACTCATGAACTGCAAACCAATTCTTAAATTCTGAATAATGCAAAACCCAGTCTACAAAATGCTCAGACTGTATGTCACAGTCTTCCAGCCTCACTCAAGCACTGCTGCGGATGACAGGCATGGCTGTGCCAGGAACCCGCTGTGGCATGCTGCTGATGTGTTTCCTGTATGGCACTGGCCTCTGGACACAGAGATGGCTTTCTCATTTTGTCCTTGACTACAGATTATGGGGAAACAAGTGCCAGGCCGCAGCATGAAATGCCTAGCAGAGCAACAAAGAAACTGCAGGAAACATTTGGAGAAACCATGTCATACTGCATGAGCTTGTGCACGTCTGATCTCTCCAAACATGCATGAGTATAAAGGTACCAAAAAGATCACCTCCAACCTCCATCTTTCAGCAGTCTCATTGATTTTAAAGCAACACTGTAAGATATTTTGAGCATAAAACCTATGGCCCTATGCTATCAATTGCAGCAGACAGTAACAGAGTGCATAAACAAGCAGGAAACATGTTTTAAGTTTGCAGCACAGAAAATCAACAATTAAAATATGCAACTTTTGAAAGCACAAACAAACCACATTAAACATGTTATCATGAAACTGATGACAGAATCACTTACATGCAAAGGTAAATCCAGTCTTTTAGCTAAGTAACTTTACTACTGGAAGGGACATAAAAGGAGATTCAACAGTGAAGTAGGCCTAATGTGAAGCAGACTCCGCCCACAGGAAGTTCATCAGCCTAGAAAAGTGCTTTAGGAAACTAAAAACTAAAACTTAAGCAAAACTTTAGCTTTACATTAATGTTTTTAAAACCTCTGACCTGCCATACAGCTAGGTTAAGTGTATTTAGTGTAAACAGGTTTTCCATTCATTCATAGACATTTCCTCAGCTATAACTTACCCTTACCTTTCACCCTGTGATGAAAATGATGGTGGTGGACATTTTTATTATTATTATTCATTTAGATTTTAAACATTTTTGTATAAAATGCATTTTATGCATCCTAAACACATACATTTATATACTTTTTAAAATTCAATTGTTATTTTATTATTATTTATATAATTTTATTTAATGACTTATTCAATGGAAGTAGAATTATAGAATGAATTCGATTAATTTTATTTAACAATTTTTTTAACTAGAAAAACAGCTTATTTTGACAAGCTTTGTATGTTGGCTTGACATAGCTGAACAAATATTTAATTATTATTTTATAATTAAAAATAATAATACACAAATTATCTTGAATTATCTTTTTAGATTACTATAATAAAAAAAATGTGTGTATATATATATATATATATATATATATACAATATTTTATTATTTTCATATTTAACAAAAAGAAAAAAGTTGAAATCTGTTAATTTTCAAAAAATAAAAACCTCAGGGACATAAAAGTGCCTGTATTTGTCTGCTGTAATTGACAGCAGGCCACACATGTTGCATACAGCCATTCAGTTAAAAATAATAACCCTAACATTTTCTTGAATTGGGATGGTTTCCATGGTTTTTGTTGAAGTCAACATCCAAGTATGATGTAGTATTTTAGTCTGCACTGGTCCGATCACACTGCAAGACAAAATGCTTTTTATTTTTTTTGTCATTTTAGTTGATGAGTTACTGTCAATAGGTCTACATATTACATACATACAATTTCTTTAAAAGGTTAGTTTTTGAATCATCTGACTATCTAGATTTTTTTTAATTATACCAGCTGCACCCTAAAGGCATCTTGGCTTTACCACTTAAATAATCTCCACATGTTCAAACTTGACTCACATGCTCCAAATAGCCTCTTTTCAGCGAGATACCTGAAAACTGTACTGTAGATACCTTTATTAATTGCTGTAAATAACAATTAGAGGAATTTGTGCTTACACAACAGGATTGCTGTCATACTGTGCGCCTGCATCTGAGCACTAAACCTCTCAGTCGACATTGCAGCCGATGGGGATTCCTGTTTCGACGTGTGATATAGGTCACTGGCAAAGCCGTGTGGAGCACTAGCCACTCAATATGGTTCGGTACGTGTCGTTTTGTCCATGACCCACTTGCAGATCGAAGGAACACAGTGTTCCCCTATTGCTCCAGTTGCTATGGTAACACGGCAGGAGAGAGACGCAGGCTGTGGACATCATGTATGCTGCCAGGCAGGGATGTGTGCAAGAGGAGAGTGACAGAGGAATAGAGACGACGAACACACAGAGATCAATACATCTGCATGGGAGTAGATTTATGAAATCCCAAGAGGGGAATCCAGAACTCCCATTCATAAAAAAAGGGAAAACCACAGTCGTACATGCCAATTAGTGCTTCAACCAAAAGAGACTTTTCTGCCAGTGTAGAGAAGTAAAAGCAGCCACACATATAAATTAAGGCTTTTCCACTCATTTGAATGGGGCAGAGCAGTTAGGACCAAGATCCAAGCTCCAGAACATCAGAGGAGTGCTTAACCCTGTAAAGTCTGACATATGAAATAACATAAAAATCCTTTTTATATTTTTTTTAGTAATGAAATGGATTATTAAACCTTCAGACAAAATATAAAAATTTGCATGTGTTTTTGTTCAATATCATATTTGATACACCAGGCATTTATGGTTCATGAATAACAATTCTGATAGCTTGTAATGTACATCTAAAAGAGAAACTTTGTGTGGATGTATTCATTAGGGCTGGGTGATGTCCCGATTTTGATTCACAAGCTCTCAATTACAATCGATTTTTGGTTTGATTCTTGATCTTTTGACATTCAGTGAATATAGTTTAAATACAAATGATATTGATATTTCTAAAAAAACTTTTACAGTAAACATCAGTTTACAAATGGTGAATTAATAAAAAGAAATTAAGAGCCACAGGCCTGTATTTTAAACCTATTCTTTTTTTGTATAGCGTCCTTTTTTAAACAATAATAGGGCCTCATAAAATGTTCTTATTACTTCTGGTAATCAGATGAAGGCATAAAACATTAAATAATTTAACCTAATCAAATGAAAATTAAACTCTTTTATTTTTTTTGACAAAGTGCTGCACAACAGAGGTTTACTGTTAAAATGAAAAAGAAAACAAATGTGATTATTCCTTTAAAAATAAAGATTTATTAATATTTATTAGTAATAGTAGTAGTAGCATTGTGGTTACATTGAGTCTTAAGACTGCTAAATATTTATATATTTCTGACACAGTTTCTACACGTTAAACTAAACTTTTATTTTGAAGGGTTGCCGTAAGAAACTTGCAGCTGCTGTGTATGATATGATGGTAGTTTTGTCAAATTAAATCATAAAACGCTAACGAAGTGACTATCAGGAAAGATGGAGATGATATCATCATAGTGAAACAACAGAGGCTGAAAACGCTGTGAGCATTGTCCGCGCTTTAGTAAGTGTGTAGTAAACAATACAGTGCTTAAAGCGCTTTACAATTTGCCTCACATTCACCCATTCACACACCGACTGCAGTGTCAGCCATTCAAGGCGCCATCCAGCTCGTCAGGAGCAGCTGGGGTTAGGTGTCTTGCTCAAGGACACCTCGACACTTGGTCAGGTGGAGCTGAGGATTGAACCACCAACCTTCCGGTTTGTAGACAACCTACATGAACCACTGAGCCACTGCCACCCCGTTCTTTAATTTTCTTTTAAATAGCTGTAGGCGCCATCCAGCTCGTCGGGAGCAGCTGGGGTTAGGTGTTTTGCTTAAGGACACCTCGACACTTGGTCAGGTGGAGTCGGGGATTGAACCTCCAACCTTCCGGTTTGTAGACAACCTACATGAACCACTGAGCCACTTTAATTTTTTTTTAATAGCTGTATGTGTGTGGATTTACTGTATATATTAGGAATGGAGAACATTTGTTTGCATTTGCTTTGTGTTTTCACTGCATATCAATGGATATGGAGCACTTTAATCAATGTCTCAGCTTATTAAAAAGCATAAAGCAAACAAGCCATGTGTTCTGGTTTAATCTCCATGTACTCTTTATGGATTTCAGCGTATATTGACTTTGAGTCACGGTTCATCCTTCTCATGTGGATTTTCTGAATACATTTGAATGTAATCACTCCAGGTCTGATGGGGAACTGCTTACCATGCATTCTCTCTGGAAAGGAAGTCTCGTCCCACCGGAATACCGATCAGCTACATTGCATCTGCTGTCTATGCTGAGACATCATCTTTATGGCTGATTAGAGTGGTGATTACTTCCTGATAGTGTGGACCGTTGGGTTTGCTGGAGCTGGTTCCACTGCAGCTCATTAGAAGAAGGCCAGTGAAGTCTTACTAAGCAGAACTTGCAGAAGGATTGGACTGCAAAGTGCAACCAGAAGCAAAAACAGAAAAGAAAGAAGAATACATTTTTTTGATATGGCGGTTTTATCTTTGTTCTTTAATCTTCGTCTTTCTAAGTTTTTTTTTTTTTCAACATAAACAGTTGCCATTTAGTTTTTTTTTTACTGTAGTCATTGCAAAAAAATCAGGAAATATCTATGTATGTTGAACAGAAACCAAAAAGTATATGATACATTATATAATTTTATACACACAAACACAAAACCAGTAATGCTAAATTACATTTTAGGGCATTTAGTTGAATTTCTTATGCTTTCTGAGTCTCTTTAAAGTATTGATAGTACAATAAAAAATACATTCATATATTCAGTTATACAATTCCTGCTAAAAGGCTAAACTAATTTAAGAGTAAATGTATAAATCTGCTGTCTTTATTTATTTGTGAATGTATGTTGTCACATGTCTATTAGTCTGTTAGCCTGTGAACTAGTTTTATTTTGTTTGCTCCCCTACAAATATTCTCAGATTTCTATTAGTCTGTGTCCGTTCTGTTGATCTCCTTCGTCCTCGTGTGTTTGTACCTCACCAACCCATCAATCAGATCAATGTATGTATTATATTATTTGTAAATTCTGCATATTTCAGTCTCTAGCATTTAGTTTAATTGAATGGACTGGAATGATAAAGTATGTCTACAAAGAACATCAACATCTTTTACTTGCATTTTAATTAAAGCAACTCTCTCAATACTGCATTCAAGCAGTGCATTTGTTCAATTCCTGTGAAATGAATCAGTGACCTCGGCATTGCTAGCAGCATGTTCTACCAGCTACAAGAAAAAAAAGTGCATAAAAAAGCCACCATAAAACCTATTTAACAAAGAATAAATTTAGTTTTTCTTGTGCCCAAAGCTGCACAGTCTCCACAGTTGGAAGTAAACTATATGTCATTCTTAAAAATAGCCGTACAAGAACGCTAAGGCTTTAATCAGAGAGTCTTACTAATTAATGAAACATGAAGGCAAAAAGGACCCCAAGCAGATTGTGACCTCAAACCTCCTCTGTTGTTATGAACTCTCAGTGGAAACACAAACTATGCACAGCGTGACACTTTTCTGGGGTTTGGACTCAAGGGCATCCTTGGATAGCACACAGACACATGGTGAAGCACCCATCCAGTGGGATTTCTAGGGATGAGTCATCCTCATTAATGGTTCGGCTGTTTGGGAACATCCACGCAGCCGCAGAAACACTCGTGCACGATCCATCTTAGGTGGGATTCCCCTCTCTGCATGCCTAACAGAAGCCTAGAAGGCCATGCAGCGGATGAAGTCCACAACGCTGTTGTTTCAGGTAGTTCATCTGCACGATGAGTCATCGACCGTATGGGCTGGTCATGCACACATACTCAATCGTTATTGCATGGCAGAGATGAACTGTGCAATAAAAAGAACATTTAATCAACGGTTAATGCGATGCATATTTTTATTCATGGTACATACCGCATCCTTGCCACATCTACAGTAGTAGCTGTCATTTCTTTACACATTACCAGCACATATATCAGAGAAGTCGATAAGAGCCCTGGAGGCATTTAGATGGGCTGGTTTTCACAAAGCTATTATTCTGCTGCAGCTCCTTGACATCACTGACATTGAGTTTGTCCTGGCTAATGCTTCCCCAGCCTCTAATGTTAACACATCTGAAAGGTTATGAATAAGAAGACACATTTGTATTGGCATGCCATATTTCATTAGCTGTCCAGGCCAAACCATATGCCACCAAATGCTGCCAAGTTGCTGGGAAAATCACTGCATTAAGATTAACATCACGCCTGCAAACATGCTAGATAACTTTATGAAAATATAAAAATACAAAAAGGATTTGTGTGAGGGATAGGTTCATATTAAGGTTTTATCATATATATATATGTGTGTGTGTGTGTATATGTGTGTGTGTATATATATATATATATATATATATATATAAATATATATATATATATACACACACGTTGTATCATTGTTTCTATTTAAAGTAGATGCATGCATCTCTGCTGTCTAACAAAATTACCTGTGCTCTCACATCATCAGGGATACAGACTTCAACCAAAAACAACCATGACAACGTGCTCATTGCCACGGCAACCCGACTCATTGAGCTGCAGAGAGCAAGTTCGCCTAATGAGGGATACATAGTGTTCCCTCTCTGCTCGTGACTGCTGCACATAGTACGATTCACACCGCACCTGTTGATTTAGACTCCATTGTCAGACAGACATGACAGCAGACAGCTCACGTCTCAATTAATTCACACATGCACTAGACTGACTGCATCCACAGTACAGCATCTATTTCAATCTTTTCTTTGTTCTCTCAGTGTTTGTCATTGCATTTCAGTGCATCGTTTAATCTAGGATGGCAAGGAGACCCAGAGGAAAACTGTAGAGATTGCTCTTTCATAGCTCAGGAGACTTCATGGAGACCTGAATTACAATATGCATCAGCTTTGTCTCCGAAGCGTCTACATTTCCTTAATAAACACACAAAAATGAGCTTCTTACATTTGGCAGATGCTTTTATCCAAAGCACTTTGCATTTAATGCATTCAAAAGTCATAATTATGACATAGAAAAGTCAAACTTATTAGATACACTGTTAAATTATGAGATTAAATGACAAAATTATGACAGTCAAAATTATGAGATACAAAAATAATCATTACAAAATATAAAGTCAAATTTGTAGTATACTAAGTTGCAGTTCTATATAAAGTCCAAATTATGGCATACTGTACTTATGAGACAAAAGGGCAAAATTAGTAGATAAAAACTAATAATAATTTAATAAATTCAATGTTTTATATACTTCGTTACATAAACTCATATGGCTAATAAACTTAAAAGTTACATTTATATATAAAATCAAAATTATGACATACTAAGTCATAATTGTGATTTGCAAAGGACATAATTATGAGATAAAAAGTGATTATGACATAAAAAATCAAATGTATTACAGACTAAGTTACAATTATATAACAAAAAGTTATTTTAAAAGTATGACTGTCATACTTTTGACTGTGATGTAATAATTGGGCCAAAAAAAATTCTTTAGTAAATCTAATAATGACAAAGTCGACATTATGACAAATCAAAATTATGATATAAAATGTCAAATATGACAAAAATTGACCTTCAATTGTCAATTTCTGCCTTGGCATCTCATAATTTGATATTTTGTCAATTTTGGCATTTCATTTAATTATGACTGTCACACTTTTTAATGTTCATACAATAATTGCAAAAATTATGCTTTAGTAAATCTAATTATGAACTTCAAACAAATCAAAATCAATTCGACAAATCAAAGAGAGAAAAGTCATAATTATAACAACTCACTTTTTAATGCCATCATAATACCTTATCATTTCAGCTTTTATTTCCAAATTTTGACTTATTCCATAGTTCTGATTTTTAGTCATAATTTCTACTTTTTATGCCATAATTAGATTTACCAACACATTATTTATTTCTTATGTAACAGAAATGGCTTCCATAGATTCGAACCCAAGAGAAATTCAAAAAATGGAGCTATAAAAATGATGTTTGTGTTCATATGGAGACCACTGATTACATGCTTTGGTAAATCTGAGAACAGTTTGAGCCATTATCAAGACCTTTTCTGACATTCCAGAGGAGACATTTTTGAGATTACTAGGGACTCTTGAAACTCAAATGTAGGCAGAATTCTCTATTTATTCTAACTGCTTTGGTGACACAACTGTGATTTTTTTTTTTCTCAGTACAGGTTTTTGAGAAATCTCAAGAGGGTGGGTGCAGATGTTGGCTGTAAACCTTCAAGCTTATGCGAGCGAACGCTACCTGAAGTAGCGAGAGATTGATATCTGCAGTAATTTGAGTGGTTTTCTGCCCGGCACAAGACGTGGCATGAAGTCAAGCCTCATTACAAGTATTAGTCAAACATTTATGCCTGCTGTTGGAAAGATCAAAAACTGATTTACTGTTAGGCATTACTGATAATTCAACCACCATAAACAACTTAGAAAATAATACAGTCACAATGCAACAATAGCATTTACGTCTCTTAGTCTTTTTTTTAACCGTTCATGACCGTAATCATGCCTTCCTCCCCCGCACGGATGATGTCATCGCAAGCAGGGGTTGTGATTATTTTGTTTATCACAGTAGATATTATTCATTTTTTGATGTATTCCTCTACAGTTACTGTAAATGACCATCGAATTGGCCTTTTGAAATCGTGATTAATGAAATGCCTGAATCTGTGCAAACGGTGCAGCGGTTTTGACTTTGCCAGATCATCACAATGTCAAAGTTAATGTAATGTCAAGGAAATCCTTCAAAATTGGGATAATCTGTGATATCTAAATCTTTCCACTAAAACCACCCCAGGCGGTTATGACTTGGCAGTCAAAAGAGGGAAAGGATAACAAGCAGCAAACATGTTTGGCATTAACACCAGAGAGAAAACCACATCTTCTGCTGGATATCACCTGTGAGACAAATGCTGCTAAAGCAGAACATGCAGGCATGAAATTTTGGAGACATAAAAGAGAGCAAGACATCGAAATGGTTTTGTTGCATTGTATATACTCTTGGCTTGGCTATTTAGAGAATTATTTAATTGATTTTTCTTTTCTTTTTTTGTATTCAAGTACAGAACTGTCACAAGTGACAGCAAATCATATATTCTGCAACAATGCAGTATAATAACATGGTTGGCAAACAAATGAGGCAAACATCCAATCTGTCTGGGTTTATTCACAGGCCAAGGTGTAAAACAGTGGGGAGTGACAGTGAACTTGAAAAAAGTGCAACTTTATGAATAAGTTAGAAGGCAAACCTCAGCTGTTGACCTTCTGATGTACTCAGTCCTCAGATGCTGCCTATTTATTCCTGCTTGAGCAAAGTTCACATCACCATAGAAGAAAAACTGTGCATTTAGAGCATCCAATATAGAGTCACGGCACATGGTTTCCTGATCAAACTGTTTCCTATTTAAGTTTAAAAGAGATGTGTTTATTCTAAAGATTTGCAAATTAGGTAAATTAGGTGTCATAGTTCTTTAAGATTCAATATCCAATCACTGTAAACGCTTCTGAATATCTGGCCACAATATTAACTAATTCAAAGGACTGTTCTGTCTTAATTTCAAACATCAGTGCAGCATAGATGAACAAAAAGCCTGTAAGCTAATGTAAAACTAAAGGAATCTTTTGTGTAGTTGACAACAATAGTTTTAACACACTTGTAATTACAATACAATACAGGTGAAATGCTATTAAAAAGACCCAAGCAAAAGATTTTTATTTATTTATTTATTTTTCATACGGACAATAGTAATTTCATATAAAATGGGTATGTTATATTTTCTGCCACATATTTTTAACATACAATGGATAAAAACCTGGAAATTGGCAATTTAGATTTTAAATCTGCTTCAGGTGAATAACTCTTTTCTTTCAGAAATACTAAAGAATTATCCATCTTTCTACTATATATAAAAAAGATAGAACAAAAAAAATTATAAAATAAATATATATCTGTATTTTATTGAAAATAAAATAAAATTAAATTAAACCTATGGTTTTACACATTACCTGAATGGACATTTTATAAAAATATAGGTTTATAATATTGCTAATGATATTAGCATTTTATTAATGCATGTATGATTAATATTATTAAAACATGTTTTTAGACTACGCTCTTAGAAAAAAAGGTACAAAGGCTGTCACTAGGGTAGAACCCTTTCAAAAGGTATTTACCATTAAGATTTCAAATATATCATTTTAAACTACTTATATGCAACCTTTAGGGGTAAAAAGGTATCGTCCCAGTGACAACGTTGTACCTTTTTTCTGAGAGTGTATCTTGCCTGTGTCATGTAGGCATTTGGTGCTGTGAATGTTATTGTGTCAACAAATATCACTGACGAGTCTATGTATTACCTTGTTTCAGGATTATTTTCATGAAAGCTCTGTTCAAACACACAGAACGGGATGAGCACATGACTACAGAGGCAGCGTTTCACCCAGCTGCTTACACAAGTAGGCAGAATCCGACCACGTTACGCAATGCCCCATGGAAAGGGCTAACCTGTCCATGCCAGAGCACTTATTTTAGATGTGTAAACCCTTCTCATGGGAACACAGTCATCTCCCATGAGGCAGCTGTTTGACTGAGGCCTTGGACCCCTTCAGAGAAAGCGAGTGTCTGGCTGAATTGTGTGGCTGAGAGAAATCTATGGAGAATACAGAGCCCGGCATGTGTTTTATATGAAGGCATATCCGGAGAGATCAGACCTCAACCACGGGGTATTTTTGAGCTTGAAGTAGGAGGGGGGATAGAGAGAGAGAGAGAGAGAGAGAGAGAGACTGTAAGACAGCATGCTGCTTACTGCATGCATGTGCACTTTACACCGACTGCTTCCTACTTTTTTGAAGAAGTCATAATTATGACTTTTTATTTCATAATTTAATGTCTTTTTGTGTCTTAATCTTGTCTTTTGTCACAAGTTTGGCTTTTCTAATGTCAAAGTTGTTTTTTAGATTATAATTTAAAAAAATTTAAATGTCACAATTGTTTTTTTTTTGTCTGTTTAGAATTTAATCATTTCAACATTTTGAGTCATAATGTTGAAGAGTCATAATTATAACCTTTTATCACATAATATGCATTAAATTCATTCCAATTTATTTGCAATGTTATGTGACTTAATTACTTACTGCTTAAAGTTTTCTTTGCACTGTGTGCTGTATGCACACTATAAAGCACAGAAACAGTAAAAGTACAATATAATAGTATTATAATGTTCCAAACAAAGCCAGTGAGAAACAAACAGAAAGGAAGACTGCTTAATGCATACTGCACATACTGAATGTTGCCTAATAGTATTCAAAAATACTAGAACTAATGCACATACTATATACTGCAGACATATTAAAAGTAGTATGCTAGTATGCTATTCCAAAATAGCCAGGGTCTAGGAGCCACTGAGGGAAAGCATCTGGACAGCCTCCAGCGCCTCCCTTTGCTAACCAGGCATGAAATTCCTGCGGCAGCGAGCAAAATGAAAGAGTGTGTATGTTTGTGTGTTTTCAGACAAATATAGAGGAAGAGAGAGAGAGGGTGCCCCATACACAACAAGCACAGAGGAGGGCAACATGTAATCATAATGACCGAGCTGAGAGGACGTGGGATGATGCAACATAATGAACATAAAAGCAGGAATGCAGGGAGAGAGAGAGAGGTAAAGAGGAGGACAGGACAAAACTTAATGGCTTTTCCATTCGTCAGGAATGTGCTGACAAACTTGTCTCCTCAAATTAAAACACAAAGAGACAAAACGGAGAACATGCACAAACACATGGCTGATAAAATCACCTGGCACTGGAAAACACCTATTAACAAGCATGGCTGGTGTTCGGCTCATGACCTCACCGTTGCATGCCTATTCAGTGAGTGCTGTGCGGTTATTATGGCTGAAGCAAATGAGAATACAGAGGTGCCATTTTATATTAAGTGATACCTTAATACCTGTGGTAACTAATTGTGTACATAGTACCAAAGTGTAAGTACTATATGATGAAATAATGTATAAAAATAAGTCACATACCACAGATGTATTTTATATTTTGTACATGTTTTGTAAAAGCTGCTCATTGCACTATAAATTTATGTCAGGTTGAGCACATTGCATTGTGGGATACAGTGTGCTGTAATATATTATAATACTATTGTAGTATATATATATATATATATATATATATATATATATATATAAAAATGCACATTTTGGCAAATGTAATTGTTAGGGTGTACCGTCGGTGAAGGTGTAAAATCAATGATTATGATGGAGAAGAATTTTCAATCCAGTGTGTTTATTTTGGTGCAAAAGTGATTCCCAAGCAAAAATATATACAGTAACAAAAAATAAAGCAAAATAAATCTAAATATAAATTCATAAGAGTTTCACATGTATTCTGGCTATGCCAATATTCAGGCCCGAAAATACAAGGAGTGAACCCACACTCCAAAACTCTCCTGAAAAAAGGCTACCAGGTAGTGATGTGTCGTTCTTGAACGATTCGTTCATTTTGAACGAATCTTTAATTTGACTCGGGAAGAACGAGTCGTCTCGGGGAGTGATTCGTTCAGTCGCGCATGCGCATTATTCTATAGGTTCTGTTCTAGTAGTAGTGATTCACCATACATGTCTATGGATTCACCTGTCAGTCAATGGAGTCTTGAGCCGGAAAGAGAATTGATTAGTTCATAGTTCGGGTCTATCGGGTTTTTGACTCGTTCCTTAATCACGTGACAGCCCCATACGCTAACCCAATGCAGTCTGAGCCGGAAAGAGAATTGATTAGTTCATAGTTCGGGTCTTTCGGGTTTTTGACTCGTTCCTTAATCACGTGACAGCCACATACGCTAAAACCAATGCAATATGAGCCGGAAAGAGAATTGATTAGTTCATAGTTCGGGTCTATCGGGTTTTTGACTCGTTCCTTAATCACGTGACAGCCACATACGCTAAAACCAATGCAATATGAGCCGGAAAGAGAATTGATTAGTTCATCTCATGAGTCTTCGGGTTGTTCGTTCTTTTGTCCCGTGATGTGACAACATTGGCTAGAGTAATTATTAAATCAGATTGTCTGTATAAACCATACTTTTGTAACATATGACACTTTATAAACATTAAAAAACACTGTGTACATACTTTTGAATTGTTGTTTATTGTTTATTTTTGTGCCATTAAAGCTTTGTAACAAAGAGGACAACTATTCCAAAATAAATCAAAATAATAAAAAAGTATAATAAAGATAAAACTAAAAGATAATAAAGCCACAGGGTCTAATAACCTTAACAAATGAACTTTAAAAGTACAATATAAAAAAAGAAAAAAAAGAAAAACTAAATATTGCACAACAAGCTTTGCTTTTTTTATATAATAATTTAAAATGAATACATTTTAAAATAAATAACACTTTTGTGCCAAAATAAAAACTTTATATCAAAGAGTATAACTATTCCCCAAATAATTTTAAACCATTTAAATAAAAATAAATGAAAATGAAGAGATACTAAAGCTACGGAGCCTTATAACAATAACAAATTACCTTTAAAATCACAACAAAAATATTGCACAACAAGCTAGTCTTTTTCTAAATAAATAAGCTTTAAAATAAATAACACACTGTGGCTATATTTTTAGGACTTGCTTTAAGGCATGTTTGCATTAATAAAAACAAGCTCCCGGACCTTGGAGGGGCTGAGTCTGTTTCTTCTATCTGAGATAATCTGCCCAGTTTTAGAAACAATTCTTTCAGATGGCACAGATGTGGCCACAATGCAAAGTCTTGTCTTTGTGACTTCAGAAAGGCTTTTGTATCCTGGTGAACATCTCCTCCACCAGGCCAGAGGGTCTGATGTGCGGGGTAAGAGTGGCTCTGCAAGGTAGGCCTGCACCTTTATAGCATCTGAGGTCTTAGAAGAGGTAGCAGAAGGCCTCAAGCTTGCTACTCTCTCGTCAAAGTCTTCCCAAAACATGGCCCCTGCACTGGATCTGAACTATCCTCCTCACTCTAAGCTGGGTTAAAACTGTTAAAGCTGAAGTTATCATAACCTTAATGTTTTAAACTAACATTAATAATTCAAATTCAAAATTTTATTTGCTTTTAATGTATATGTCATTATGTCCTTTTTTGAGCAATCTTCTTATACATATATTACACCAATATGTCAAGTCTGCCTAGGAAAAGCAATTATTATACTAGCAAACTCAAAATTGGAGTAAAAATGAACAAACTAGTATAAATACTTTTTATTGTAAGCTTGAATTATTATATTATTATATAGCCTAGTGTTTATTTACCGATAGACAGTCAAAAAGACAAATTAATCAATATTTTATTTATAACAGGGTTTTATTTATTTATAAAATAATAACAAACCACAGATCCTCAACAAACAGTAACAAAAACACAGTGACAGAAATAGCGTATGGGTCTGTCACGTGATTAAGGAACGAGTCAAACTCGACCCGAGACCCGAAAGACTCATGAGATGAACTAATCAATTCTCTTTCCGGCTCAAGACTGCGTTAGTTTTGCGTATGGGTCTGTCACGTCATTAAGGAACGAGTCAAACTCGACCCGAGACCCGAAAGACTCATGAGATGAACTAATCAATTCTCTTTCCGGCTCAAGACTGCGTTAGTTCCCTTTCATAGGTCACTTCGATGCTGCGGTGACGTCACCACGTATGGGAACACCTTCGGTGTGACGAATGTCTGAAGCCCTATACCATCCCGCCAATCTTATTGGCCAAATAGCGCGTGGCACCGCCCAGCATGCGTAAGCATATATATACCTGGTGCCGCGCGCCATTTACCTCAGATTTCATTCCTTCAGTACGAAGCGAATCTTCTGTGCCCTATTATCTCGCGTTCTCAGCGATCATCTACGAGCAGTATACTCCTCTCCGCGGACGCGATGAGTCAACGAAAGGTAGGAGCCGTATGATGGGTTATCACGAGGAGGCACTTATGAGAGGTTCCTTGCAGCCTCTCTACAGGTTCTCTCCTTGATAGCCTATGGCTACAGTAAAATATGCATACACTTCCCCTGTGCACTAACGCCATTAGGAAGTATCCGCGCTCTGGAGTGTATTTCTTAAGTCGCCTCGCGTCTAACCCCCACCGTTTCGCTTCTGCGGTCGCAGAGGCCCCGCACGAGGTGTTGGTTAGGGGCGATATGTGCGGCTTGAATATGAATACAGTGATGCACTGGAGTTCCATGTGCTCGCTCTCCCCCACTCGAGCGCGTTAATCAACAGTTTTGCTCTTCAAATGGTGGATTACGGCTCACACAGCCGCCGCGTTTTCGCTAGCGGCTTGGCCCGATGTTATCTTGTTGGATTGAATCCTGCCGTGGATACGCTTCAGGATTATATACAACGAAACGCAGCGAGTTTGACGCACACGCTTTTCTTCATGTTAATATGCCAGGGACTATGCCCTTCACTGAGAGCGCTGTTAGACTGCTAATGCACATCTACCCTCTCACTGCAGTCCCCATACTCTAACTTTGACTTAGCAAGGGCACCTCGAGCGTCATTGAACTGAGCTATCATTCGCGCGCCCCCTCAGACACTCTGCACAATCCAGTCTTCAGAGTTTGAGGGACGGCGCGGAGGCTGGCAAAGATGGCCAGCGTATGACGGTTCACACAGCCGCCGCGTTCTCGCTAGCGCGTGGCCCGATGTTTATCTTGTTGGATTAAATCCTGCCGTGGATACGCTTCTGGATTATACACAACGAAACGCAGCGAATGTGACGCATGCGTTTTTCCTTCATGTTTGCTTAGGACTGTGCCCGCCTCCAGAGAGCGCTGTTGGACTGCTAATGCACATCTAAGCCTCTCACTGCAGTTTCCACACTCTAACATTTGACTGTCTCACAGCAAAGGCTCCTCGAGCGTCATTTAACTGAGCTATCATTCGCGCGCCCCCTCAGACACTCTGCACAATCCAGTCTTCAGAGTTTGAGGGACGGCGCGGAGGCTGGCAAAGATGGCCAGTGTATGACGGTTCACACAGCCGCCGCGTTCTCGCTGGCGGCGTGGCCCGATGTTCATCTTGTTGGATTAAATCCTGCCGTGGATACGCTTCAGGATTATACACAACGAAACGCAGCGAGTTTGATGCATGCGTTTCCTTCATGTTCTCTAACATTGACTGTCTCGCAGCAAAGGCACCTCGAGCGTCATTGAACTGAGCTCTCATTCGCGCGCCCCCTCAGACACTCTGCACAATCCAGCCTTCAGAGTTTGAGGGACGGCGCGGAGGCTGGCAAAGATGGCCAGTGTATGACGGCTCACACAGCTGCCGCGTTCTCGCTAGCAGCGTGGCCCAATGTTTATCTTGTTGGATTAAATCCTGCCGTGGATACGCTTCAGGATTATACACAACGAAACGCAGCGAGTTTGACGCATGCGTTTTCCTTAATGCTTGCCAGGGACTGTGCCCTCCAACAGAGAGTGCTGTTGGATTGCTATGCACATCTAACCCTCTCACTGCAGTCCCCACATTCTACATTGTTTGCCTCGCAGCAAACGGTGCTTCGAGCAGCATTGGATTGAGCTGTAATGCCAAACGTTCCCTCAGACACTCTGCGCAATCCAGCTTTCAGAATTCGAGGGGCGATTCAAGGGTCCTGCACAGACGACCCATTTATGACGGCTCGCACAGCCGCCGTTTTTCGCTAGCGGCAAAGCCCGATGTTCAATCTGTTGGCCTAATTCCTGCCGTGGACACGTTTCAGGATTATACACAACGAGACGCAACGGCTCTTATACATACACTTCCCCTGTGCACGAACGCCACGAGCTTTTCGTGCCCGGATATTTTAACATGTATGACAGCGTTGCAGGAAGCGGAAATTTTGAGACCGCTAGTATGGTCTCGGCCGTGTGTGAACGCTTGCCCGACATTTCTCTATGGGTGTTACGCACGATTTGTCATGGATACACCATTCAGTTTCAATAAGGCCCGCCTCCTTTCCGCAGAATTCTTTCCACGGTGGCGAAGCCGATGGAAATAGCGGTGCTGCGACAGGAGATGTCAACTCTGCTGAGCAAAGGGGCTATAGAGGAAGTACACCCCTCTCAGATGGAGGCGGGGTTTTTTACAGCCGTCATTTTGTGGTAAAAAAAAAAAAAACAAAAAAAAAACCACTGACGGATTACGACCCATTCTGGGTTTACACCATCTGAATCTTGCACTCAGGAAGTTCCTCAGATTCGCTTTAGAGAGCAAAGCGTATCAGTATTTCTCAAAATGCATGGATGGATCTCTGGCCCCGTTGCGGCACCAGGGCGTTCGTGTTTGAACTATTTTAGGCGATTAGCTGGTGTTTAGCGCAATCGCAGACTCAAGCACACTCTCATGGGGATCTTGTGCTGAATCATTTAACAGCCTGGGCTTACGTATGGAATGTTTCACCCCGTTGTCTCCGCATCGGACGATTCCGGTGACACGGCGATGTGTGATGTCGCTTAAAAATATGTATGTCAACCGAATTCTCCTGACTGAATTCTCCTGACCGGAGTCCGGCTGGGGATTTGCGCTTCCCGAGAGACTGTCACGACGGATGCGTCTTTGACCGACTGGGGAGCTGTTTGTCAAGGGAGTTGGCACATAAACAGGTTGAAATTACTGGCTGTTTTTCTGGCTCTCCAGTATTTCTCGAATCTGCTGATCGGCCGTCATGTGCTGCTCAGATCAGACAACACAGCGGTTGTGTCATACCTGAATCATCAGAGAGGATTATTCTCTCGCCCCCTGTGCAGGCTGGCGAAACATGTTCTTTGTTTTCAGAACTAAATTCTATCGATCCGAGCTGTTCATGTCCCCGGACGTTGGACTTTGGAGCGAATTTGCTATCCAGGCAGACTCTGGAGCAAGCGGAGTGGGGATTGCACCCCCAATCGGTGAGTCTCCTATGGCAGATTTTCGGGGAAGCGAAGTGGAATTGTTTGCGTCAAACACGACTGCGCATTACCCGCTTTGGTTCTCCCTATGCCCTCCAGCACCCCTGGGCTTAGATGCATTAGCCCATAACTGGCCCAGGACCAGTTTGTATGCGTTTTCCCCCAATCTGTCTGATTTCGGCGATATTACGCAGAATACGGGTGGACAGGGTGGAACAGCTGCTGCTGGTGGCTCCGCGGTGGCACACACACAGCCGTGGTTTGTGGATCTGATCAATCTGTTAGCGGGCTCTCCATGGGAGATTCCCCTCAGACAGGATTTATTATCACAAGCACAGGGACTGATTTGGCACTCGAGGCCAGATCTATGGAATCTGCGGGCGTGGCCTCTGAGCAGAGTGAGTTCATATGTCCCGGTCTTTCTGCTGAAACTACAGAGACTATACTGAATTCTAGAGCAGCTTCTACGAGACGCTTATATGCTTTCAAGTGGAGACTGTTTACGGCCTGGTGTGAAACTCATAATATGGATCCAGTTTACTGCCCAGTGGCGTCAGTACTGGAGTTCCTTCAGGAACGTTTTTTGGATGGAGTGACACCAGCTACCCTAAGGTTTACGTGGCAGCCATTCAGCTTACCACGAATATATAAATGGTGCCTCAGTGGGCCGTCATCCACTGTTTCTCCTTCATACAGGGTGCGCGACGGCTGAGGCCTTTCCGCCCCGTGCGGGTCCCTTCATGGGTTTTTCCATTGTGTTGCATGGTTTATCAGGGCATCTGTTTGAGCCCTTGGAATTGTTCCGGATAAATCCTGACTTTTACAGCACAGACTCTGTGGAAGTGTTGTTGCGACCAAGGCCTAATTATGTCCCTAGGTCGCATCTATCCCTTTCGCTTTCAGCAGGTGGTCCTGGAGGCTTTTTCTCCTGCTGCGGCGGAGTCTGGGGATCTAAGTCTTTGCCCTGTGAGAGCGTTAAAGACTTATGTGGATCGTACTGCCCCATGGCGTGAGTCTGACCAGCTGTTTGTCTGTTTTGGACATAAGAATAAGGCCATGCAGTTACGAAACAGTGCATGTCCCATTGGCTGGTGCAGGCTATTTCCTTGGCCTATGAGGCGCGCGGGCTCGCTTCGCCCTTAGGAGTAAAAGGTCATTCCACAAGAGCAGTGGCTTCTTCTCAAGCCTTTCTCAGTGGATCTTCTATGGATGATATCTGTGCTGCGGCAGGCTGGTCCTCACCGAGCACTTTTATCAGGTCTTACAGTCTGGATGTGAGGATGGCTTCTGGCTCCCGGGTTCTCTCCGCTTGACCAGATGCTTCCTTGGATCCAAGCTATCAGGTACGTCAGGCGTGATGGTATAGCGTTCCCATACGTGGTGACGTCACCGCAGCATCGAAGTGACCTATGAAAGGGAACATCTCGGTTACGTATGTAACCTTGGTTCCCTGAATAGGGAACGAGATGCTGCGGTTCTGGCCGTGCCGTACCTTGATAGCTTTCTTCTTCGTCATGAAATCTGAGGTAAATGGCGCGCGGCACCAGGTATATATATATGCTTACGCATGCTGGGCGGTGCCACGCGCTATTTGGCCAATAAGATTGGCGGGATGGTATAGGGCTTCAGACATTCGTCACACCGAAGGTGTTCCCATACGTGGTGACGTCACCGCAGCATCTCGTTCCCTATTCAGGGAACCAAGGTTACATACGTAACCGAGATGTTTTGCGTATGTGGCTGTCACGTGATTAAGGAACGAGTCAAACTCGACCCGAGACCCGAAAGACTCATGAGATGAACTAATCAATTCTCTTTCCGGCTCAAGACTGCGTTAGTTTTGCGTATGTGGCTGTCACGTGATTAAGGAACGAGTCAAACTCGACCCGATACCCGAAAGAGTCATGAGATGAACTAATCAATTCTCTTTCCGACTCAAGACTGCGTTAGTTTTGCGTATGTGGCTGTCACGTGATTAAGGAATGACTTAAACCCGAGGACTCTTGTCAGATAAGAGGTGAAGTGAGCTAATCACAGACTGAAGACCCAGGTAAAGAAGGAATTTTTTTTTCGGTATCTTATAGCAGGGGTTTTCAAACTGGGGTCCGCGGACCCCAGGTGGGCCGCAAGAGAGCGCTAGGGGGTCCGCGAAAAACTTGGCAGAAAAAAAAAATGACAGCCCGTTCTCATCCCAAGGCGTCAGTATATGACGCCCTAGCCTAGGATGAGAATGCGTTGCAAATGATTTAGGCTACGAGATATTTTTTTTCCAATCCTAAAATTATTAATTATTAATGACCAAATCTATATATAGTTTTATGATTTATATAAGTGGATACTTAATTGTAACGTGTTTATCCCAAAATCCTTTGCGCTCTTTAACGTTTTGCATACAGTTGAATGGACGGAGCAATTAGCGGCTGTAAGTGCAGTACAGATGATGGAAAGATTTTTAAAGAATCCCGCTCCCGCAAGCAGTTCATGCAAATCTGACTTGGCGAATGCAAAGGCAAAAACCAGAATATATGACAAATCTTACATTGCGTTTGGTTTTACCTGCATGTTAAAGCAGGGAGTCGATAGACCCCAGTGTGTTCTTTGTCAAGAGATTCTCTCAAACGAATGCATGAAACCATCCAAGCTCAAGCGCCATCTACAGCAGAAACATCCCAATGAGGCAGAAAAATCGACTGACTATTTCAAACATCAGGAGCTGTGTTTGGCCCGGCAGGCTAGTATTTTTCGGCAGCAAGCATCAGTCCCTGAGAGGTGTTTAAAAGCGTCATATTTGGCATCACTCCACATCGCGCGTGCAAAGAAGCCGCACACAGTTGGCGAAGCATTATTATTACCAGCTACCAAAGACATCGTCAAAGAGTTATTTGGAGAGGAAGCGGCACGAAAGGTAGATTGTGTGCCTTTGTCAGACAACACAGTAAGCAGACGCATAGGTGAGATGGCCGATGATATTTCATCACAACTTTTAGAACAGCTGCAAGTCAGTGAATACTTTTCACTTCAGTTGGACGAAAGTACTGATATAGCGAATCAAGCACAGCTAATGGTCTACGTACGTTTTCTCGGTAAGGACAAATTTATTGAGGAACTTCTCTTCTGTAAACCCCTTGAAGGCAGAACCACAGGTCAGGACATATTTAATATGATGGATCAGTTCATGACGGACAATTCAATAGACTGGTCTCGGTGTATTGGAGTGTGTACCGACGGTGCTGCCGCTATGACCGGTAAGCACAGCGGCGTCGTGACTCTGATAAAAGAGAAAGCCCCCAACGCCGTTGCCACACACTGCATGCTTCACCGTGAGGCTCTTGTGGCCAAGCGCATTGAAGATGACTTACATCAAGTGTTGAAGGATGTAATAAAGACTGTGAACTATGTAAAATCACGCCCATTGAAACACAGACTCTTCCGTTTACTCTGCAAAGAAATGGGTGCAGATTACGAGGGTTTGATGCTCCACTCAGAGGTGCGCTGGCTTTCCCGCGGCGCCGTGTTAAGTCGCGTGTACGCGCTGCGCAAAGAGCTGAGAGAGTTTCTCTCTGATGAAAACCTAGAACTTGCCAAATGTTTTGAAGATGACACTTGGATACTGAAGTTGTCATACATGGCAGATTGTTTCCAGCATCTCAGTGTCCTCAATCAGAGCATGCAAGGACACAATGTTCACATACTGAATGCACAAGACAAGGTGCGTGCATTCATGCAAAAATTATCCCTGTGGGAAAGCAAACTGCAAGAAGGAGTAACAGAAATGTTTCCTCTCTACAACCAGGAGCGCATCTCCTCCACTGCAGACAATATCACACCCATAATTCAGTCTCACCTGTCACATCTTCAGGGCTATTTTAAACAGTATTTCCCTGATTTGAACAACAACCACCTTGACTTTGTAAGGGACCCATTTGCACCAGGGGTTGGCACTTATCTGGATCTGGCAGCCAAGGAGCAACTGATTGACTTGTCAAATGATGGCGGGAGAAAAACAAGGTTCCCATCTCTTCCTCTATCAGAGTTTTGGATGTCTGTGAGAGAGGACTACCCTATGTTGTCAGAGAAGGCAGTAAAATGTCTTTTACCTTTTGCCACAACTTATTTGTGTGAAGCTGGATTTTCAGCACTGAAAGTACTTCAGTCGAAGCACAGAGCCCGTCTGGAGGTTGAAAGCGACATGCGTCTGGCTCTAACTAAAATGAAGCCACGTTATGACAAACTATGTAGAAGCCACCAAGCTCATCCGTCCCATTAGGAGTTTTGAATCAGTCAATGATTCAAACTGGTTTGATTGTGTTTGTAATGCAAATGCTGTTCTTCAGGTTTAACTTGTCACATTATAATGCTGTGAAAGAAGGTTCCTTTTTCACTTAATAAAAATATAGCAGCAATTTAGCAGTGCCTTAATTAGAAAAGGTACCCAGTTCAATGTAAATATTTTGCAGTTTTCCATAAAGACAGGGGAAAAAAACTACAGAAACTACAAATATTACAAACGTCCAGGTTTAACTTTTCATCTACCAGTGCCTTATTTAGAAAAGCTATCTTGTTCAGTTAATGTAAAAAATTTTTTTTTTTTTTTTTTTTTTTTTTATGAAATATAAAATAATTGTGAGAATCATTTTTGGCTATAGTGAGTAGCCAAACTAATAAAATAAATAGTTTTTAAAACAATACCATTTTGCATGCCTGTGAAATACGAATTATAATGTCTTTACGTTATACAGAATTTTAGTTTACAGATTTATACTTGAAATACATAAGTGCCTTTAAACTTTAGGCAAAGGGGTCCCCTGCAAGGAATCATCATATTTGGGGGTCCCTGAGATTAAAAAGTTTGAAAACCCCTGTCTTATAGCATTTTAGTTTTGTATTATTTTTAGTGGGATCAACGTTTGCGTAAGTACTAGATGTGTTGGGGAAGTAACACATAACATTTTCATTACATTTTGCTAAAATGAACGAAATGAACGAAATGAACGAAATGACTCGAAAAAAGATTCGTTCATTTTGCTGAACGAGACTCAAAAGTCTGAGTCGGTAAAATGATCCGAACTGCCCATCACTACTACCAGGAGCCGTTTTATAGCGTTAGGCTCCTCCCACTTCAAGAACATACCATGTATAAATAAATGATAATTTTAAAGCAAGATAAAACTATACAAATATATTAAATAAATGGTATTAACATGCAACCTATGCATCACATTATTAATTACAAAATTTTGTCTCCACATTACAAAGAGAAATGTCTGAGAAATGATAGTTTCCCTGATTTCCCCCTGTGATGTCACTGACAATGAAAGTGCCCTTCCAATTGGGCAATTAGCAGCTTTAAAATGGCAGCCGTCGCTGCACATGGGTTTGCCAGTAGAGAGGTGACCCACAATGTGAGTATAACTGTATTTTATGTGTACATGTTAGTTTGTTACTGAGGAAATAAACTGTTAACATTTGTAAAAGAGTTTGGTGTGGTTTCTTTGAAGGTTAAATCATATAACAAAACATTTAGCATTGAGACAAAACAAACAACCAACGAAAGAAAAGAAAATTATATAAAAACATGGAACTAAGCAGAGAGCCTATCACACCACCTAAACAGAAAAATAACCACACATCTAGTATACGATGTTAATTTGCCGGCATGTAGATTGTGTGTGTATATTGGTGTAAACTGTTTATGGTGGTACAAGTACTTCAGCAGTTCTTTCAAAATAAAAGTCCTTTTAGTCTTAGGTCACAGGCTCCCTGTGACAGTAATAATCCATCTTGTGATTTTTATGCTACATCTAGAAAATTATCATTATGTGCACAGTTGTATATACTGCACACTGCTTTTCAAAAATGTAGTTGAATGTATATTTTATCTATAAGGTCCTTCACTGTTGGCATTCCAATGAAATGTGATGAATAAGGCTTATTATTTTGTAAAAACAGAACATTAGAAATAGCCATTAAGGTTAAATGCATTGCATTGTGGGATGCAGTGTGCTCTAGTTTAGATACAGCAATTTTAATAGGCCATCTGGGGATTCTGTACTACATATAGAAAAGCAATTTGCATTCCGTGCACTGTACAGTATGAATATTGCATACTACTGTTTTAAAATACAATTTAAAGCCTATATTATATCTAAAATGTGCATGCAGTGGGTTACAGTATAGATATAGTCAATTAATTTACATATTTGTAAATACACATTTTAGCAAATGTAGTCATCCAGGTATTTTGAGCACATACAAATTCACACACTGTGCACAGTATACTAATGGACTGCAGAAACAGTAAGATTAGTATAATGGTGTATTATTCTGAACATATCAAATATCTTTCAACTGCAACCAGTTGCACCTGGCATGAACTTTAACTGAAGGTTATCTGACAGAGCGATATGCATTAAATCGCCACACTTTTGTGAAGTATCGATAGTGCGATCAGTCTTCCTGTTTGGCTGAAGATCAAGCAATCAATGATAACACAACAGAAAGACGAGTTATTCAAGGGCAACACAGGTAAACCTGAGCCCTCGGGATGATCAAACCCACAATATTAGACTTGTCTAGCTAATAATATTGACAATATCTATTTCAGGATAATGACATCATATCCAGTGCCGCAGGTTCATTGAGATAACACTCGCTCCATTCACGACTGCAGTATTACTCATGTTATGGTGAAGGTTATTTTCATATCTGTGGTCATCCAAACTCTACTTTTACTGGTTTGACTACCTTAGGATTAATCACACAAGAGGAACTGTGTGACTTCAAAACCGTACCACAATCACATCCATATTGATGATATAACTACACAAAATATAGAAGGTATTAAAGTAAAAAAAAATTAAATACTACAGAAAATACTATACCATAGGCAGTTTTTGTACCAGGAGTTAAACTGCATTGAAACTTTTTTTCAACTGTCTACTACAGATTTGTTTTTTGTTTTTTTGGCAATTTACCCCATACCATTACCAGACTTTCAATCTTAAAATATGAAACTTTATTATAAAAAATATAAGCACCAATTTAGACATCAGTTATTTTTCATTCTTTTAAAATATTTTATATTTGACCCTCATACCATCCCCATCATTTCAATCACAAAATACAACGAATTCATACTAAAAATATTAATTAATAATACTTATATGATGGATTTTCAATCAAAAACTATGATTATCTAAAGATAAAGGCAAATAATCAAAAAAATAAATGTTTAAATGCATTTTTTTTTTTTTGCCTCATGCCATTTCCAGACTTTTAATCTTAAAATATGAAAATCCATCATAAAAACATTAACATAAATTTTTTTTTTTTGGTTGCATTTTTGGTATTTTATCCTTATACTATTCAGGAGACATCCAATCTAAAAAAAAAAAAAAAAAAGTTAACAAAAATCAATGTAAACACCAGAAAATATTATTGTGCACCATTCCCAATCAAATTGTGTTTTTTTTTAATTATGCAAAAAGGTAAGAAAATAAGATTTAATTGTGTGCATTTAGTATACAAACAAGCTAGCTAAATGCCATTAAAATGACATTACATAATACGTAATTAGAGATGTGGTGGAAATGAGACTTCAGATGTTTCAGAAAAATAAAAATGACAGATTAATTCATCTGCACTGCTGTTTACTTTCTAAAAGTCCACAGGGTGGCTGAAGAAACACTTACATATCATAGTGTGAAAACAAACTGCGAATACACTGCTTGTATCGTGACACACACACACACACACACACTACAGAAACCAAAATTGCTCTCAGCCAAACATTTTTTTCTAATTTCAGCCATAATAGAGTGAAATGGATGACCAATCATCACACAAACACTCCTGCGGTTGTCCTTGAGTCAGGTTGAGAGCGTGTTAAGAGCCGTATTCTGTTACACCCTGGATAAAACTCAAGGACGGTTGAAGGAGAAACTCAGGAAACCGACAGTGAGTCATGAGCCGTGCTCACGGCAGTAAATCACTCCACTATCTCTCAGAGCTGGATATCTTTGTCAATGAAACAAGTGTTCAACGGTAAGCGTTCATCTGAAATATCTTCTTTCAATAAGAAAGAGAGTATGCAAGGTAAAACAGAGCTGAGATTATCAACATTTCTGTTCCTTGGATTAGAAAAATTCAATAGCCTTGGCTCCAGTTACAGAAAATGAGGGCTAGGTGGAATAATGAAATCAATTTATGCATCACAAAAGCCAGATCTGACTTGAACGAAGCAAGATTGTCTTGCAGAGGTCTGCTCTTTGTGTCTGATGTCTGCGTTATTTTTCAGCATCACTGCATTTAAAAAAATTAATGCCATTTAAAAATGATTTCATAGTCAGACACACCACTGCGACCTAAAGCGCTGGTTTGGAATATGTTTGATGCTCGATTTAATTTAAGGCTCGTACAAAGAAAAAAAAAAAAAAAAAAACTAAGCATTGGAGCCATGAAATATAGATTATCATAAGAACTCCAGACAATGTTATTTTAGTATTATTTATATAGTATTATAATTTGCTAATATTTTGAATTAGGTTTTAATGTAATGTCAAAGTAAACTTTTATGTAGCTGTCAGTTCAGGGTGAGTTGTCACAACTCCAAATTGTTGTTGGCAAAAAGTAGTAATTATTATTAAATATATTAATTACATATTAAATAAGTATATTTTATTTATTTTATTATATTACATTTATATGTGTATGTGTTTGATAAAAATTAAATCTAATTATATAACACACACACACATACTATTTTTTTCAGGATTCTTTTATGAATATAAAATAAAAACACAGCATTTATTCAAAATAGAAATCTTGTGTAACAATATACACTACCTTTCAAACGTTTGGAGTCAGTAAATGTTTTTCTTTCTTTTTTTGACAGTAATGAATACTTTTATTCAGCAAGGATGTCTTAAATGGATATAAAGTGATAGTAAAGACTCATATTGTTCGAAAAGATTTTAATTTTAAATAAATGCTGTTCTTTTTAACTTTTTATTCATAAAAGAATCCAGAAAATAAGTATCAGTTTCCAAAAAAATAAAAAAGCAGCACAACTGTTTACAACATTGATAATAAATCAGTATATTAGAAAGATTTCTGAAAGATCATGTGACACTGAAGACTGAAGTAATGATGCTGAAAAATCAGCTTTGATCACAGCAATCAATTATTAATTATTAATATTTTAAAGTATATTAAAACAGAAAACCAATATTAGAAATCAAAATAATATCTCACAATATTATATTTTTTTCTGTATTTTTTATCAAATAAATACAGCCTTGATGAGCACAAGAGACTCCATTAAAAAACATTAAAACCTTACTGTTCCCAAATGTTAGAACAACAGTATAAGTGTATATATAATGAGATTTTATTTTTCATATTTTCTGCTTTTACTTTAATTCTAACTAAAGTTTTAGTAATTTTGTTGTGTTTTTTTATTTGTATTATTTCATTAGTTAATTAGGGTTTATTGTATGTGTTTTCGTTATTTTAAAGTAAATTTTAGAAATGTTGTTTTGGTCTAATGATCTTTTTAATATATTTTAATATGTTTATTTATTTATTTATTTGTTTTATATTTAGTTAACTTTTTTTACTTTTTGGTGAGCTGCAGCTTTCATGTTGGTAACAACAAAAATCTGCATTGATGCAATACAGTCATTTCTAATTATTTTATAGAAGTACAGTCCAAAAAAAAAAAAAAGGTTAAACACTTTCCAAACCGCCTTATTTGTTCAAGTATATTGACATTAAAAGTTTCATGACAGTCATGTCATTTCAAATGGACAGAAACATGCTCAGGGAGATAAAAGGTTTAGACTGTCCTCTCATCATCATCATTACACGCTCAAGTTGCTTCTTCTGAAAAACGGTTGGTTGTCTTGTTGAGTTTCAAGCACAGTTTTGTCCCTGATAACATTATTTTTGAATCGAGATGGAAGAAATACAAACCACAGAGGAACATTGGCCTGGAAGTTTGACTGGAAGACTATTAACAATGTGGTTAAATCTGAAACCGGGCAGAGATGTACGGGTTATTTCGTATTGAAAGCTCACTGTGGTCCAATATGCTGATTCTTTCCAGCGAACGGGTAGAACTGAGAGCAGTGCCGGGTCAGACAAGGACAACAATCCCCCATTCCAGCAATACAGGAGCAAAACTACGACTACAGCTCATAACCAGAGCATGTAAACACTAAGTGGATGTTTTGCTCACTTTAGTGGCATCTACTAAAAACTCCAATATAAATACAGAAGATATTTTTAAGAGCTTGGGTTAGTTTGGTTTATTTCTGTCCACTACGAAATTTGAAAATATCTGTCACCATATTTGCATTTCATTATAGCATCTGCAATATTTTCAGCTTTCCTTGTATATCAATAGAATAAGAACAAATTCTCAAAACACATAATGGTAACATATTTGTATACTTACTTGGGATAGTTGACACTTGTTTACTCCAGTGAATATATCTCAGCGTATTTGCTTCTGAAGGCCAATTTCTGCAAACATAAACACTGAAATTTGGACTACAAAAAAAAAAAAAAGAAACATATTAAACATTATTATATAAAATTATGTAAATACTAAAAAAATGAAGATTTCTTTATATATATATATATATATATATATATATATATTTTTATATATATATATATATATATATATATGTATAATCATTAAAGGAACACTCCACTTTCTTAAAAAATTCACCAGTTGAGTTTTACCATTTAAGAATCCATTCAGCTGATCTCTGTGTCTGGCGGTAGCACTTTTAGCTTAGCTTAGCATAGATCATTGAATCTGATTAGACCGTTAGCATCTTGCTGAAAAATGACCAAAGAGTTTAGATATTTGTCCTATTTAAAACTTAAATCTTCTGTAGTTACATCGTCTACTACTAAGACTGATGGAAAATGAAAAGTTTAGATTTTCTAGGCCGATATGGCTTGAATTTCTTTTCTTTTTTTTTAAATTAAATAAAATTGCATATATGCCAGATATCATTTTTTATATATTTTTTTTTAACTAGTGGGTGCAGGACACTATAGTTACATTTATAGCATTTATCCTCACTTTCATTTATGAAGTAAACTTTGACATATTATACCCAAAAATCCTTCATACAGTGGTCTACCAGTAAAAATGATAAATAAATTAAAAAAAACCTTTGACCTGACCATGTTTTGCTTAAGTGTTTTTTCTTTGATTGCTAATGTGACCTTTTGACACCACAGACTGAACCAAACGAAGCATTGCTTGGTAATTGGTTGACCTAAATTGATATGATCTAATTATGTACTTAAATTTGACAGCTTTTCAACTGGTTTCATTACATACCTTTCTATCAGTTATGTGACATTATCAAGATGAATTTGTTCTGACACAGTTTAATTCTGAGCTTTTGTCATATTATATTACCATTTTATAAGCTATGGAAGAAAAAAAACGATAAATGATAATGTGAGAAATGTTGAAGGTGTCTGAATACATTTTGGTTTGACTGTTATAACATACTAAAAAAATTGGGATTGCACAAAATTTCAACAGAATGAACATGTGACATGTTTGGAAATAGGTGCAATGTAATAGATACTCTATATTATTGCTAAAATATAATCAGTGTGACAACAAGCCCTGGTTTCCCTTACAGCCTCTGTACATTAACAGCTAAAATTTCACCTCTAAAAAGAAAGACAAACCAATCAATGCCATTATGGTGTTTGTCATGCAAGTTACCACTTAAAATCTCTAAGAGAGTTTCTCTGCTCCACTACTTCCTGCTGTCTTCCTTTTTAAAAGCATTCAGGGATTATTAGCATAGAGTTCGGAGTGAAAGTGTGGCATTAGCATTCCTTTTCCCTCTTTCCTGCTTTCTCCGACACTCAACAAGACTTCCAGACGAACAGTACCATAATGCACTGGGGCAGATGTGGCTCCATTGTTTAGAGCCGGGGGAGAGGGAGGGCTTTCTGTAGCTGTCTGCTTTTGAAAGCGTGCAGGGTTACAGCGAGCAGTGCAGACGCCGTGGCGGAGCTCCAGAGGTAAATGGAAAACCACAGTCTCCGGTCCACACAAGTGCTGCATGACTCACCGGAAGGAGCCGCACACTTGCATAAGTCATTAAGAGAAATGCGAGGCATATGGATTTCCTATGTCAATAAAGATCCACGCAAACCCCGCGGTTAATCCTCGGGACTAACGCACGCGGCGGCAGAGAAGACGTCTAAACTTGCTTCTGATTAGCATGAAAGAACATGTCTCGAATGAAAAATTAAAGAGTCCATTTCTCTCTCAACACCTCATTAATATAAAAAACGAAGCGTTTTTATAAACCCTGGCTGTGTGCGTGAAACGCGAGCGGCGTTGAGGGGAAAGCATCTTGGCAGTGGAAGCTCCAGAAATATGCCTGTGTCAGATTCAGTCAGGTTAAACTTGACATGTCCTGCATGTTTGTCTTTTGCAATAACCGAGGAGAGATTCCGCATTACTGTCTTGAATTTCCAAGTCTGTTTAGTTTTCAGTGTCCAGCGGGAGGGTTTTGTCCAGATCAAATTAATGCACACTATCAAATGTAACTGTGCAAAGGCCGGACATGCATACCAAACTCAGGTCCACTTTCCCATTCCACTGCCTGCCTTCAGTTCATCTGTGTGCAACAGCGCCATCTAGTGGATATGAACTACTATGACTACTACCAGAGGATGTATCAAAATACTAATGCATGTTTGTTAAATAAATAGATGTTGTATTAAATATAAAACATAATCAAACTGAGAAGTTTAAAAGTCTGTGAATACTTATGCACACACACACACACACACATATATAAATATATATATATATATATATATATATAAATATATATACACACACATATGGATTAACACTTTTAATGTAACTAATTTTTCATATACAAATCCAGTTATATCAGAAATTTTAACCCAATTATTTATATATATATATATATATATATATATATATATATATATATTTAGAGTCAGGAAAGTAATGTTAAAATGTGATCTAATATAGGTTCAGGTGCACTCATCAAACAGAAAATAGGTCAAGTCAAGCACTTCACATTATGGGGTACACTGTTAAATGTACTTTGTTGAACTTTTTAGAATCATTTTGGTATATAATTTAGCTTATTCCATTCATACAGAAAACACACATATTGCACATAGTTATGCAAAGAAGTTACTATAGTTACTGCAGAAATATTACGAATAATAGTATGCTATTCCTAACAGCTTTAATCTACAGAATATGTATTTTTGATATTAAATAGCTAGAGGCCTTACATAACATCAGAAGATGTGTTTAAAACGTGGCTATATGTGTGATGCAATTTTGTGTGATTCAGTTCTGAGCCCATTCATTTACTGCCAGAGATTTACTGCCAGTTTATTGACAGTTTCACAATTTTTACTCATGATATGTGATCATTATACATGATCACTTCCTGTTTGTTGTTGGCGGCTGTACTGCGTTTGAGCTCCGTCACTATATTCTTTTCATTGACTATTTTTAACTCAAAAATCAATTTTATACATCATCGTTTCCGTTTATATAACGTGTGAATATATCCTCTATTGTATTCTACAACAAAAACAATCAGAGCGCCTCGCTATCACTAGTTTTATTTTGATCTCCCGGGTCCGCTATTAGCTTTTAGCCCGTTAGCATCAGCGGCGTGGTTGCAGCTAACTGCGCTTACATTGCTAATACTCTATTCACACACATTACCACTGCTGTACTCACTGTTACTTGCTTTAATGGCGGATGAATGTCTCCACTCTGTGCAGCTGGAGCTCGAGGCCGTGGGAAAGCAGATTCTGGAGGTGAGGCAGGCCCAGCTGAGAGAGCGGAGAGCCGCGCTGGAATCATCCCGGGCTGACGCTCACAAGTCCGGGGTAAGTATACAGCGATCTGCTAACAGTCCCACCACGTCTACTCCGTGTGTTTCTCTGCACAGGCCCGGTGCACCCAGGACGCGATCTTCCCAGATGTCCTTCACTGCGACGCCGGGACACCACGGACCCTGGGTGCATCCACAGCGGAGGACGCGAGCCGGGTCCCGGGCGACGACTTCTCCCCCTCCTGCCTTCGACATCTCCATCCGGAACCGCTTCGCTCCCCTCCGCGAGACAGGACGCGACGCTGTGATCATCGGAGACTCCATTGTCCGACACGTAAGTGCTACGTTAGCCGAAGGTAAAGTGCACACTCATTGTTTGCCTGGTGCTCGTGTTCTCGATGTTTCTGCGCAGATACCCGCGATCCTGAAGGTCGACGAGAGCCCCAGAGCGGTCGTGCTTCACGCCGGGGTTAACGACACCACGCTGCGGCAGACGGAGACGCTGAAGAGGGATTTCAGCAGCCTGATCGAGACGGTTCGCAGCACGACGCCCGCGGCGACGATCGTCGTGTCAGGACCATTGCCCACGTATCGACGAGGACACGAAAGGTTCAGTAGACTTGCTTTAAATGAATGGTTGTTGTCATGGTGTAAAGAACAGAAACTGCTATTTGTTAATAACTGGAATCTCTTTCTGGGAGCGTCCTAGGCTGTTTCGCGCTGATGGATTACACCCCAGCAGAATCGGAGCGGAGCTGCTCTCTGACAACATCTCCAGGACACTTCGCTCCATGTGACTAGTAAGACAATTCTCTAATAACTATTATGATGAGTTTTGTTCCACCCGCTTAAATGATAAAAGTACTTGCGCTGTAAAAACTATTAAGACTGTGTCTGTTCCCCGAATAGTGAGGTCAAAATATAATGTAGGATCTAAAAAAAATCTTATCGTAATTAACCAAGAAAAATGTAAAGTAAATGAACAAAAACAATTTTTAAAGTTTGGGCTCATAAATATTAGATCACTCACACCCAAAGCAGTTATTGTAAATGAAATGATCACAGAAAATAGTTTTGATGTACTCTGCTTGACTGAAACCTGGCTAAAACCAAATGATTATTTTGGTCTAAATGAGTCTACTCCACCAAACTACTGTTATAAGCATGAGCCCCGTCAGACTGGTCGTGGAGGAGGTGTTGCAACAATATATAGTGATATTCTCAATGTTACCCAGAAAACAGGATACAGGTTTAACTCTTTTGAAATACTTCTGCTAAATGTTACACTGTCAGACATGCAAAAGAAGTCTAATGTATCTCTTGCTCTGGCTACTGTGTATAGACCACCAGGGCCGTATACAGAATTCCTAAAAGAATTTGCAGATTTCCTCTCAGACCTTCTAGTTACAGTTGATAAGGCGCTAATCATGGGAGATTTTAATATTCACGTTGATAATGCAAATGATACATTAGGACTTGCGTTTACTGACCTAATAAACTCCTTTGGAGTCAAGCAAAATGTCACCGGGCCCACTCATCGTTTTAATCATACACTAGATCTAATTATATCGCATGGAATCGATCTTACTGCTATAGATATTGTACCTCAAAGTGATGATATTACAGACCATTTCCTTGTATCGTGCATGCTGCATATCACTGATATTAACTATATGTCTCAGCGTTACCGTCTGGGCAGAACTATTGTTCCAGCCACCAAAGACAGATTCGCAAATAACCTGCCTGATCTATCTCAACTGCTATTTGTACCCAAAAATACACATGAATTAGACGAAATTACTGACAACATGGGCACTATTTTCTCTAATACATTAGATGCTGTTGCCCCCATCAAATTGAAAAAGGTTAGAGAAAAACGTACTGTGCCATGGTATAACAGTAATACTCACTCTCTCAAGAAAATAACTCGTAGTCTTGAACGCAAATGGAGAAAAACTAACTTGGAAGTTTTTAAAATTGCATGGAAAAACAGTATGTCCAGCTATAGACAGGCTTTTAAAAACTGCTAGGGCAGAGCATATCCACAAACTCATTGAAAATAACCAAAACAATCCAAGGTTTTTATTTAGCACAGTGGCTAAATTAACAAATTACCAGACGCCACCTGATTCAAATATTCCACCAACGTTAAATAGTAATGACTTTATGAATTTCTTCACTGATAAAATAGATAACATTAGAAATACAATAGCGAATGTAGATTCTACAGCGTCTAACACTTCAGTTTCATCCATCGCACCCAAAGATAAACTGCAGGGCTTTACAAATATAGGACAGGAAGAGCTAAATTAACTTATCACTGTATCTAAACCAACAACATGTTTATTAGATCCTGTACCCACTAAATTACTAAAAGAGCTGTTACCTGTAGCCGAAGAACCGCTTCTCAATATCATTAACTCGTCGTTATCTTTAGGTCACGTCCCAAAACCATTCAAGCTGGTGGTTATCAAGCCTCTTATTAAGAAACCAAAACTAGATCCTAGTGTACTATCAAATTATAGGCCTATTTCAAATCTTCCATTTATGTCTAAAATTTTAGAAAAAGTTGTGTCTGCTCAATTGAGCACCTTCCTGCACAAACATGATCTGTATGAAGAATTTCAGTCAGGTTTTAGGCCCCACCATAGCACAGAAACTGCACTTGTTAAAATTACAAATGACCTGCTTCTTGCGTCAGATCAAGGCTGCATCTCATTTCTAGTCTTACTTGATCTTAGTGCTGCGTTCGACACCATAGATCATGACATACTCATAGATCGATTACAAAACTATACAGGTATTCAAGGGCAGGCTCTAAGATGGTTTAGATCCTACCTGTCCGATCGCTACCATTTTGTTTACTTAAATGGGGTGTCATCTCATTTATCATCAGTAAAATATGGAGTGCCACAAGGATCCGTCCTAGGTCCCCTTCTATTTTCAATATACATGTTGCCCCTTGGTAATATTATTAGAAAATACGGAATTAGCTTCCACTGTTATGCTGATGATACTCAGCTATATATCTCAACGAGACCAGATGAAACTTCCCAATTATCTAAGCTAACAGAGTGTGTTAAAAATGTAAAAGATTGGATGACAAATAATTTTCTCCAATTAAATTCGGATAAGACAGAGATATTAATTATTGGACCAAAAAACACCACACAGAATCTTGTAGATTACAATCTGCAACTAGACGGATGTACTGTTACTTCCTCTACAGTCAGAAATCTGGGTGTTATATTGGACAGCAATTTGTCTTTTGAAAATCATATTTCCAATGTTACAAAAACTGCATTCTTCCATCTTAGAAACATTGCCAAGCTACGAAACATGTTATCTGTTTCTGATGCAGAAAAGCTAGTTCATGCATTCATGACCTCTAGACTGGACTATTGTAATGCACTTCTAGGTGGTTGTCCTGCTTCGTCAATAAACAAGCTACAGGTAGTCCAAAATGCAGCAGCTAGGGTCCTTACCAGGTCAAGAAAATATGATCATATTACCCCAATTTTACAGTCTCTGCACTGGCTACCTATTAAGTTCCGTATCAGTTACAAATTATCATTACTTGCCTATAAGGCCCTAAATGGTTTAGCTCCTGCGTACCTAACTAGCCTTCTACCACGCTACAACCCATCACGCACCCTAAGGTCACAAAACGCTGGACTTTTGGTAGTTCCTAGGATAGCAAAGTCCACTAAAGGAGGTAGAGCTTTTTCACATTTGGCTCCCAAACTCTGGAATAGCCTTCCTGATAATGTTTGGGGTTCAGACACTCTCTCTGTTTAAATCTAGATTAAAAACGCATCTCTTTCGCCAAGCATTCGAATAATGTATCTCTTAAATTGTGAGTGTAGTTGCATCTGCATTTTTATTCTTTAGCTTGGGTTAAACTAATTTTACTTTGTTGGATCAGCAGCTATGCTAATGATGTCTCTATTTTGTTTCTATGTTTTGCCACGGGATTTACATCCCGTGGTAACTAGGATTTACACAAGCTCCAGTCTGGATCCAGAACACCTGAGAAGAGATGATGCTGACCCTCAGAGGACCCCAGATGATCCTAACCTTGAATCAACAAACAGAACTAACAATTATTGCTACATGTGTGACTGCATCATATAATTACTATTAATTAATAATATTGATAGTTCATCATCTAGCTGACTACGTCTTGTATTATTATTATTATTTTTCTAAAATCCTGTCAAACGTGCACAAACTACTAGCTACTACTAAATATTGTAGAAACATAATTTTCTGTAAAGTTGCTTTGTAACGATTTGTATTGTAAAAAGCGCTATACAAATAAACTTGAATTGAATTGAATTGAATTGAACTGCCAGCAAGTCTGTAATAAAACCTAAAACTTAGCTTGTTGGGCTTCATCTATATTTATCTCTGTCCATCTGTGAACATGATTCTGGAAGCTGGTGTTTCAGATTGTAACCGAAGGCAGCACAAATCTCTATACGCCTGCACTGGTACGGTCTGAGAAACAAGAAAAAGTACAGCTCACTGGTCATTTTGTTCCAAAACATGCCTGCAGACTGTATCTGCAGCCCTCTATGTTTACTGTACATTCAAAGGTGAAAAT
The DNA here is from genome assembly GCF_963082965.1 of Carassius carassius. NCBI lineage: Eukaryota > Metazoa > Chordata > Actinopteri > Cypriniformes > Cyprinidae > Carassius > Carassius carassius. The sequence continues at coordinate 3,961,383 of NC_081781.1, read as the reverse complement.
AGTAAGGGTGGGTTTCCTGTGAACTCAGTTGCCCTTTAATATTTTAAGAGCAATATCTTGTTTAGCAGAGGCCACAAGCCACAGGAACAGAGTAAGTGGGCGGCTGTGTTTACAGCGTGAGCAATATTTTCCCACCACTTTCTTTTAAGTCTGGCCAAAAACAAAAAAAGTTTTTACATAGAAAAATCGAATCTGAAAATATAAAACAATAACTGATCAGAGGAGTGATAAAGCTTTCATCTGATATACCGGTAGACACGCGAGTAAGTGTGTGTGTGTGTGTGTGTTGTGTGAGTGACGCAGGCTAATCTCACCTAACCATACAAAATATAAATTAAAAAAAGAGAGAACTTTATACTTTACGTATTTGCACATTAATTGCACAACTAAATAATTAAATTAAATATTTATTATATAATTACTATTAACAGATAGAATTTAAAAATACACCATTAAACCTGTCGGGAATCATCCATAAAAGAAAAACTCTATTTCCCATGATGCCTTCGGCTCTAATGGTCGCTGGGTGCGCGTTCTACTCATAGGTTCTACCGGAAATACTCTTGTTGTGCCTGTGGATTTGATTTGTACAGGGCTGCCGTTTTACTGGCCTTACGGTAAGAAATCTCTAGCCTGCTATGCAAACCCTCCTTTCACCGCATGTCACAGATGGACATTAAACATATGATCTATTGACGTGTGCCTCGCTCTTAAGTTCAATTAGCACATATATCGCTCAACTGAACACAAAGCTAATGATGCTAACTGCTTTAGCGTCTCCTTTTATTTTCTCTTGACGGTTTCTGCAACGAAGCAGTTAAGTTAAAATGAACTCGTATAAAGAACTATGCAAATTAAAGGTATCTGAATGGGATTTTGGTTTTTTGACTATTGGTTTATTTTGGGCCGTTACCGTTTCATACAAAGCTAAAGTTTAGCATGTACAATAAATAGCTTAATATTTATGTATATATATATATATATATATAAAAAAACCTTTGTACAGAAATGTATTTTTCATAATAATTTATTAATTATAAAACAAACTCAAATTAATTTCTAAGGTGTTTAAAAGTCTGTTTTATCATTATATTAACAGCCAGTCTCTACAACTACAAAATAAATTTGTTGTAGTAAAAGCATTTATTAGTATGTATATATATATGTGTGTGTGTCTAATAAATTACTTGCTTTCTTTACATCCTTCCGACAGCTGCAGAAACCAGAGACAATGAGTTATGGATTGGTTCAACTGCAATCCAGCTCTCACCATAAAAATCTGCTCAATGCCATGTGGAAGCTGAGGACCATGGGAAACCTGTGTGACATCACGGTTCAGGCGGATTTTCAAGGAGAGCTGGAGGAGTTTGAAGCCCATAAGGTGGTCCTCGCCGCATCCAGTGGTTACTTCGAGTCCCATCTGTTAGCTAATGACCAAGTGAAAAAGATATTCTTGTGTGACAGCTTACCATATGCATTTGAGAAATTCTTAGAGTATGCGTATTTAGGAAAAATCGAGGTGGAGAAGAGTTACATCAGCAGCATACTGCAAATGGCTAAAATCCTGAAGTGCCAGGACTTAGTGGATGCTTGCGAGGCAGAAATTCCCAGCAGCGTTTCAGATGAAACTCTGCAGAAAGACGGCAAGGATTTAAATGCTCCAAATACTAAAGTCAAGACAAAACAAGCACCTGTGAAAAGAGCGATGAAGAGAAAAAAGTCTTTAAAAGTGCCTGAAAATGTGAAGGAGATAGGACCAGACAGGAGAAGCAGAAGGTTAGCGGGTCGCAGAGTGTCTGTGGATGCTTCTCTGAAAAAGCCAAAGAGGAAGAAACCAGAAACCCTTGATGAATCCGACACCGGAGAAGAGGAGCAAACACCACAAGATCCTTGTGAAAAAGACGCTTGTGATGACACTGGGTCTGTATCATCTCTTGATGTGCCTGAAGAAGACGCTCAAGAATCAGACTTCCAGCCTAATGAGGAAATGGACGAGGCCGATGAAGTCGAGAAGGAAATCAAGAGAGGAACCGCAAAGTACATATGTGAGAAATGCAGCCGTTCCTTCTATTACGAGAAGAGCTACCTGAAGCACTTAAAGGTCAGCCACGGGGTCCAGATGGACACCACGTTTCGCTGTGACATCTGCCAGCAGACGTTCGCCAACCGCTGCAACCTGAAAATCCACCAGCGCCACGTGCACAACGACGAGAGGCTCTTTCCCTGCGATGTCTGCAACAAAACCTTCAAGCGCAAGAAGGATGTGACCCGCCACAGACGGCAGGTGCACGAGGGAGGCACGGACAGACACTACTGCCACATCTGTGGCAAATCTCTGAGCTCTAAAACTGCCCTGACACTGCATGAGAGGACACACTCGGGGCACAAACCCTTCAAATGTGATGAGTGCGGATCCAGATTCTCCCAGAGTTCAGCGCTCAAGACACATCAGAGGTAGTGAGCAACATCAGCGATGCACTAGTTTAGGTCATACAATTAATACGAACAAACCCTACACCCTAAATATTAGGGTACCAAATACATAAACTCTAGTTTAAATGGTAACAACTATAGTGAGTTTTGCACAAGTAATCACAAAATATATATCAACATAAAAAAAAGAAGTTGTTTTTATGTAAAGTTTAGTAACTGATCATAATATAATATTTGCAAAATATTATTTACATTTATAAATATATATCTATTACATTATATTATCTTCAGAAAATGTAAAATAATTCAGTCTTTTATATATATATATATATATATATATATATATATATATATATATATATATATATATATATATATATATATAATGTTTTTAAATATTTTATATTTATATAAAATAATTCAGTTGTTTTTATATTTAATTCAGTTGATTTATATCCATAAATTAATTGAATGTTATATTTACATTTATGAATAAGTACCTGCTCAATGCGTATATTATATTATATAAGAAAGAAATCACAAAATTTTATGATATGGTAATATTAAGTTACATTATTGATGTTTATGAATGAAAGCATCTGATTAACATATAAATGTAAATTATATAATATAACATTAAATTTAATATATTATTCAATTTTATGAATAAAAGTGTCTGCTAAATGCAGAATATATATATATATATATATATATATATATATATATATATATATATATATATATATATATATATATATATTTTCTATAAATTATTATTATTATTTTTTTTTTTTTTTACCAACGAACCATTATATAATATTGGCCTGTTATATTATTTACATTTATGCATAAAAGTGTCTGCTAAATGCATAAATGTAAATAATATAAGTTAAGAATAGCAATGCAGAAAAAGATTTTTATATACTAAAATTGGTGCATTCATATTTATTTGATAGTTTAAAAAATGCTAAATATTGCAGATACCAAAATGGTCACCGATATGTTATGCATCCCAAGTGAACATCATTTTCTATTTACATATTTCACCTTGTATTTTTAATCCAGGATCCACACCGGAGAGAAACCTTTCGCCTGTGACCTCTGTGATGCCAGATTTACCCAGAACCACATGCTGTCTTACCACAAGAGATGCCACACAGGTGAGCCAACGGATTCCTGTTACATAAAGAGAAAGAATAAGATGCCAAAAGATGACGCCCTCCTCTTCTCTGTCTAGGTGAAAAGCCGTTCATGTGTGAGAACTGTGGGAAGAGCTTTGCATCCAAAGAATACCTGAAACATCACAACAGAATCCATTCAGGATTCAGGCCCTACAAATGTGAAACCTGCGGAAGAGCGTTTGCTCAGAGGAACTCCCTCCACCAGCATATGAAAATACACACAGGTATCCTTCACAAATCATCCAATATTGATATGCATTTCACTTAAAACGAGCACAAATAGTCTTTGAAGCCACATGTACTAAAGCATATTGGAAATATAAAACAATTGTAACAGCAATTTAATGAAAGACACCAATGTGCTATAAATAATTGCATTAGAAATTAGGCAATTATCAAGCACTGATGTATGGTATGCAGGTTTGTGTATATTATAGAACATGCACAATCATTAAAACCAGAACTTATCAGCTGACACTGCTGCCTTCTTCACAGGCGAAAGGCCGTATCATTGCAAGGACTGTGATAAGCAGTTCACTCAACTCAACGCCCTGCAGAGACATCAGAGAATCCACACGGGAGAGAAGCCGTACATGTGCAGCATGTGTGGAAGAACGTTTACAGACAAGTCCACTGTACGCCGACACACCCTGGTAAAGATCCTGTCACTCTACACAGCACACTTTTATTAGTGGGTTCATAGATGCTATAAAAAAACATTTACGCCCACAGGATTTAAGTTCATTGCAATACATTAAATAATGATGCATTGATCTATAAATTGTGCAAAAAGTCCAGAAAGGGCTGTTAATATTTTTATAGCAACCAGCTTGCATATAATAAATTCCAACTAAACCTGTTACTGAATTTCCTACCATTTAAAAGTTTGGGTAAGATTTTTTACTAAAGTGACACTAAATACATTTATAATGTTAACTGTTTCAAATAAATGCTGTTCTTTAAAATTTTCTATTAAAAAAAAAGGTTTCTACAAAAAAAAAAAAAAAGTGTTTTTAACATTAACAATAATAAATGTTTCTTGATCAGCAAATCTGCATATTATGTCTGAAGGATCATGTGACGAAAGACTGGAGGAATGATGCTGAAAATTCAGCTTTGCATCACCAGAATAAACTACTTTTTAAAATATATTCAAATAGAAAATAATTATTTTTAATTATAATACAATGTTCAAAATATTATATTTTTTGAACGCATTAAATCAGAGGTGAGCATCCTGGTAATGCACCAGTTCCTTTTTTTTGGTTATTAACAGTTCAAACTCACACAGTAAGTCTGGACTGACAACAAGCAAGTTAACCCAATAGGGATTTAGCAGTGTGCTTAGGGTCTTAGTATAACCAGACTCTCTCTATGCAGACCCATGACAAACAAACTCCATGGAAGAACTACCTGGTTGTTCTGGAGGGAAATGTTGAAGACAGAGTCAAGAAACCCAAAGGCTCTTCTCAGAAGAAGGAGAAGGTGTCTGTCACTGTTTCCGAAGCCCAGGCTCCTGAGAGCAATGCACAGAAGACCCAAGAAGTGGTGGCTGTTTCCGGAGAGCCCGTGACCATTTCCGGAGACTGGGCAGGACCTGGGACCATCGCACTGGTCAGCCACACGGCCCTGGGCGGCCTCACGGTCATCCAGACCGAAGTTCCTGCCGGCACGCAACTGCAGCCCTTAGTCACCACGGACGGCACCAGCGTGATCTCTCTGGATGCTTCTGCAGTCGGGATGCCTGTGACCGTTCCCTTTTCCATTCCCATTTCAGTCGCACATTCCATCAGCGTGTCCCCTTCGATATCCGGTTCTGTGCCTATCACCGTATCCAGTCACGTTTCAGACACCATACTGGCTCCAGCAACCACTGCGGCGACATCAGAAGCTGAAGCAACAGAGAACGAAGCAACAGAGAACGATCTAGCTTCGGCTGAGTGTGTGTCAGTCCAGGCTGTTACGCTGGAAGAGACGGACTGTGCAGACACCCAGCAGGAAGCCAGCGAAAGCATACAAACTGCAGAGGCTTCAAACAACATGGAAATCTCAGAAGGAGAGTAGATTCTACCTGCTTCAGTTGCAAATACGCGTTAATCATGTTGCAATCAAGGTTGGCTTTAAATTGTCAGCTGTAAATACACTTTTGCTTTATAAAACCTTCTATAATGTGTGTTTAACTAGTACAATTCTTGAATCACAATGTTCAGTTCTGCTCACAACTATTTTCCCTTCCACTTCTAGGGAATGTCTTGTCATTAAATAGTTTTTTTACTGATTCTTGTAAAAACTCCAATTTGCTTTTTTGTTGTCAGTAATGATTTTTGCTGATATTTATTATGTTCAACTCTACATCAAAGTGAACTGCATATTAGTAAACACAACACTTCATTTTTAGTACCCTATTATGTGTATTATGATTTGCAGTCATGACAGCGCACCTTAAAATCACTCAATAAAGTGTCTACTGAATTCAGCTTCCTTTTGTTTTTTTACTTGTGATTTAGTTTTGGATTGAAATATAGAGAATAAAAGTGATTTTGATTTTAATAATACAATGTAACATTTTTATGATATATATATATATATATATATAATTATACATAATTTATTTTTTAATATATAATATTCTTTATTTTTTAAATGTTATTTACATAAACTTGTTTACTTTTTCTTAACTAGCCATATTCTTTGAGTTTTCGTCTAGGTTGCAGTACAAACATTGCTCAGCAACATTGTAACACTTATGTAGCATTACAAAATTAAAATGCTTAGTGAACACCACTAGGCAATAAAACAAGACTTTCACTTGCTTGAATCATGTAGCCATTTCAGTATTGATTTTTATTTCTGTACATTCTCACAGACATTCAGCAAAGACATCAGTTGTTCTGTGGGAAAGCACATCGTCTAGTACTGTACGTCTTCATGGCTTCTTTAAAAACTCTAGAATATGGTATAATACAGACATCACGACACGTAGAACACAGATGACATGCACTGCTAGAGACCTCAGGAGTGAAGAGTGTACATGAGCTACGCATTCACAACACGACACACACACATAGAGCATGATAATACAAGGATTTTACAAACACCTACATTTCAATGCTGATGGAGATGATAGGCAGTGTAAAAATATAATGTAAAATTTTTATTAAATTAATGCAATATTATTAGATTAATAATATATACTTATAATATTATTAGGCTCATAATATTATGACTAATTTTAATAGTTCAGATAATAATTGTATTAAATAAAGAGTTACATTTCAAAGAGTGGATAAAAGGTATGACAAGACATTTTTGTAATTATTTAAATACCAATTCAAAATGATGGACAGTGGGAAACTGAAATTTTGGATGATGTTATTAAATGCATTTTAAGGCCTGCATGCCAACTAGTGCGAGCAGACAAAAAAAATAATATAACAAATAAAATCAATATCTAAATAATAATAATACACGGTCCTGCTGCAGTGACTGAATAATTACATCTGTACAGTTCATGCAGCTCTAGCACATCGCAATTCAGTGACCTTTGCAAAAGAACTCCAGGACTATCTCAAATCCCCACTGTATCCTTGAATTTCCCTCTCCTGAATCGGTTCACACCGTGTTTCCAGAAATACCCTCGTAATGAACTGGAGTGCTAAATTTTTGATATGTGCTATATTATATAACTGGATATCAATGTAACAGTACAGGCGTAGAAGTATATTCTCTAGAAATGTTGCAGCAATACATTTTGACATACTGTTTTGGGAAACCCGGACTTGGCCATTGCACAAAACTGATGTGAAATGGAAGGGGCGGGGGGGTGCCATGCAGTGGGTGATAGCCCCACTGTCCAGATCATTTTAGGTCGCCCTCGTCCCCCTGAATGGTCTTCTTGATCCGCAGAAGCAAGGTGGTGTGCCACTGGTCCAAGCGTGAGATGGAGTCGAACTCCTTCACCTGAATGAACACAGTGCGAGATTTCTGTAATGTAAGTGACACCAAAAAGAACTGCAAAAATAAGAAACTGGCCGAGTAGATATGGTGTGTTCAAGTCCTCTTGGGAAGTTTGTATTTATGAATACAGAGAAAGATGGCAATGTACCAATGTAACACGCAAATATGATCTTTTCGACATGACTTGAACACATCAACCGTCCCACTCCAGATTGAAGTATTAAGTACTTTAACATTGAAAATATTGTAATTAATTGTACTTTTTTAACAAAGATAATAACAAACTTATTTTTTAAAAAGGAGCTGAAGGTAAAATTCATACTGCTTCTGTGAAAGCCTCTGCATTTTGCTCCTCATGGGCCTCTAGAAGTTTCTGTAAAAACAAAACCTCTTATAAAGTATACAACAATTAATATTTTTGTAGTATTGTACAATAAGAAAGTTGTTTAGATCCTTAAACAGGAAAGTAGCATTCTTAGAATTAACAGACACTTGACACTGAGACGTAAATTAAATACTTACAGCGAGTGTTAATAAATATTTGTAATTAATCATAACTAGTTATGATTGATTATTCATATTTCCCCTTTGAACTGATTCGCTTCATTCTCAATATGAAAAGCACTTTTGTTTTTTCATGCAATAACCAATGTGAAGTTTTGATTTTATGCTTAAAAAAAGACAAAGGATTTGTAATGTCTTACGTCATGTAGGCTATTTAAAATGACAGTAATCTCAGTCATAACATTATGCCTGTAAATACATGTATGCCACCTTTGAGCTGAAGATGTAAATTAGCATGTCACGAGATACAGCTTCTGCGGCACCTTGGCAATGTAAATATTGCTTCTGTTGATGTTGATCAACTTTTATTGGTAACTGACTACAGTATTCTGAGAGGCTGAACGAATTGCCTCAATTTAAATATTTATAATAAAAAACAAACACAGACGCATTTAATAGAGTAATAAGGTCTTTCAATCCAAGCAGACTTTCCCTACTAGTCTAAACCACCCCAATTACAAAATGTGTTTTATATGCTGCAAACTCTATTATTACAAACCTTCAGAAGCTTGCATTCTCTTGAATCTGAGAAGGCTGGAAACATCTCTTCATACTTTTCAACAGCGAGCTACAACAGAAAAAAAAAAGACATGCATATTATCTGCAGCAGTTCTCCGTATATCTGTGTGCACGATGAGCTGATGGAGAGCTGACCTTTGCGTTTAGCTCGTCCACGATGAAGTGGCACAAGGACGCTTTGAAGAAGTATTCTTTTGCGCTGTATTTCAGTAGGGGATTGTCCATGGTGTTGGTTCCAACCTGTTTACACACACAGACAAGAATTCCCGAGTGATTTAGGGAATGCCGGTGAGCGAGAAATGTGGTAAGAATCTGCAGGAGACTGACAGATGGCTTACCTGCTCATAAATCTCGATTGCTTTCGGGTACTGCTCTAACTGAGCGCTGTATGAAGCCACCTTCAGCAGACACTTGTTTGCAGAGCTGTAAATTAAGCAAACAGAGCATATCAAAGCCTTAAAGGGTTAGTTCACCCAAAAATCTAAATTATGTCATTAATGACTCACCCTCATGTCGTTCCAAACCCATAAGACCTCTGTTTATCTTGGGAACACAGTTTAAGATATTTTAGATTTAGTCCGAGAGCTTTCTGTCCCTCCATTGAAGCTGTGTGTACGGTATACTGTCCATGTCCAGAAAGGTAAGAAAAACATCATCAAAGTAGTCCATGTGACGTCAGAGGGTCAGTTAGAATTTTTTGAAGCATCGAAAATACATTTTGGTCTAAAAATAGCGAAAACTACAACTTTATTCAGCATTGTCTTCTCTTCCGTGTCTGTTGTGAGAGAGTTCAAAACAAAGCAGTTTGTCATATCTGGTTCGCGAACGAATCATTTAATGTAACCGGATCTTCTTGAACCAATTCACCAAATCGAACTGAATCGTTTTAAACGGTTCGCGTCTCCAATACGCATTAATCCACAAATGACTTAAGCTGTCAACTTTTGTAACGTGGACATGGACAGTATACCGTGCACACAGTTTCAATGGAGGGACAGAAAGCTCTCGGACTGAATCTAAAATATCTTAAACTGTGTTCCCAAGATAAACAGAGGTCTTACGGGTTTGGAACGACATGAGGGTGAGTCATTAATGACATAATTTTGATTTTTGGGTGAACTAACCCTTTAAGTAACATAAAAAATGCTGTAATTAATCTTACAAACCTCTCCTCAGAAACAAAGTGGTTAAACAGGAAAGAACAAGACCTTGATAATTTGGCTTCTGCCAAGCAGACTTACCTGTTTGATTCCTCTCCTTTGTAATAGTCAGCAGCTTGTTCATAATGTGCAATCGCCTTTGGAAAACCAAAAACAGAATTCATCTTAAATGATGACAGAATTTTATTCTGTAAAACACTTTGTGTTAACATTCACAAAAACATAACTATAGCTGATAACTATCAGAAGAAATATTCATGAAATATTATACAAATTTGCAAAACCAAATGTATTGTTTATTAATAATACTAATTTACAATTACAATTTCTATAACTATTATCAATATATAAAATATTAAAGATCTATTAAAAATAATAATAATAATTTGTAATAATTGGCTTCAGGCGTCTTGAGTTCAAGTCCCGAGCTCGCAGACCTTTCCTCTCTCCCACTTGGCTTCCTGTCTAAATACCGTATTTTCCCCACTATAAGGCGCACCTTCAATGAATGGCCTATTTTAGAACTGTTTTCATAAATAGGGCGCACTGGATAATAAGGCGCATAGAATAGAAGATACTGCAGTCAAACGTTTGACTGGGTTTGCGTTATGCATCCACTAGATGGAGCTGTGCTAAAGGGAATGTCAACATTTTGACAGAGCGCCTTGATCCATATATAAGGCGCTCTGGATTATAAGGCGCACTGTCGTTTTTTGACAAAATTAAAGGCTTCTAAGTGTGTCTTATAGTGCGGAAAATACGGTACTGTCCTATAGTAATAAAAGCAAAAATGCCAAATATTTATCTTTAAAAATAAGAAAAAAAGTATTATTATTATAATTAATACTTTTTATTGCAATTATTATTGAAGGAAAAATCTAGGTATTGACTTAAATGTTTATGAACTTATTGGAAAAAGAACCCCATTTAAAGTGTGACCTTAATAAATAAATAATGCATTATAATAATTAATTATCAATAATAATAATAATTTATTATTGTCATTATTAATATTTTATTGTAATTATGTCATTCTCTCTAATGAACTCGCTGGGAAAAGAACCCCATTAAGAGCGTAAACCTCAATTTATAATACATTATAATCATTTATTATCAATAATTTATTATTATTATTAATAACATTTTTGTTATTATTAAATAATATTACATATTTTCTCGACTGTGCTTTTGCGGAGAAGAGAACAACATTTAATGCATGAACTTAAAAATTAAACGTAATCAGTGTAAGTTTGTGCACGTAAATGAATTCAACTAATTTACACTTCAAGCCTTCATATTGGCAAAACAGCACATTGCCTAAAATGTATTTTGAGATGAGGAAAACTTCAGTCAACATTTGTAAATTTAGCTTATGGACATATGTTGAATTAGAAGCACCAATCCAGTTGTTTTTGCGTTTTACGCGCATACTACTTCCAATTCAATGTCCTACAAAATATAGCGTTCTTACAGCACTTCCATTCTCAGCATAAGAAGCACTAAATAAAGATTTTTGTACCTTCTCAATGTCCACCAGCTCTGATTCGTACACCTCAGCAATTGTGATATGATGCTTGGCTGCGATGGTGAATCTTCCCTGAAGACCGAAAGAAGAAGACTTTATGAAACTGACTGTCAGTTGAATATCTCATTCACTATCCATCAAGCTTTTCTATCTGAACATCTACATGCTTTGTTTATTCCATATGTGCTTTGCATACAGATTCTGGGCCTCATTTATGATTTTTCTTCCAGAAAGGGGAAGGAATGCCTTACTGTCTGTTATAAAGTGTGCTGTTAAACTGTTCTTTTGGAGTTTCTGCAATAGTTGGTGGATTTCTAAATGGCTAAAAACACGAACTGCCATTTAAAAATCTCCTTGATGATAAAACACAGTACAGCAGTAGAACAGCCCGGATGAACATTATATAAACTATGATTTTGACCGCTACAAAAACATCTTACCATGTCTGTGTAAATATCAATGGCTGCGTTTAAGCACTTGATAGCCTCTAATCGCAAGCATCAAAGAGAAGAAGGAAGAGTTAGACAGTCAGACTTATGATCAATGATATACAAATAAAACTATTTATCTAAAGTCGCTTTATGTCTGTTCAGTGTTTTATTCCTCAACCTGCTTTTAGATTAAACAAATTAGTCACATGCAATTCATTTGATTACATTTTTAATAAACTGACAGTCCATATACATTCACAATCAGTGAATGTATAAACATGCACTTTATCTCTTTATTGCATTCGCAGCTGAATTATTGTGTCTAAAGAACAGTTCAAATTATTTACATTTCTAAGAAACTGTATAGACAAATGCACACTTTCTTTGATTTTTGCAACACATTTTTGAATGGACTGTGCCATCATTTCTACCTTCACAAACTGTCACACATCAACAACTGCAGAATCATACAGTCAAAAGGACAATATTCTTTCAATATTCTGAGCTTCACCGTTCAGAGATTCTTAAAACTTCCAGAACTGATACTGTTTTCAATAACTAAAATAGAACTGAAATAAAAGAAAAATGGCTTTACTGCTTCAAATAAAATGGGAGGGGGGGGGGGTGGAAATTTAAAAGGATTTATATAATATTATTGTTATAATGATGTTATATGAAATAAAATATGGTTAAAATATTAAATTTATTAATTAAATAATTATAAATAATATTTACAAAAATTATTTTAAAAAACATTAAAGCTATATAGAAATATTATTTAAAAATACAAAAAATATATATAGAAAATATAAAAAATACATGATAAAATGAAACAAAACAGTAAAAAAACTAAACGTATATAAAGACTAATTAAAAATGAATAAATACTACAATAATATAGAAATAATATTCAGTTCAGACAGAAACAATTGTTTTATAAAAATTAGATTAATTTAATGAATCCACTCAGCAATAAAGTGATAGGATGAGCTTGTCTAAAAGTATATGACATATCAACAAGTCAAACATTATACATTCGTCTTGAGATGCATCAACGTCTGTTTATTCTGAATAAATCAACTGAATGTCATGAAGCCCGGGGTCAGTGGCCTCACCTTGTGGATCTGCCTTCTTGAAGGCATTTCCTGCATCGATGTAGCTGGTGGCCGAATCATGTTTATTCTGAAGCTGCATGTGAAGTCTGGCTGCCTGACAGAAAGCATTGCCTGCAGCTGGATACAAACACACGAACCTCGTCAGAAGAATAGGAATATACAATAAACATCCTGCCAATTACAAACAAAGCTGTACAATTATTCAAGATAACATTAGGGCAACTTCAATAATGAGATTATATTAATTCAGAA